>NC_041392.1:734692307-734724703 GCF_002162155.2 Triticum dicoccoides | reverse complement strand
ACCTCGTGCCTTCCTGGTTGCTTTCTTGACGTAGGGTCCAAGTCCTCTGGACCACGTTCGTTTCAAAAATCATGTTCCCGAAGGTTTCATTCCGTTTGGACTCCGTTTGATATTCTTTTTCTGCGGAACTCTGAAATAGGCAAAAAACAACAATTCTGGGCTGGGCCTCCGGTTAATAGGTTAGTCCCAAAAATAATATAAAAGTGTATAATAGATCCCAATAATGTCCAAAACAGAATATAATATAGCATGGAACAATAAAAAAATTATAGATACATTGGAGACGTATCACCATCCCCCTCTCCAACACCTCCTCCTCCTCCGTAGTGCTTGGCGAAGCTCTGCCAGAGAACCACGAGCTCCATCATCACCACGTCGTCGTGCTGTCGGAGTTCTCCCTCAACTTCTCCTCTCCCCTTGCTGGATCAAGAAGGAGGAGACGCCCTGGGGCTGTACGTGTGTTGAACGCGGAGGCGCCGTTGTTCGACGCTTAGATCGGAATCGACCACGATCTGAATCACTGCGTGTACGACTCCACCAACCGCGTTCTTGCAATGCTTCCGGTTAGCGATCTTCAAGGGTATGAAGATGCACTCCCTCTCTCTCTCGTTGCTAGCATCTCCTAGATTGATCTTCGTGACACGTAGGAATTTTTTTGAATTATTTCTACGTTCCCCAACAGCGAGATGATGCATTACGGAACGAGTAAAGAGACTTGCCAGTAATGAGATTGAACTAGGTATGATGATACCGACGATCGAATCTCGGGCAAGTAATATACCGATGACAAAGGGAATAACGTATGTTGTTATGCGTTTTTACCGATAAAGATCTTCGTAGAATATGTAGGAGCCAATATGAGCATCTAGGTTCTGCTATTGGTTATTGATCTGGGATGTGTCTCGGTCATGTCTACATAAGTTCTCGAACCCGTAGGGTCCGCACGCTTAACGTTCGATGATGATTTGTATTATGAGTTATGTGATTTGATGACCGAAGTTTGTTCAGAGTCCCGGATGAGATCACGGACATGACGAGGAGTCTTGAAATGGTCGAGAGGTAATTAAAGATCGATATATTGGAAGGTTATATTCAAACACCGGAATGGTTCCGAAGTGTTTTGGGTATTTTTCGGAGTGCCGAGAGGTTATCGGAACCCCCGGGAGAGTAATAGGCCTTAATGGGCTTTAGGGGAAACAAGAGAAGGGCCTGAAGGGGTAGCTGCGCGCCCCCCCCCCATGGGCTGGTCCGAATTGGACTAGGAGGGGGCGGTGTCGGTGTCAAAACCGGTGGATCTTGGGTAGGGGGTCCCAAACTGTGCATCTAAGGTCGATGATAACAGGAGACAGGGGACACAATGTTTTACCCAGGTTCGGGCCCTCTCTGTGGAGGTAATACCCTACGTCCTGCTTGATTAATCTTGATGAATGTGAGTATTACAAGAGTTGATCTACCACGAGATCGTAATGACTAAACCCTAAAAGTCTAGTCTGGCTATGATTATTCTGGGGTATCTACGGACCTAGCCCTCCGGTTTATATAAGCACAGGAGGGATCTAGGGTTACACAAGGTCGGTTACAAAGAAAGGAATATTCATATTTGGTCGCTAAGCTTGCCTCCCACGCCAAGGAGAGTCCCATCCGGACATAGGAGAGAGTCTTCGGTCTTGTCTCTTCACAGCCCATTAGTCTGACCCATGTCCAACAGGCCGGGCGCTCGAGGACCCCGTAGTCCATGACTCCCTCAGTAGCCCCTGTACCAGGCTTCAATGACGAGGTGTCTAGCGCACGGATTGTATTCGGCATTGCAAGGCGGGTTCCCCTTTCCGAATACTTCAGGATAGTCTTCGGACGAAATGACAGTGTCCGGACCTGCAACACAAGTACCACAGCCGTAGAGTATAGTATTTTACGAGTCCAATCTATTGATAATAATTTTTATAACGTGACATCACGCTTGTCCGGTTATTTATTTTGAACCGTTTCCTATCCCGCGGTTCCACATTTCGAGGCGTGGTTGTTATTGGCACGTCCTGTCAAGCAGAGATCGTGTCCCCTCATTGCGGGATTCTCATCAATACGAGCGTGGGTAACCCAACCGTTCTATTGGAAAGATTCCTTAGGAATGGGAAAGTCTTCAGGCTCAGGAGGAGGCGTTCAATACCGGTGCCTTTATAAAGGAACCAAGGGCCGTCTTTTTACGCCAAACCTCTCCTCAGCCTTTCCAACCTCAAGTTCTAGCACCCAAGGTTCGACTTCATTGCTCCAAGCTTCCCCATCCTATCCGGGCCCAGCCCTCAAGGTCGATGGGTGGCTTCCTCCGTTTCAGAGGAGGATATTGCAAAGCTTCGAGCGGCCAGATACCTGACCAGGGAGATCCCCCAGAGGCTTCCTGCTCAAGGACAGGTTATTCCGACCCCCAGATCAGGCGAGAGGGTCGTATTCATCCCTCACTTCCTCTGAGGGCTAGGGTTCGCTCTCCACCCCTTTGTCCGGGGGCTAATGTTTTATTACGGACTAGATTTTCATGATCTAACTCCAGATTCTCTCCTCCACGTCTCGGCGTTTATCATCACGTGCGAGGCCTTCCTCCGAATCCCCCCACACTTCGGCCTATGGATCAAGACCTTTAGTGTGAAGCCGAAGGTAGTCGACCGGGAACAAGCGGAGTGTGGCGGTGCTGTAGTAAGCAAGCTTACCAACACTCTCTGGCCAAAAGGCTCTTTCACCGAAACTTCCAACCAATGGCAGCGAGAGTGGTTTTACATCACGGAACCCCGTAGTACTAAGTGGGCTGCTCTGCGTTCCGTTCTGGCCCTCCGTTACAGCTTGCATCATGGATCAATAAGGGGTTGGAATGGGGATCAGTTGATGAAGTGTAGACTCTACAGAGCCGCATCCGAACCCTCCTTGAGAAGGACATAGATCTTGTCGACGTGATTCAAGAAATACTAGTCCCCCGAGCTCTGCCATGCCAGCGTAGGCCTCTCCGCATGTGGGAGTTTAATCCAAAAGGACCACGAACCCTCCAACACTTCTTCGGCATTACGCACAAAGGGATGTGGAAGTTGTTTTTTGGGAAATGAAAACATTGGCTGGACACCACTGAGGACGCCGGCCTCAACTGCAACCATCCAGATACCCCGTTAAGCACTCGACTTCCGAACACTTTGTATTTAAGTATGCCGTAATACATTACTGAGCAAACTATCTTCTTCCAGAGCTGGATAAAGAAAGCGGAACTAATTAGGTGTTCGGCCCCCCTTCCCGAAGGCTCGGCGGATCCCGTATTAACAAGGATGCTGGCCCCGGCTCCATACCAGATGCCTATGAAGGAGAGCAAAACGGAGAGTGGGAGGACCAAAGATGGCCTCCATCCCGAAGGTATATCAGACATTGTGTCCGGGGGAATCAAGATTCCATCACCCAAAGACAAAAATGAAGGGGAGGTCAACATCTCTTCCCCCCACGGAAAGAAAAGGGCCGCCTCCGAAGATTGGGAGGAAAAGGCTCCTAAGCGAGGCAAGATGCCTCTGACGGGTGGCCCGGGCTTGGAGGACGATGTCATCGTGCAGTCCCACGACGAGGACGAGCCTCAGGCCAAATAGTAAGTGAACAAGGGTGTTTTAAACATGTTCTGTTCCTTTCTTGTAACATCTAGAATATATGTTTTTTGCAGTTCGGCACGCAGTCTTCTTGAACAGTCCTCTTCCTCGGGGGACCTTCTCCCGGAGATGATGGAAAGCGAGACACCTCCACTGGTCTCCTCACCCAATAGGGCGGACGACTTCGAGGTATCGTCGCAGAGGGTCTCCCCGATCAACAAGTGGTGCAAGGGATGAAGACACCATTCGAAGGTGATACTTCGGAGGCCCAGGGCCCGGGGGCCAACAATGAAGGTCCCGAGCAGTCCGGGCTACAGCCGAATATGAATAAACGGATTCCTTCGAAGGGAGGCCGTACTCTTCAGCATCCTCCGGGAACCCAGAGGCGTCAGATACATTGACGAACATGTTGCGATAGGCATCCCTCTTAGAGGAACATCGTACCTTGATGGGCACAATGGTTGAAAAGGTCCTGTCCGCGAAAAGTGGATTGAATGAGGCCTTCGTGAGCCTGCTAAGAGGCTTCGAGGTTTGTACTATAATATGTTCGATTGTGTTTTATTCACAAAATACACCTGTGGATAGATAGTAGCCCCTGAGACTTTGATCGGCTTCCCGAGGGAGGCGATCAGAGGATCAAAATATATGCCCAGAAAATAATCTGATTAATTGGAACACAAGCTGTGACCTCTCCGGTAACTGCCCGGACTACAGAAGTTGCGGATTTGCAACACAAGATTGATGAGGCAGATAAGGATATTGCGCTTATCAACAGGCGACTTGACGAGGCGCAAGGTATGTTTTTTGGGGCAGCCATACTATGCACGTGTTTATAATATAAGCATGTTGCAAAGAATTGTGCAATAAGATGTACATATCTGCAGATGGTGCTGCCGCCGTCGAAGTCCTTCGGGCTGAGCTAGCCCGGGCCAAGGAGCAGGCCCAGATTAGTAATGCGGCTGCCGAAAAGGCATCTGCCGAGCCAAAGGCCGAACAGGCTGCTCGGCACCGATGCGAGGAGAAAATATCCTCGATGACGGTTGAACTAAAGGAGGCCGTTAGCCGCTGCGGATTTCTCGAGAGGGATAATAAAGCCAAAACGGGTGATCTTGACAAGGCCTTACAAGAGGCAAGAGAGGCCCGGTCCGAATCTAGAGCGGCCTGGGAGGAGATCCGGCAAGCTGGGGAGATCGCGGCTGGTAAACCCTTTTTACTGCAAACTAAGTTCGGCGATCCGAATTATGCCCCGCTTAATCAAGTGTGGAGTTCCCAGATGCTTTATTGGATTTGCCGAAGAGTGCTTCCGATGCGGCGCAGTTTTACCAAGCACAAGAAGGGTATGCAACGGAGAAGCTTTTCTGGTCGCAATTTGGTGCGTCAAAGCGCCCACTGTTGTTGAACGAACAAATGACCCAATGGGCAGAACTGTACCGGATATCTGGCGCTGCCATGAAAGACGCCGTGGTCCGACTGTGGCCAGCTGAGCCAATTCCGGATAGTTATTTTGGTTTGGTGCGGCGACTTGCTGCCGCGGCGCCGTGCATCGACGCTGTTAAGCGATCCATGTGCATTTAAGGTGCACGGATGGCCCTTGCCCATGTGAAAACATACTGGACGAAGATGAAGGCCATCGATGTTGCAGCAAAGAGTCCACCCAAGGGCAAGGACCAGTACGCACCAGAGCATTATTTCGAAGATGTCTTAGCGGCTTCCCGGTTGATAGAGGGTCAGTGCTCGAAAGATATGATATTCGAGTGAGATGTATTGACATTGTGAAAGACAATATTATCAAATAATAAAGTTTATTTTAGAGCTGCTTACAAGCTTTGAATCCTCCTATGCGGCCGTTTTTATATAATCTGAAAGATTTCCAGTCTTCGGCTTCAGCCCCCTCGTAAGAAATACGGGGGTGTTCGGAATAGCAGTTGATCACTCTTAACCCAACGTCTTGGTCCAAAAAGGAGGTGTCAATGCGGTGAACTAGGAATCGGACTATAGGGCGTTAACACTTTCACTTAGCCATAGGAGTTTTATGGTGGATCTATGATATAGATCCTGTTATGTACGCAGTTATCCCAATGCGGTGCGTTACATGTATGACCCGAAAGAAGGTCCTTCGTATAGTACGGGGGAATCTCAAAAGATCCCATTAAGTCGTCAAGCGGTTGACCAGCTCTCGTCGCATCATGACAGTCAGTTTTCGGCTTTCTCTACTGAGCTATTTGACCAAGTGAATCAGAAACACAATCGCAGTAGTTCTCCCTTTACTACCCTAGCCGATAGAGCGGAACGTAAGGTAGCAAGCACAGGAGCCGGGCAACCCAACTACTGACCCAAGACATGATTCGGAGCTGATGCATATAAGGGCGAACTCGCGACGCCGAAGTATGCTATGAAGTTGTTCGGACTTTGTTGGCAACTCATTTTGTTCCAATGTCAAGCCCCTGGCAAGGTATGCTGGGTTGGGTGTGTGAAACAACAAAAAGGAGCAAAATTCGGTTCTTTATAGAAAAGTGAATACCGGATACGGAGTATGTTCACTAGAACCTAACTGACATGCCAATTGTCATTTTATAGATAATAACGCCACAACCACGACTATTTGACATGCCAGGGGTCGGCGACTGAGGTGAAAGGATCGAGAAGAGGTGTCTAGAGGGGGGAGGGTGATTAGACACTAAGTACCAAAAGTTGCAGTTTTTAATTTCTTTAAGTTGAAGTGGAGTTTTGGCACAAGTTTAACAAACACAATACATATCAAGCAAGCATGCAAAGAGTATATGAGCAGCAGAAAGTAAAGCGTGCAACTTGTAAGAATGTAAGGGGAAGGGTTTGGAGAATTCAAACGCAATTGGAGACACAGATGTTTTTGTCGTTGTTCCGATAGGTGGTGCTATCGTACATTCACGTTGATGGAGACTTCAACCCACGAAGGGTAACGGTTGCGCGAGTCCACGGAGGGCTCCACCCACGAAGGGTCCACGAAGAAGCAACCTTGTCTATCCCATCATGGCCATCGCCCACGAAGGACTTGCCTCACTAGCGGTAGATCTTCACGAAGTAGGTGATCTCCTTGCCCTTACAAACTCCTTGGTTCAACTCCACAATCTTGTCAGAGGCTCCCAAGTGACACCTAGCCAATCTAGGAGACACCACTCTCCAAGAAGTAACAAATGGTGTGTTGATGACGAACTCCTTGCTCTTGTGCTTCAAATGATAGTCTCCCCAACACTCAACTCTCTCTCACAGGATTTGGATTTGGTGGAAAGAAGATTTGAGTGGAAAGCAACTTGGGGAAGGCTAGAGATCAAGATTCATATGGTGGGAATGGAATATCTTGGCCTTAACACATGAGTAGGTGGTTCTCTCTCAGAAAATGTGTATTGGAAGTGTAGGTATGTTCTGATGGCTCTCTCCATGAATGAAGAGTGGGTGGAGGGGTATATATAGCCTCCACACAAAAACTAACCGTTACACACAATTTACCAATCTCGGTGAGACCGAATTGAGAAACTCGGTCGGACCAATTTAGCAAACCTAGTGACCGTTAGGATTTTTGGTGGGACTGAGATGCAACTTGGTAGGACCGATATGGTTAGGGTTAGGGCATAATGTAATCTCGGTGAGACCGATTACACAAACCCGGTGGGACCGATTTTGGTAATAAGCTAACCAGAGAGTTGGTCAGGCAAACTTGGTGAGACCGATTACACAAACTCGGTGGGACCGATTTTGGTAATAAGCTAACCAGAAAGTTTGCATTGTAATCTCGGTAGTACCGATTGCTCAATCTCGGTGGGACCGATTTTGGTAATAGACATACACAGAGAGATTACAATCCCATCTCGGTGAGACCGAGATCCCTATCGGTGAAACTGATTTGCCTAGGGTTTGTGGCAGTGGCTATGACATCTGAACTCGGTGGCGCCGGATAGAAGAACCGGTGGGGCCGAGTTTGACTTTTGGTTTAGGTCATATGTGGATGTGGGTAAGGTAGTTGAGGGTTTTGGAGCATATCACTAAGCACTTTGAGCAAGCAAGCCATTACGCAACACCTCATCCCCTCTTGATAGTATTGGCTTTTCCTATAGACTCAATGTGATCTTGGATCACTAAAATAGAAAATGTAGAGTCTTGATCTTGAAGCTTGAGCTAATCCTTTGTCCTTAGCATCTTGAAGGGGTTCCACATCCTTTAGTCCATGCCACTTAATTTGTTGAACTTGTCTGAAACATACTAGGTAAAAGTATTAGTCCAACAAGAGATATGTTGTCATTAATTATCAAAATCACCCAGGGAGCACTTGTGCTTTCAATCTGCCCCTTTTTGGTAATTGATGGCAACATACATCAAAGCTTTAGATAACGATATAGAGAATAGCAAGTAAAGCTTTGGAAAGACATGTAACAAGCATAGGCTCCCCCTACATGTATGCAATCATGTGAATATGGAATACAGAAGCATGTGAGAGCATAACCATGACAGAGTAGCAATGTGTTACATGTATCTTGGCTATATGCATCAGGGCAAAAGATATGAATATGGGAAATGTACCTTCATGCCCATGAGTCCTTCTTGCAAACAATATGTACATCAGCAAGAATTTCTCATACACATGACTATGATCCATATACTTACCTTGTGGTCTTGAGTTGGCTAGGATGGAATGAGCCTGCGTAAACAAGGTTACATAACACAGATGCACCCACTAGCTAGAGCAAACAAAAGAAACCACAAGAGTACCAAGACTGGGATGACATGTAGAGTGAGTACAGAGTACCACGATAGATATTGACATGTCCCCAAAGAGATAGATATGCAATGAATTTAATAAATTTCTTTCTCTTGGATGTCTTGCTCCCCCTGAATCTAGCATGGGATACTGGGAGAAGATAGGGAACAGAAAAACAGAGCTCAAAGAAACAAATGAACAGAGCTAATGCAAATAAGCACATATGAACATGTATTTCCCCCAAGAAGACATGTGGCATCTCTCCTCTTGAACATCAAGCATCTGGGATCCTTGAAGATTACTCTTTCCTAGAGTATCCCCCCCTAGAGACCTCTCCCCCTAGAGATATGATTAAGCTTTGATGTGATCTCTCTCTCCCCCTTTGACATCAATTTCCAAGAAGGGTCTTCTGGAATTTTTTGTGAATGGGTTCGGTCCTTGAATCACAGTACAAAGGATTGAGGTAAATGTGATGCTTGCAGAGGACAAGATTCATTGAGTGGAGCTGGATCAAGAATAAAGCAGGAACAAATGGCAAAATATTTTTCCTGTAGTGAAATCGGTGTCACCGAGTTGTATGCTTCGGTTGCTCCAAAAATCTTCGGCTAGACCGGAGACATGAAACCGGTGGAACCGAGTTCATCACAGAGAAAAACACTTGTCACCTCAGCTCACTGGACAAATAAGATCTCACAAAGATTTACAATGAATTGGATGCAGAAAATGCAGAACAAAAAGCAAAGCAAAGAAACTAAAAGATCTAGATGAAGTTTTTTTGAAAGGGGAAACAAATATGCATGAGACAAATGCAAGAACACAGAAAAGAACACAAGAGAACTTCATCTATAGTTGGGCGGTGACAAAGTCACCTATGTTAGAGTATATTGACTTAGGAGTCAAGTGAGATCACTTGATCATAGGTCGTACTCATCGTTTAAGCTCAAAATGGGGTTACCATTTTTCATTTAAGTATCTTGATGTATTCACATCTTGTTGAGTTGCTTTGACTCATGACTTGGAGTAAAGCTACTCTAAGATGGAATAACATACCTTGGGTGGCGGTGTTGATCTTGATCATGTAGTTGAACTTGTGTGGGTTGCTCAAGGTTGATGTAGCCCATCAAGAGTTGGGAGCACCCTTTGGATTTTGAGTTCATCTACCTACATGGGTTAGTTTTCGCAAGGAAGAGCACTTATGTATCCAACATGACAATCATGAAACTCAACATAGAATTTGTTAAAGGATATGTTTGAAAAGTTTCGTGCTTCCTTGTCATCAATCACCATTGTGTAGAGACTTGGTGATGTAGAGATTGCTCAAGATGTGAGTGAGTTGCAATATCATAGAATTAGATTCATCCAAGTACCTACAAGGGTTAGATAACATGCAAGATGCAAATTTTCAAGACATAAGATAATCATCATAGGAGAAATATCAAGTGATTAGTCATAAGCTCAAGTCTTGCATGTATCCAATGGAGTTCCTACTCCAAGTTTGAAGCATCAATGATGTTCAATTCACCTCTTAACCTGCAAAACACTTTCTCATCAAGTGGTTTAGTGAATATATCCGCTAATTGCTTATTGGTGCGAACATGCTTAAGGTTTATGTCACCCTTAGCAACGTGACCTCGAATGAAATGATGACGAACTTCAATATGCTTAGTTCGAGAGTCTTGCACGGGATTGTGAGCAATCTTGATAGCACTTCCATTGTCACAAAGTAATGGAACATGTTTCACATATATCCCATAATCTTTAAGAGTTTGGGTCATCCAAAGTAATTGAGCACAACATGAACCAGCGGCAATGTATTCCGCTTCGACGGTGGATAAGGATACCGAGTTTTGTTTCTTGGAAGACCAAGACACAAGAGATCTACCAAGGAATTGACAAGTACCCGAAGTGGACTTTCTATCAACCT
The DNA here is from genome assembly GCF_002162155.2 of Triticum dicoccoides. Classification (NCBI taxonomy): domain Eukaryota; kingdom Viridiplantae; phylum Streptophyta; class Magnoliopsida; order Poales; family Poaceae; genus Triticum; species Triticum dicoccoides. Next base: position 734,714,442 of record NC_041392.1, on the reverse strand, counting down.
TGTCACCGACATAGTCCGAATTGGAGTAGCCAACAAGATCAACGGAAGCCCTCTTTGGATACCAAATGCCAAAATTTGGTGTATGTATTAAGTATCTCACTATCCTCTTCACGGCCTTAAGATGACATTCCTTAGGAGCAGCTTGATATCGTGCACACACACACACACTTAGCATGATATCGGGATGTGAAGCACATAGATATAACAATGAACCAATCATAGAGCGGTAAACTTTTTGATCAACTGGTTCACCATCTTTGGTCAAATCAAGATGTCCACTAGTAGGCATGGGTGTAGTCATACCTTTGCATTCTTGCATATTGAACTTCTTGAATAAGTTCTTGGTGTACTTTGTTTGAGAGACAAAGGTGCCTTCCTTAGTTTGCTTGATTTGCAAACCAAGAAAGAATTTGAGTTCACTCATCATAGACATCTCAAACTTCTCCGACATTAGCTTCCCAAACTTTTCACTAAAATGAGGATTAGTTAATCCAAATATAATATCATCGACATAAATTTGGCCTACAACTAGTTCTCCATTAACCCTTTTAGTAAAAAGAGTAGAATCTATTTTTCCAATTTCAAAGCCTTTTTCAATAAGGAACTTGGTCAAGCATTTATACCATGCTCTAGGAGCTTGTTTAAGACCATAAAGGGCTTTGTGAAGTTTGTAGACATGATTAGGTTCCTTAGGATTGACAAAGCCAGGAGGTTGCTTAACATAAACTTCCTCCTCAATTTCACCATTTAGAAAAGCACTTTTAATGTCCATTTGGTACAAAGTGATATCATGGTGATTAGCATAAGCAAGTAAGATGCGAATGGACTCAAGTCTAGCAACGGGAGCATATGTCTCACCATAGTCCATACCTTCGACTTGTGTGTAGCCTTGGGCGACGATACGTGCTTTGTTGTGAACCACTTTTCCATCTTCATCTTGCTTGTTGCGAAACACCCATTTGGTACCGATGATGTTGTGGTTGTTGTCGGGCTTCTTGACCAATGTCCACACTTGATTTCTCTCAAAGTTGTGTAGCTCTTCATGCATAGCATTTATCCAGTCCGGATCCTCCAATGCTTCTTCAACCTTCATAGGTTCAATGCTAGATATGAATGAGTAATGTTCACAAAAGTTAGCCAAACGAGTTTTAGAGCGAGTGATTCTCCCGGTTTGGATATCATTGTAGATTTACTCCACAGGATGATCTTTAGCAATTCTTGCTCGAACTCGTGAAAGCTTTTGCTTGGGTCTTGGTTGAACATCTTCTTCATCTTGTTCTTCTTCTTGGCCTTCTTCATTGTTAGCGTTGTCGTTCTCTTGTCGTGGTGGAGAAGGAGGTTGTTGACGTTTGTCTTGGTGCACTTCCTCGTTTTCTTCATCTTGGTGTGTCCCACTCGTGGATGCTTCCGTATCAACTCTTGGTTCACCTTGTCATGAGGTAGAAGCTTCCACTTGGACGTACGAGGTACTCTCCTTCATCTCCGTTGGACGAATCTTGCCAATAGACAAGTCTTGGATTGCTTCTGAGGGATCTTTGTCTCCTACATCAATTGGCAATTGCTCTACTTGTGAGCCATTAGATTCATCAAACTTTACATCTACCGTTTCTTCAACCTTTCGGGTGAAATTATTGTAGACACGGTATGTGTGAGAGTTTGAGCCATAACCAAGTAGGAAACCTTCATGAGACTTAGGAGCAAATTTAGAACGACGATGCTTATCAAGAATGTAGCACTTTGAGCCAAATACTCGAAAGTATCCAACTTGGAGTTTGTTACCGGTGAGGAGCTTGTATGCCGTCTTGCTGAGTAGCTTGTGAAGATACAAGTGATTTGTTGCATGACAAGCTGTCTCAACCGCTTCCGCCCAAAAGTGTTTTGGCGTCTTGTACTCATCAAGCATCGTTCTTGCCATCTCGATAAGAGTCCGGTTCTTCCTCTCAACGACTCCATTTTGTTGAGGTGTGTACGTAGCCAAGAACTCATGTGCAATCCCTTCTTCGTCAAGAAAGCTGTCTACATTTGCATTCTTGAACTCCATTCTGTTGTCGCTCCGAACCTTCTTGATCTTCACGTCAAATTGATTTTGGGCCTTCCTAGCAAAGTTTTTGAAGATCTTTTGGACCTGCGATTTGTCATCAAGAAAGAACACCCATGTAAATCTTGAAAAATCATCAACTATGACTAGACCAAATGAGTTACCACCGAGACTCTTGTAGGCATTTGGACCAAAGAGATCCATGTGAAGTAGCTCGAGTGGTCTTCTTGTGGTCATGATGTTCTTAGCGCGATGACTTCCTCCAACTTGTTTCCCTGCTTGACAAGCACTACAAAGTCTATCCTTGTCAAATATGACATCGTTAATGCCAAGGATATGATTTCCTTTAATGAGTTTGTCAAGGTTTCGCATGCCCACATGGCCTAGCCTTCTATGCCACTACCATCCTTTAGAAGATTTAGCAATTAAGCAAGTTCTAGGTTGAGCCTTTTTAGTGAAATCAACAATGTAAAGATCTCCTCTACGTATACCGGTAAAGACCATTTTATGATTATCTCTATGAAACACTTGGCAGTCTACTTCAGTAAATAGGACATTGAAACCGAAATCAACAAGTCTAGATACTGAAAGTAAGTTGTAGCCAAGAGATTCAACGAGCAAGACATTTTGTATGGAGCTATCATGTGAGATGGCCACCTTACCAAGGCCAACCACCTTACCCTTTGAATTATCACCAAAAGTGACATACTTTCGAGGGCCGTCATTTCCAGCAAGCTCACGGAACATGTCTTTATCTCCGGTCATATGATCAGTACATCCACTATCAAGGACCCATTCCTTTCCTCCAGCCATGTAGCCGCGAAGATTTGCCATAAGACCAAAGTGTCTCATCGCATCATTGAGATCATAGTCACTATCATCATCCACATCATAGTATCCATGTTCAACATCATTTTGTGATTGATCAATTCCTAGAGAGGGTAATTCATTAGACAAATGATCATCACAATGGTCACCTTTATGAATTCTAATAGCTTCGGATATGATATCGCTAATGATCCCAACATTTCCTATGGCACGCATGAGATTGGTAAGCTCAAATAGACAATCACCAAAGCTAGGATCACTAGAATTCATCTTACTCAAAGCAATAGACTTATGGAGAATTTCGTCTAAATTTTTCAAGGAATAATATGGAAATCGTTCCTCAAGAAATTTCCATATAGTATAGGCACAATCAAGAGTATGCAAACTAGCAATCAAATTTTTGGGCAATCCTCTTATGATAAGATTGATGGTTCTAAGATTGCGAATCATGTCAAGATCCTCTTTGGGTGTGGGATGCAAGGGATCAATATGAGGTGCACAAGGGCTAGCAATGTACTTGTTCAAGTGATATTCATTGAAATTCTCAAGAATTTCATTTTTCCACTCATGAAAATATTCTCCATCAAGAATAGGCACTCTATGTCTAAGACTCCCCAAAGTAGACACATCCATCTTCCTCCAAAGGTGTTTAAACCAAGGCAATGGAGACCAAGGCTCTGATACCAATTGAAAGGATCGAGAAGAGGTGTCTAGAGCGGGGGTGATTAGACACTCGGTACCAAAAGTTGTAGTTTTTAATTTCTTTAAGTTGAAGTGGAGTTTTGGCACAAGTTTAACAAACACAATACATATCAAGCAAGCATGCAAAGAGTATATGAGCAGCGGAAAGTAAAGCATGCAACTTGCAAGAATGTAAGGAGAAGGGTTTGGAGAATTCAAACGCAATTGGAGACATGAATGTTTTTGTCGTGGTTCCGATAGGTAGTGCTATCGTACATCCACGTTGATGGAGACTTCAACCCACGAAGGGTAACGGTTGCGCGAGTCCACGGAGGGCTCCACCCATGAAGGGTCCACGAAGAAGCAACCTTGTCTATCCCATCATGGCCATCGCCCACGAAGGACTTGCCTCACTAATGGTAGATATTCACGAAGTAGGCGATCTCCTTGCCCTTACAAACTCCTTGGTTCAACTCCACAATCTTTTCGGAGGCTCCCAAGTGACACCTAGCCAATCTAGGAGACACCACTCTCCAAGAAGTAACAAATGGTGTGTTGATGATGAACTCCTTGCTCTTGTGCTTCAAATGATAGTCTCCCCAACACTCAACTCTCTCTCACATGATTTGGATTTGGTGGAAAGAAGATTTGAGTGGAAAGCAACTTGGGGAAGGCTAGAGATCAAGATTCATATGGTGGGAATGGAATATCTTGGCCTCAACACATGAGTAGGTGGTTCTCTCTCAGAAAATGTGTATTGGAAGTGTATGTATGTTCTGATGGCTCTCTCCACGAATGAAGAGTGGGTGGAGGGGTATATATAGCCTCCACACAAAAACTAACCGTTACACACAATTTACCAATCTCGGTGAGACCGAATTGAGAAACTCGGTCGGACCGATTTAGCAAACCTAGTGACCGTTAGGATTTTCGGTGGGACTGAGATGCAACTTGGTAGGACCGATATGGTCAGGGTTAGGGCATAATGTAATCTCGGTGAGACCGATTACACAAACTCGGTGGGACCGATTTTTGTAATAAGCTAACCAGAGAGTTGGTCAGGCAAACTTGGTGAGACCGATTACACAAACTCGGTGGGACCGATTTTGGTAATAAGCTAACCAGAAAGTTTGCATTGTAATCTCGGTAGTACCGATTGCTCAATCTCGGTGGGACCTATTTTGGTAATGGACATACATAGAGAGATTACAATCCCATCTTGGTGAGACCGAGATCCCTATCGGTGAAACCGATTTTGCCTAGGGTTTGTGGCAGTGGCTATGACATCTGAACTCGGTGGCGCCGGATAGAAGAATTGGTGGGGCCGAGTTTGACTTTTGGTTTAGGTCATATGTGGATGTGGGTAAGGTAGTTGAGGGTTTTGGAGCATATCACTAAGCACTTTGAGCAAGCAAGCCATTACGCAACACCTCATCCCCTCTTGATAGTATTGGCTTTTCCTATAGACTCTATGTGATCTTGGATCACTAGAATAGAAAATGTAGAGTCTTGATCTTGAAGCTTGAGCTAATCCTTTGTCCTTAGCATCTTGAAGGGGTTCCACATCCTTTAGTCCATGCCACTTAATTTTTTGAACTTGTCTGAAACATACTAGGTAAAAGTATTAGTCCAATAAGAGATATGTTGTCATTAATTATCAAAATCACCCAGAGGAGCACTTGTGCTTTCATGAGGAAACATGCACTTTACAGGCTCGAAAAATAGGGAGCGCGGTCTACAAAAAGTTGTTTTGGACCTCCTGTCGCACGTCTGCGCCGCTTTTCCTCGGTGAAGGGGCTCCTTAACAGGAGTAGCCTTTGGGTGAATTTATGAACCCGGACTCTGATACAGTCCATGAGATGACCAGCCTTTGTGCTACCTGTGGCAAAGGATGATGGAAAAAGAAAGAGTAATATAAGAAAGTAAAAAAGGAAGTAGTTTATGGGAGTACTTGTAGACCCGTCCGTGTTGTGCTTCCGTCGATGCCCAGGCTATTTGAAGTGCATAGTTATGTGTGCGTGGTACACATTTCACAGGTATATGAGGCGGACGGCGGAAGCCGAACTGCTAATCCTGCTCCAAACTTGGTCGATCCTGTTGAATAGAGACTGGTGGCTTAACGGCCAACAAGGTATGCGGTTTAATGAGACTGCTTTGTACTTCAGCTGAGGTTGCCGTATTGTGATCCTCAGTCCGGAGGGAGTGTCTCTCCAGCTCCCCTGTAGAGTTGTGTGTCATGTATACCATGTTCACTGTTTTCACTTCGGGGGGAAATTGCTTCTGACCCCCGGAATTTGGTTGGTGAGCCTCTTCGTCATCGCTATCTCCTGGAGGCCTCCTCCCCTTGTGTTCGACATTGAGCTTGCCGGCCTCCTTGAAGACCCAACAACTTCTGTTGGTATGATTAGCTGGCTTGTTGGGGTGGCCATGAATCTGGCAGGGCCGGTCCAATATCTTGTCCAAATTGGATGGTCCATCTCTATTTGCCTTAAATGGCTTCTTCCGTTGACCGGATTTGGGACCGCTAAATCCGGCGTTAACCACTATGTCATGCGTTCTTTCGTTATCATTGCAGCATTTGTATTTGTCGCGTCATGGTTTGCCATTGCTGTTCTGGACTTCAGAAGTGCCTGGATCGCTGGCGCTGTTGCTTCTACGAGTGAGCCAGCTGTCTTCCCCCGCGCAAAAATGGGTCATCAGAGCGGTAAGGGCTAGCATGGATTTTGGTTTTTCTTGACCGAGGTGGTGAGTGAGCCACTCGTCCCGGACGCTGTGTTTGAAGGCCGCTAGGGCTTCAGCGTCCGGACAGTCGACGATTTGGTTCTTTTTAACTAAGAACCTAGTCCAAAGCTTCCTGGCCGACTCTCCGGGTTGCTGGACAATGTGACTTAAGTCATCGGCATCTGGTGGCCGGACATATGTACCTTGGAAGTTGTCAAGGAAGGCCTCTTCCAAGTCCTCCTAGCTGCCAATAGAATTTTTGGGAAAGCTATTTAGCCAGTGCCGAGCTGGCCCTTTGAGTTTTAAAGGGAGGTATTTGATGGCGTGGAGGTCATCTCCACGAGCCATATGAATGTGGAGAATAAAGTCCTCGAGCCACACCACGGGGTCAGTTGTTCCATCGTATGATTTGATATTTACGGGTTTAAACCCTTCTGGGAATTCGTGATCCATTACTTCGTTAGTGAAGCAAAGAGGGTGTGCGGCGCCTCTATATCGGACCGTATCACGAGTAGCTCCGATGGAGTCCGTTTGCAGTGTTTGGCCCATGCATGACTAGGCTTGTCACGTCCGAATAGATAGCCGTCGATAGGTGTCGAGGTACGGTCCCGCGATCCGTAGATCGATCTGGTATGCCCTGCTTTGTTGTTCAGGTCCTGCCGAAGGTCATATGTGTGACCACGAGCTGTTTTATCTTTGCCTTTATAATGAGGCGGGGCGGGCTGGTGTTCGGCTTGAGTTGCCGCTTTATCCCGACCACGTGGTAGTCGGTCAGCCCCATTGCATGGTGATGGTATGGGCTCCAGCGCCTCATCATCGAACTGTGGTAGCAATTTGCGCTTCGGGTAACTTTTGGCCGGGCGCTTAAGGTCGTATTCTTCGGCTGTCAGGACATCAGTCCATCTATCACTTAACATGTCTTGATCAGCTTGAAGTTGCTATTGCTTCTTTCCAGGCTTCTTGCGGTGGCTATTAGCTGGCGCTTGAAGCGCTCCTGCTCGAGAGGTTCTTCAGGCACAATGAAATCTTTGTTGCCGAGGCTCACCTCATCCTTGGAGAGCGGAAGATAATTACTGTCCTCTGAGTCTTCATTGATGGCCTGCTCGTTGGGGCTAACTTGCCCATCTTCCCGTTCTTCTTGTTCAGGAGTTGCTTCAACGGGGTCTTCATTATCGTCGGCACCTTCAGGAGTATTATCTTCTCCTGTGCCGGTATTGCTATCTTTGGCATGACGTGACTTAGAGTGGTGCCGCTGACGTCGGTGCTTAGGCTGTGTCCCAGGAGGTTTGTCCTCGACTGGATCTTCTTTGTCGTCGTCGTTAGATTCTTTAGGCGTATCCACCATATATATGTCGTATGAAGAAGTGGTCGTCCAGTGTTTAGTAAACGGCGGGTTTTTGCCATGCTCCCCATCTGCATCGTCGTCCATACTATCGATGTCTTCGGAGCCGTAATCGAGCATGTCTGTTAAGTTTTCGACAATGGCTATAAAGTGGGTGGCGGGTGGGGAGCGAAATTCCCTATCATCAGCTTCTAGTTCGAACCGGATATAGTTCGGCTGTGAATCCCCCGCTAAGGATAGGGTTTTTAATGAATTCAGTGCATCGCCCAAAGGTGAGTGCCGGAAGATGTCCGCGGCGCTGAATTCGACGATCGATAACCGATCATGCTCGACGTGCGCGGACGCACATAGTTCGGAACTTTTAACCGGAAACGAGCCCAAGGTTCCAGTGACACAGGCATTAACAGAGGTTAGGTCTGTGTGCGGCTCCAACGTCGTGGAGTCTGCGGCTTCCGTGGCGGGGTTAAGCTTCCTGTCCTCGGATGGCGCGACCTGCTCCGGGTCTAAGGCCAGAGCGGTTACAGGTGCAATTTCCTGGGTATGGCCCGATAACAGATCTAAGTCATGTTCATCGAGGTGATGGGGAGCGATTGCCGTGGTATCGAATCCGTCGAAGATCAAGTCTCTGCGGATATTCGTGACGTAGTTCAAGCTCCCGAATCTGACCTGTCGGCCAGGGGCGTAGCTGTCGATCTGCTCCAGATGGCCAAGCGAGTTGGCCTGCAGTGCAAAGCCGCCGAACACGAAGATCTGTCCGGGGAGGAAGACCTCCCCTTGGACAGCGCCGTTGTAGATGATTGAAGGAGCCATCAAACCTTTTGAGGACGGCACAGTGATTATTCTGGGGTATCTATGGACCTAGCCCTCCCGTTTATATAAGCACACGAGGGATCTAGGGTTACACAAGGTCGGTTACAAAGAAAGGAATATTCATATTTGGTCGCCAAGCTTGCCTCCCACGCCAAGGAGAGTCCCATCCGGACACATGAGAGAGTCTTCGGTCTTGTTTCTTCACAACCCATTAGTCCGGCCCATGTCCAACAGGCCGGACGCCCGAGGACCCCTTAGTCCATGACTCACCCAGGTGCCCCTCCTTCCTTCTCCCCTCTTCCCCCTTCCCTCCTTCTCCTAGTTGGAATAGGAAAGGGGGGGGGGGGGGGCGAATCCTACTTGGACCGGGAGTCCAAGTAGGACTCACCCCCTTAGCGCGCCCCCTCTAGGGCCGACCTCCTCTTCCCCCCTCCTTTATATACGTGGGAGGGGGACACCCCAAAGACACACAAAGTCTTCTCTTAGCCGTGTGCGGTGCCCCCCTCCACAGTTACACACCTCAGTCATATCGTCGTAGTGCTTAGGTGAAGCCCTGCGCCGGTAACATCACCATCACCGTCGCCACGCCGTCATGCTAACAGAAATCTCCCTCGTCCTCAACTGGATCAAGATCTCGAGGGACGTCATCGTGCTGAACGTGTGCTGAACACAGAGGTGTCGTACATTCGGTGCTTGGATCGGTTGGATCGCGAAGACGTTCGACTACATCAACCGCATTACTAAACGCTTCCACTTCCGGTCTACGAGGGTACGTGGACACACTCTCTCCTCTCGTTGCTATGCATCTCCTAGATAGATCTTGCGTGATCTTAAGATTTTTTTTTGAAATACTGCGTTCCCCAACAGTGGCATCCGAGCCAGGTCTATGTGTAGATGTTATATGCACGAGTAGAACACAAAGAGTTGTGGGCGATAATACTATACTGCTTACCAGCAACGTCTTACTTTGATTCGGCGGTATTGTTGGATGAAGCGGCCCAGACCGACATTACATGACCGCATTCATGAGATTGGTTCTACCGACGTGCTTTGCACACAGGTGGCTGGCAGGTGTCTGTTTCTCCAACTTTAGTTGAATCGAGTTTGACTATGCCCGGTCCTTGTTGAAGGTTAAAACATCACACTTGACAAAAAATCGTTGTGGTTTTGATGCGTAGGTAAGAATGGTTCTTGCTAGAAGCCTGTAGCAGCCACGTAAAACTTGCAACGATAAAGTAGAGGACGTCTAACTTGTTTTTGCAGGGCATGTTGTGATGTGATATGGTCAAGACGTGATGAGATATAAATTGTTGTATGAGATGATCATGTTTTGTAAAAGTTATCAGCACTAGCAGGAGCCTTATGGTTGTCGCTTTATTGCATGAAATGCAATCGCCATGTAATTGCTTTACTTTATCACTAAGCGGTAGCGATAGTCGTAGAAGCAATAGTTGACGAGACGACAACGATGCTTCGATGGAGATCAAGGTGTCAAGCCGGTGAGGATGGTGATCATGATGGTGCTTCGGAGATGGAGATCAAAAGCACAAGATGATGATGGCCATATCATATCACTTATTTTGATTGCATGTGATGTTTATCTTTTATGCATCTTATTTTGTTTAGTACGACGATAGCATTATAAGATGATCCCTCACTAAATTGCAAGCAAAAGACAAAGGAGTTAGTCACGAGGTGATGTATTACGGAACGAGTAAAGAGACTTGCCGGTAACAAGATTGAACTAGGTATGAAGATACCGACGATCAAATCTCGGGCAAGTAACATACCGATGGACAAAGGGAATTACGTATGTTGTCATAACGGTTCGACCGATAAAGATCTTCATAGAATATGTAGGAGACAATATGGGCATCCAGGTTCCGCTATTGGTTATTGACCGAAGAGGTGTCTCGGTCATGTCTACATAGTTCTCGAACCCGTAGGGTCCGCACGCTTAATGTTCGATGATGATATAATATTGTATGAGTTATGTGATTTGGTGACCGAATGTTGTTTTGAGTCCCGGATGAGATCAAGGACATGACGAGGAGTCTCGGAATGGCCGAGAGGTAAAGATTGATATATAGGACAAGGGTATTCGGACACTGGAAGTGTTTCAGGGGGTACTGATACGTCTCCAACGTATCTATAATTTTTGATTGCTCCATGCTATATTATCTACTGTTTTGGGAAATATTGGGCTTTATTTTCCACTTTTATATTACTTTTGGGACTAACCTATTAACCGGAGGCCCAGCCCAGATCTGTTGTTTTATGCCTATTTCAGTGTTTTGAAGAAAAGGAATATCAGACGGAGTCGAAAAGGAACGAAATCAACTGGAGAAGTTATTTTTGGAAGGAAACACACCTGATGGACTTGGACCCCACGTCAAGGAAGGAACGAGGTGCTCACGAGGGTGGGGGGCGCGCCCCCCTAGGGCGCGCCCCCTATCTTGTGGGGCCCTCGTGGCTCCCCTGACGTACCTCCTACACCCATATATACCTACGTGACCTAAAACTTCCAAAACGCAAGATAGATCGGGAGTTCCGCCGCCAGAAGCCTCTGTAGCCACCAAAAGTCAATCGGGACCCTGTTCCGGCACCCTGCCGGAGGGGGGGAACCCTCACCGGTGGCCATCTTCATCATCCCGGCGCTCTTCATGACGAGGAGGGAGTAGTTCTCCCCCAGGGCTGAGGGTATGTACTAGTAGCTATGTGTTTGATCTCTCTCTCTCTCTCTCTCGTATTCTTGAGATGATACGATCTTGATGTATCGCGATCTTTGCTATTATATTTGGATCCTATGATGTTTCTTCCCCCTCTTCTCTCTTGTAATGAGTCGAGTTTCCCCTTTGAAGTAATCTTATCGGATTGAGTCTTTAAAGACTTGAGAACACTTGATGTATGTCTTGCCGTGGATATCTGTGGTGACAATGGGATACCACATGCCACTTGATGTATGTTTTGGTGACCAACTTGTGGGTTTCGTGACATTGGGAACCTATGCATAGGGTTTGGCACACATTTTCATCGTGATTCTCTGATAGAAACTTTGGGGCACTCTTTGAGGTCCTTTGTGTTGGTTGAATAGATGAATTTGAGATTGTGTGATGCATATCGTATATTCATACCCACAGATACTTGAGGTGACATTGGAGTATCTAGGTGACATTAGGGTTTTGGTTAATTTGTGTCTTAAGGTGTTATTCTAGTATGAACTCTAGGGCTGTTTGTGACACTTATAGGAATAGCCCAATGGATTGATTGGAAAGAATAACTTTGAGGTGGTTTCGTACCCTACCATAATCTCTTCGTTTGTTCTCCGCTATTAGTGACTTTGGAGTGACTCTTTGTTGCAAGTTGAGGGATAGTTATGTGATCCAATTATGATATTATTGTTGAGGGAACTTACACCAGCGAAAGTATGAACCCTAGGCCTTGTTTACCATCATTGCAATACCGTTTACGCTCACTTTTATCACTTTTTACCTTGCTGTTTTTATAATTTCAGATTACAAAAACTATTATCTACTATCCATATACCACTTGTATCACTATCTCTTCGCCAAACTAGTGCACCTATACAAATTACCATTGTATTGGGTGTGTTGGGGACACAAGAGACTCTTTGTTATTTGGTTGCAGGGTTGCTTGAGAGAGACCATCTTGATCCTATGCCTCCTACGGATTGATAAACCTTAGGTCATCCACTTGAGGGAAATTTGCTACTGTCCTACAAACCTCTGCACTTGGAGGCCCAACAACGTCTACAAGAAGAAGGTTGTGTAGTAGACATCAAGCTCTTTTCTAGCGCCGTTGCCGGGGAGGTTAGCGCTTGAGGGTATATCTTTAGATCTTGCAATCGAGTCTTTTAGTTTCTTGTTTTATCACTAGTTTAGTTTATAAAAGAAAACTATAAAAAATGGAATTAAGTTTGCTTCATACGCTTCATCTTTTTAATATCTTTCGTGAGTATGATGGAAATGATAATTGTGCTCAAGTGCTAGAAGAAGAAATCTATAAAATGTTTGGCACTAAATATTTGAATGATGAGCATGATTGCAATGTTGTTAGTACGAATTCTTTGAATATCCATGATGCTAATGATGATTGCACTAGTTATGATGAAAATGCCTCCTATAAACATGTCAATTTTTGTTGAGTAGACTGGGTTTGCAAGTACACACCAAATAGGGAAGATAGATATTGCAAGAGGCATAAGTACTTAGAAACCAAATCATTGCAAGAAAGCCTAGATGAATGTGCTAAAAGATTCAATATTTTTCGTGCCCCTTGTGAACTTTGCAATGAACATGGTCATTTAAAGCTCCAATGCTATTTGTTTCATGATCAAGTCGTGTCCAAACATTGTGATAATTTGATTACCCTTGAGCATCATAAAGAGCTTAGCCTTCTTTTGGGTTATGAAGAAATGAAACGTATAACTGAGGGTATTCCAAAGTTTAATCTTGATAGAGTTCTTGATTTTGATCTAGAAAATATTTATATGTATTGTGCGGTGAATTGCATTGAAAATCCTTACATTGCCAATTACATAAAGAAAAGAAAACAAATAGAGGATGAAGAGAATACTAATGAAAGGGAAGAGACTTCCCAATATCCTCCTATTATTTCTTATGATGAATCAGGTAACGAGGAGGAGCCTCCTATTCAACCAATCTCATTAATAAGGAGCTCCAAAAGGAGGATTGAACCCACACATGATGTGGTGAAGAAGAAGAAAAGAAAAAGGAAGAGAGGTAAAAAGGTATCCCTCCCAAATAATGGTGCTCCTATTACTATTGTGCCTCATGAAAATATAATTGTGGAAGATGATGATACTTCTTATGATCTTGAAAATCTTTTTGGCACTTGCTTGGAAGAACATAATAATTGCCATACTATCGGTGCTATCTATACTATTAATGATGAGAGTGATTATGCTTATGATACGAAAAGGCCCAAGCTTGGGGAAGCTATGTTTGATCAGGATGACATATTTGAGAATATATTTGCTGCAATTAATGTTTGTCCCAAGCTTTGGGATGCTACGCTTAATGAAGATGATATTTTTAGTCTCCCAAGTTTTGATATGCAAGTTTATAATGATGATAGCATGCCTCCTACTTATGATAATTATTGTGATGATACTTATGCTATAAAAAGTAGTGATTATATTTATAAAACTTGTCATGATTATGATTACCCCTTCTCTTAACATTACTCTTTTAATGTGGAATCAATTTATAGTATTCGAGTCTCTTATGATACTCCCACTATTATTCATGAGAAGAACCTTGCTTATGTGGAGAGTAGTAAAATTTCTATGCTTGTAGATCATGAAAAGAATGCTTTAGGTGTTGGTTATATTGTTGAATTCATTCATGATTCTACTGAAAATTATTATGAGGGAGGAATATATGCTTGTAGGAATTGCAATAATATCAAGTTTCCTCTCTATGTGCTTAAAATTTTGAAGTTATGCTTGTTTTACCTTCCTATGCAAGTTGATTCTTGTTCCCACTAGTTGTTTGCTCAAAAAATCCCTATGCATAGGAAGTATGTTAGACTTAAATGTGCTAGTCATATTCTTCATGATGCTCTCTTTATGTTTCAATTCCTATCCTTTATGTGAGCATCATTGTCATTATCATGCCTAGCTAGGGGCGTTAAACAATAGCGCTTGTTGGGAGGCAACCCAACTTTATTTTTGTTCCTTGCCTTTTGTTCCTTTTTAGTAATAAATAATTCATCTAGCTTCTGTTTAGATGTGGTTTTATGCTTTTAGTTAGTGTTTGTGCCAAGTAGAACCTTTGGGAAGACTTTGGGAAAGTCTTGTTGATCATGCTGTCAAAAACAGAAACTTTAGCGCTCACGAGAATTGCTGCCATTTTTATTTGGAGAGTTCTATTTAGTTACATCTTTTTGAAGATGATTAATAGATAAATTCCTCAGGTCCAGAAATTTATTTGAGAATTTTATGAGTTCCAGAAGTATACGTTTGATCCAGATTACTACAGACTGTTCTGTTTTTGACAGATTCTGTTTTTCGTGTGTTGTTTGCTTATTTTGATGAATCTATGGCTAGTAAAATAGTTTATAAACCATAGAGAAGTTGGAATATAGTAGGTTTAACACCAATATAAATAAATAATGAGTTCATTACAGTACCTTGAAGTGGTGTTTTGTTTTCTTTCGCTAACGGAGCTTACGAGTTTTCTGTTAAGTTTTGTGTTGTGAAGTTTCAAGTTTTGGGTAAGGATTCGATGGACTATGGAATAAGGAGTGGCAAGAGCCTAAGCTTGGGGATGCCCAAGGCACCCCAAGGTAATATTCAAGGACAACCAAGAGCCTAAGCTTGGGGATGCTCCGGAAGGCATCCCCTCTTTCGTCTTCATTCATCGGTAACTTTACTTGGAGCTATATTTTTATTCGCCACATGATATGTGTTTTGCTTGGAGCGTCAATTTATTTTGTTAGGATTTGTTTTCTGTTATTTAGAACAATGTTTTGCATCTTTTATTTCAATAAAAGTGGCATTGATAGCCTTTACTATGCCTATGTTACAAGTATACATGTTGCTGTTTGAAAACAGAAAGTTTACCGCTTTTGCAATAATTCCCTAGAAAATTAAGAATGTGATAAAATGTTGAAACCTTTTTAATATTAAGCTCTGATAAATTTACTACAGTGGGAATTTTATTTCATAATTTTTGGAGCTAGGGAAGTATGGATGTTGCAGCATTCTTTACAGACTATCCTGTTTAGGCAGATTGCTGTTATGTTTGCATATGTTTGCTTCTTTAATGATTCTATTTGAGTATAGGACTATTAAATATGCAGAGGCATTTAGTATGCAATGTTGAATAATAATTTTAGTGATTTGCTACAGTAGAGTATGATAAGGTTTTGGCAATGGTTTATACTAACTTATCTCACGAGTCCTTGTTGAGTTTTGTGTGGATGAAGCTTTTGAGATTTAGGGAGACCTTGATATGAGAGGAATTAAGGAGACACAAAAGCTCAAGCTTGGGGATGCCCGAGGCACCCCAAGATAATATTTCAAGAAGTCTCAAGCATCTAAGCTTGGGGATGCCCCGGTTGGCATCCCACCTTTCTTCTTCAACAATTATCGGTTAGTTTCGGTTGATCCTAAGTTTTTGCTTCTTCACATGATGCTTGCCATTATTAGAATGACATTTTATTTTATTTTGCTTGCTGTTTGAATGGAATACCAAGATCTGAAATTATTAAATGTTAGAGAGTCTTCACATTGTTGCATAATTATTCGACTACTCATTGATCTTCACTTAAATCTTTCAGAGTAGTTTGTCATTTGCTCTAGTGCTTCACTTATATCTTTTAGAGCATGGTGGTAGTTTT
This sequence comes from Triticum dicoccoides, assembly GCF_002162155.2. NCBI lineage: Eukaryota > Viridiplantae > Streptophyta > Magnoliopsida > Poales > Poaceae > Triticum > Triticum dicoccoides. Next base: position 734,698,636 of record NC_041392.1, on the reverse strand, counting down.
ATTTTGAAGAAATAGATGAACTCTCATGCTTCACTTAGATTATTTTTAGAGTCTTAAATAGCATGGTAATTTGCTTAAAATCCTAATATGCTAGGTATTCAATAATAATAAAATTCTCTTATGAGTGTGTTGAATATTATGAGAAGTTTGATACTTGATAATTGTTTTGAGATATGGAGATGGTGATATTAGAGTCATGCTAGTTGAGTAGTTGTGAATTTGAGAAATACTTGTGTTGAAGTTTGTGATTCCCGTAGTATGCACGTATGGTGAACCGTTATGTGATGAAGTCGGAGCATGATTTATTTTTTGATTGCCTTCCTTATGAGTGGCGGTCGGGGACGAGCGATGGTCTTTTCCTACCAATCTATCCCCCTAGGAGCATGCGCGTAGTACTTTGTTTCGATAACTAATAGATTTTTGCAATAAGTATATGAGTTCTTTATGACTAATGTTGAGTCCATGGATTATACGCACTCTCACCCTTCCACCATTGCTAGCCTCTCTAGTACCGCGCAACTTTCGCCGGTACCATAAACCCACCATACACCTTCCTCAAAACAGCCACCATACCTACCTATTATGACATTTCCATAGCCATTCCGAGATATATTGCCATGCAACTTTCTACCGTTCCGTTTATTATGACACACTCCATCATTGTCATATTGCTTTGCATGATCATGTAATTGACATCGTATTTGTGGCAAAGCCACCGTTCATAATTCTTTCATACATGTCACTCATGCATCATTGCACATCCCGGTACACCGCCGGAGGCATTCATATAGAGTCATATATTGTTCTAAGAATCGAGTTGCAATTCTTGAGTTGTAAGAAAAATAAAAGTGTGATGTCATCATTATTAGAGCATTGTCCCAATGAGGAAAGGATGATGGAGACTATGATTCCCCCACAAGTCGGGATGAGACTCCGGACGAAAAAAAGAGGCCAAAGAAGCCCAAATAAAAAAAAGAGGCCAAAGAATCCCAAATAAAAAAAAGAGGCCATAAAAAAAGAGAAGGCCCAAATAAAAAAAATAAAAAAATAAAAAAAAGAAATGAGAGAAAAAGAGAGAAGGGGCAATGCTACTATCCTTTTACCACACTTGTGCTTCAAAGTAGCACCATGATCTTCATGATAGAGAGTCTCCTATGTTGTCACTTTCATATACTAGTGGGAATCTTTCATTATAGAACTTGGCTTGTATATTCCAATGATGGGCTTCCTCAAAATGCCCTAGGTCTTCGTGAGCAAGCGAGTTGGATGCACACCCACTAGTTTCTTTTGTTGAGCTTTCATACACTTATAGCTCTAGTGCATCCGTTGCATGGCAATCCCTACTCACTCACATTGATATCTATTGATGGGCATCTCCATAGCCTGTTGATACGCCTAGTTGATGTGAGACTATCTTCTCCCTTTTTGTCTTCTCCACAACCACCATTCTATTCCACCTATAGTGCTAAGTCCATGGCTCACGCTCATGTATTGCGTGAAGATTGAAAAAGTTTGAGAACATTAAAAGTATGAAACAATTGCTTGTCTTGTCATCGGGGTTGTGCATGATTTAAATATTTTGTGTGGTGAAGATAGAGCATAGCCAGACTATATGATTTTGTAGGGATAACTTTCTTTGGCCATGTTATTTTGAGAAGACATGATTGCTTAGTTAGTATGCTTGAAGTATTATTATTTTTATGTCAATATGAACTTTTGTCTTGAATCTTTCGGATCTGAATATTCATATCACAAGTAAGAAGAATTACATTGAAATTATGCCAACTAGCATTCCACATCAAAAATTATCTTTTTATCATTTACCTACTCGAGGACGAGCAGGAATTAAGCTTGGGGATGCTTGATACGTCTCCAACGTATCTATAATTTTTGATTGCTCCATGCTATATTATCTACTGCCTTGGGCAATATTGGGCTTTATTTTCCACTTTTCTATTACTTTTGGGACTAACCTATTAACCGGAGGCCCATCCCAGATTTGCTATTTTATGCCTATTTCAGTGTTTTGAAGAAAAGGAATATCAGACGGAGTCGAAAAGGAACGAAATCAACTGGAGAAGTTATTTTTGGAAGAAACACACCTGATGGACTTGGACCCCACGTCAAGGAAGGAACGAGGTGCTCATGAGGGTGGGGGCGCGCCCCCCTAGGGCGCGCCCCCCTGTCTCGTGGGGCCCTCGTGGCTCCCCTAACGTACCTCCTGCACCCATATATACCTACGTGACCTAAAACTTCCAAAACGCAAGATAGATCGGGAGTTCCGCCGCCAGAAGCCTCCGTAGCCACCAAAAGTCAATTGGGTCCCTGTTCCGGCACCCTGCCAGAGGGGGGAACCCTCACCGATGGCCATCTTCATCATCCCGGCGCTCACCATGACGAGGAGGGAGTAGTTCTCCCCCGGGGCTGAGGGTATGTACCAGTAGCTATGTGTTTGATCTCTCTCTCTCTCTCGTGTTCTTGGGATGATACGATCTTGATGTATCGCGAGCTTTGCTATTATATTTGGATCCTATGATGTTTCTTCCCCCTCTTCTCTCTTGTAATGAATCGAGTTTCCCCTTTGAAGTAATCTTATCAGATTGAGTCTTTAAAGACTTGAGAACACTTGATGTATGTCTTGTCGTGGATATCTGTGGTGACAATGGGATACCACGTGCCGCTTGATGTATGTTTTGGTGACCAACTTGCGGGTTTCGTGACATTGGGAACCTATGCATAGGGGTTGGCACACGTTTTCGTCGTGATTCTCCGATAGAAACTTTGGGGCACTCTTTGAGGTCCTTTGTGTTGGTTGAATAGATGAATCTGAGATTGTGTGATGCATATCGTATAATCATACCCACGGATACTTGAGGTGACATTGGAGTATCTAGGTGACATTAGGGTTTTGGTTGATTTGTGTCTTAAGGTGTTATTCTAGTACGAACTCTAGGGCTGTTTCTGACACTTATAGGAATAGCCCAATGGATTGATTGGAAAGAATAACTTTGAGGTGGTTTCGTACCCTACCATAATCTCTTCGTTTGTTCTCCGCTATTAGTGACTTTGGAGTGACTCTTTGTTGCATGTTGAGGGATAGTTATGTGATCCAATTATGATATTATTGTTGAGGGAACTTACACTAGCGAAAGTATGAACCCTAGGCCTTGTTTACCATCATTGCAATACCGTTTACCCTCACTTTTATCACTTGTTACCTTGCTGTTTTTATAATTTCAGCTTACAAAAACTATTATCTACTATCCATATACCACTTGTATCACCATCTCTTCGCCGAACTAGTGCACCTATACAAATTACCATTGTATTGGGTGTGTTGGGGACACAAGAGACTCTTTGTTATTTGGTTGCAGGGTTGCTTGAAAGAGACCATCTTCATCCTACGCCTCCTACAGATTGATAAACCTTAGGTCATCCACTTGAGGGAAATTTGCTACTGTCCTACAAACCTCTGCACTTGGAGGCCCAACAACGTCTACAAGAAGAAGGTTGTGTAGTAGACATCAGGTACCGGGTACTTATTGGGTCACCGGAAGAGGTTCTGGGCACCCACGACAAAAAATATGGGCCTTATGGGCCAAGAGGGGAAACGCACCAGCCACAAGGGGCTGGTGCGCCCCTCATATGGGCCGTCCTAAGGAGGGGAAGGAGAGGAGAGAAGGAAAAGGAAAGTGTGGATTAGGATTCCCACTTCCTTCCCTCTCACCCTCTTTCCTTCTCCCTCGGTTAAATATGGCAGGGGGACACCACTTGGGAGGACCCCAAGTAGGATTCGGCCTACTTGGGGCGCCTCCTGGCAGCCTCCCCTCTCCCTCCCACCTATATATATGTAGGTCGCGCCCTAGCACATACCAGATCAATTGTTAGCCGTGTGCGGCGCCCCCCTCCATCGTTTACATCCCCGGTCATATTTTCGTAGTGCTTAGGCGAAGCCCATCGGAGATCACTTCACCATCACCGTCACCACGCCGTCGTGCTGATGGAACTCATCTACTACTTCGATGTCTTGCTGGATCAAGAAGGTGAGGAATGTCACCGAGCTTAACGTGTGCAGAACGCGGAGGTGTCGTGCGTTCGGTACTTGATCGGTTGAAGCATGAAGAAGTTCGACTACATCAAGCGCGTTGTGAAATGCTTCCGCTTATGGTCTACGAGGGTACGTAGACACACTCCCCCCTCGTTGCTAGGCATCTCCATGGATAGATCATTGCGTGTGCGTAGAATTTTTTTTATTTTCCATGCAACGATTCCCAGCAGTCGGGTCCTAGCGACGACCTCGAGCCTGCGTCCACGGTAGACCTGCCATGGCCACCCGAGAGCTCGAGTGGCATGATGGTCATCGATAATGAGGCGAGGAAGGGAGGGAGACGTTGTTCGGCTGGTTGGTAGCGATGGGGACAATCGGAACCAGTAGCTGGCGGCGACAACGGTGGCAGTTGATGTGAAACTTCCCTCCCGCCAACGTTTTTCTGGTATAGAGCTGTAAAATCTGCCTCAAAAACTCCATGTATTGAGGATGAGGTCTTGCTTTTAGGGGGATTTGTATATTTTTTATATGATTCCATTTTTGCCGGATCTGTAATGACGGTTATTTTATAGGTTGGGGGTCTTTTACAGGATCTGCTAGAGATGCTCTAACTGGTATTACCGTCACACTGGTACACTTGACATGATCCGAAGTTTCTCTGTGCCTAATCTCTCCTTTGCAGGAAACCAACCTCATTTTTTGTCTTTTTATTTATGTTCTTTATTTTCAAGTTATTATTATTCCTGCAGCTACAATTCAATCTTTTTACCACTCTGATTTATTTTGTTCCAAAGAACACTAATAGCTTATGAAGGTACTCAAACAATTACTTCACACGAGACTGGTGACAACTTGTGTGTGGCCGAAACGCCACTCATAAATACTCTCCTCTGCTCTTTGTTGAGACAATTACTATTGTGATACTTACACGAAGGTGCTACATTGCCTTGTGTGTCTTGCAGGCCATCAAGCTCCACAAACATGAACGGTTAGACATGAATTTTAAGACCGGGATATCATGTCTTACACCATGAGCTAGAATAAAGTCTCCAAACAAACCAAGTTCACAAAGCAAATAACTCAACTAAAGAGAATTCACAAGCATAAGACAATAAACTTAAGATCAAGCTTGTGACACCACCCATGCAAATCCCAAGACACACTAATAGAACTCCCTCTTTGGCATCAAGATGACAAAATGGGAAAGAGTGATGCTACTCGTCCCACGGTATCAATCGTCGTCCTCCTCCTCATCATTCTTGTCGTTGTCGTCGTTTGACTCTTCCTCCTCGTTGGTGGTGTCACATCTTCTGAACAGAGGAGTACGATCACGGTGATCAGTGCATCCTCATCACCATCATCAGTCCAACGACTATGCTGGGAGATCCAACTTTCCTTCGGAGTGATGTCCTTCTCAAAACCATTGTATGTAATCCCCTAAAATTCACACACTAGAAGGAGGATCACACGGGCTATGCTGGGAGAACCAACTTTCGCTGCACCATTGATGTCGTCGGAATTTCACCAGGGTTAAAAAGTTTAGTGAAATCTCATATATTTTCATCGGGCTCAAGATATTTTTTAACCTCAAAATTTCGAGCAAGATTCAAACTAATTTCAATCCAAATTTAAATTAGGTTAAAATTCATTAAAATTAAGTGAAATTTGAAGCCTAAAGTTATTTCCAAAATGTACAAAAATAATTTTTTTCCCATATTTTAGCAAGGTCCAAAATTGTTTGTTATAAAATTAAAACCTTGCATTTCACAAGAAATTATTATTTGTTTTGGCATGTGGGGAAGATGATGGAGTGTTTTTTTTATAATGAGATGTTTTGGTGGATCCTCCTTGACAGTGCGATTTTACATTATCCACTAATCAATCCACATGTCTCTGGGAACGTTTTCTTTTGCGTTGGTGGTACCGTGTCGCATGTTGGTGCTTCTTTTTTGCCAGGTGGTGAGAGGGTGCATGAGACTGATGTGTTTTTATAGTTGATTTGAGAATCATTGATTCAGTCAAAATTGCGGCGAAATAAGAAAATGACACCTCAACTAACTAAGAGAGCTCCAAGCTTAGGGAGCATAGAGAATTTAAAAAGAAAAAAAACTGCTGATCCAGTCGAAATCATGACCAAATCAAAAGACTTACACCTCAATCGAATGAGAGAGCTCCACTTAGAGAGTATAGTGAATTTAAAGATGTCGCCTCACCACTCATAATGGACAAATACATGGCAAAATTCCGTATACAGTGTACTCACGTATTCAATTTGTACATT
>NC_041392.1:734682245-734691908 GCF_002162155.2 Triticum dicoccoides | reverse complement strand
GTCAATTTCCCACGGATATTTGTGCATATCTACCTCCAAATCTTGGAAGATGCATCCTCTCTATTATACTACCTGCTTTCCGTCAAATGCTTTCTGTTTTGGAATCATATTCCCGGACATAAGTCCACATACTCATGCAGTCTTAGGGCATCTCCAGCTGCGCTCCTAGGAAGGCCTTCCTAGACAATTTTTTCACGCCGGCATAAAAAAAAACGGCCCAGTCGTGTCCTTAGGGGCCCGATTTTCACCGGCCTGGGCTGAAAACAGCGCCGGCGGACCCAGGCCGAACCCGGCGTGCTGGGGGCGCCCGGGGGCGCTGGGGCGAACTGTTTTGGCGCGAAACAGCCGCGGGCCCGCCACGTCAGCGACACGGCGCCTCGTCTTCCCCCAACGGCCTCGGTTCCCGCGGGGAATCGATGCCAAGGCTGCTGCCGGTCAGCCTTGCCATTGATTCCTCACGGGCGGCGCGTCACGGGACGGCGCGCCGACGCCTCCCCTCCCTTGCACGCGTACACATGGGTGCGGCGCGGCTATATAGCCGGTGGCCTGCACTCGCCTGTGCCCACACCAGCCCGCTCCTCACCGCCGCCCAGCTCCTCCCTCTCCCTACCTCTCCCGAGCCCCGCCGCCCAGCCCCTCCCTCTATCTCTCTACCTCTCCCGAGCCCGTCGCCATGGCGGAACGCTACCCCAGAGACGAGGCGGCGGCCAACGGCTTCGGCCGCCGTTCGCTCCGCGAACAGGAGTCCTGGCTCCTGTTCCAGGCGAACATCCCGGCGCCGCCGGACATGCGCGCCGGGCCGACGGGGTGAAGGCTCAGCGCCTGGGGAAGGCGAAGGAGCGCCAGCGCGCCGCCCTGCTTCGCTTCGCGGAACGTCGACGCGGCCGCGACGAAGGCGGAGTCGTCGTCATCTGCGACAGCGACGGCGACGACGACGATGCGCCGCCACCAGTCCGCCATGGCGACGCCGGGCAGGGGTCCAGCAGGGGCGCCCGCGTCAAGGAGGAGAAGGCCGCCGACGACGACGATGGCGGCGACGGCGGCGACTTCAGCCAATTTTTTCCTTTAGATTAGTTTATGTATATGTGCTATGTAATGAAAATCCGCGAACTTCGCCGAAATGCGCCGAAATTTATCGTGTTTAGTCGAATTTTATCGTGTTTAAGCCGAACTTCGCCGAACTTCTTTTATTTTAAAACGTGCCTGGGGCGGCCTTGGGGCCGGCGGCTGAGGACCAACTTGGCCTCAGGCCCAATTTTTGTGCCGGCTCATCCTCAGGCGGCGATTTTAGGCGCCCCTTGGGGGGCCAACGGCTGGAGATGCCCTTATACACTGCTGTAGGTATACCATGGGCTGCCTGGCTGTCTCTCTGGGTGCAAGTTGACGGGAAAAAATGTTCGTCGGCAAGGGCAGATGTAGACACGGGCCTAAACGAAAACCTGGGTTTAAAAAAAAAACGAAAACCTGGACGTTGAGTCTCATACAAGTTTCTTGGCGGCTCGGTATCGCTTATGATCCGTATGCTGCAGTTGCGTCTTCGCCAGTGAACAGGCCCGAGCCCAGCACGCTCTGTTCAGCGGTTGGATGCCTGTTGGTTTTAACTTAATTAAAAATGTTTTTCGTGAACTAAAAAAATATTTGAAAACTTAAAAATGCTCATGACTTCGGAAAAATGTTAATTATTATATTAAAGTTTTTCGTACATATTCAAAAATTTAACAAAAAATCTCAAACTATTTTTTTCACGCAGATTTATAAAATGATTGTGAACTGAAACTAAAATTATGAATTTTTTTAACAGATTAAAAACATGTTCATAAATTGGAAATATTCATAAATTGTAAAAATATTTTCGAATTCCATAAATATAAAATTTGATAAATTCAAAATATTCACAAGATTTAAAAATAATAAAAATTTGTAAAAATATATATAAAAAGGAAACATAATAAAACCAGAAATAAAACAGGAGAAAAGTCTGCATGAGGAAAACATAATAAAAAGGGGAAAAAGGAAACTAAAAAATAGTAAAAAACGAAATCCCAAAATAAAAAACCCGCTAGAACCATCCGAACAAAACCAACAACTTCCCCTCAAACCACGTGCAACATGTGGTTTGCAACCGAAATTTGACAAAAAGAGAACAACTTCCCCTAAAAAACCCAATAGCAACACCCATAGCGGGAGCTACTGTGCTAGCCTACTTCTGGTGTGCCTTTGTTTGTTTTCTTATGGGTTTTACCTTCCAGTTTTTATTTCTTTACCTTTTATTATTATTTAATATTTCTTCTGTATTTTGCAACTTATAATTTTTCCTTCCATTGCCATTTTTGTGATATATACTCAACAATATTTAAATACACATTGAACATTTTTATGATATATGTTGAACAACTTTTAAATACACAGTGAAACATTTTATAAAAATACATTGAACATTTTCTTAATATACATTGCACATTTTCTTAAGTGTAAGATGAACATCTTTGTAAATGCACGGGTAAGCTCTTTGTATAATACACAAGAAAGAGTGAAAAGAAAAAGCAAAAAAATCCGAAAGAAAAGCCAAAGAAAAATAAATATAAAAAAGAGAAAGAGATGATCCAATACAAAAATCAGTAGAAACCAGTGGATAAATCAAAACTGGAAGAGAAAACATATCACAAAAAATAAAAAGGAAACACTAAATAAAAACCAGGAAGAAAAAACCCAAACAGTAAACGAAAGGAAAAGAGTTGAACAAGGAAAAAAATGCAGCAGCCAGTGTACGAAATAGAAGTGAGCTACCCGCACAAGGAAGCGAGCAATGAAAAAGTACCCGCACATGAAATCCGAAGTGGTTTGGCCCAACTTGCATCACACATGGGTGTCGTGGCCTTCATTTGAAGCCCGCGGGCGTAAAATATGATCTGCCTAGTAGTATATGGTCTGTGTTTACATAGCGATCACCTACAAAGGATCTAAGTGGGCTGACCCAGTAGGGTACTCCGATTTTGTGAAGCCCCTAGTTCTGATCGCCTGCTCCTCCGTTCAAACTAGATCCGTCCTCCTACTTTGATGCTCTCCACTCCGTGACGTTCTGTTTTACCTCGCTGTTTCCTTTAACCCTAGATGATGAAGAGTTTTTGCTCGCCATGTTGTCGTGAGGGGAGGACCCCTATATCTCGCTTACCGCGATATATAGTCTGGCCTCGCCTCTTTGCGATGAGTGTGCTCTCCACTTAGTAGGCTGACCCATTATACGGTTTTGGACAAAACCGGTCTGTAGAACCTTCCATGTGTTTTCATTTTTTCTTCTATTTTTATAGTTTCTTTATCGTCTTTCTGTTTTTTCAATTTTCAATTTTCGGTGTTTCTTTATTGGGTTTCGTCGGCTTTCATCTGTTTCACATTTATTTCAAGTACACGTATACTTTATTATAATACAGGTTATATAATTTCAATATACCCGCAATTTTTTTTGATACACCTTGAATTTTTTTAGAATGGATGAAGATCAGTTTTTAAAAATTATTCATTTTTTTGAATACATATTTATTCATTTTTCTGAATACATGTTAAAAAATCCAAACACATGATTGAGCATTTTTGAATGGTATGCAACATTTTTAGAAATTATTCAAACATTTCTTTACATTGTATTAACATTTTTCAAAAATCTCATGAATATATTGATAATGTGTGAACATTTGTTAAAATGGAATGAATACTTGTTTAATGGTATGAAGCGTTTAAAAATATATTTTTGAAACACATGAATATATATATTTTAAATGTCATAATCATTATTTTATAGAAATTAATATATTGAATAAATTATGAGCTTCTTCTTACATTATATTAACATAGCAAAGAACTCTTGCGATGCAACGGGAGAAAATTAAAAAATTGACTTAATACTGGACTACGGGTCGATTATTAAAAAATCAGAATTTTTCAGCAAACAATTATGACGACCAAGAATACCTATTTTCTTTATTAGTAGGTATAGATTTTAGAAATTGTCAGGAACATATTTTGGAAACACGTGAGCATTTTGTAAATATCATGATTTTTGTTAAAGGCTATCGACATTTTAAAAGTTCTGCGATTTTTTTACACTGCATGAACCTTTTTCAGAAAATCATAGACGTTTTCTAGATTTTTTTTTCATTTCATATATATATATATAAGTAATAAAAAAGATCCTTTTTTAGGGTAAGAAAAAGAACACGCGGTAATGAACCAGCGCTGCCCCCGCGCTGGACCGACGCATCCTAGGCGCCATGCAGTCTCTACATATGGGACCGGTCATGTAGTTTTTCTCAGCTTCTTCATTCGTTCGTTTTTTCTTTTTCTTTTTCTTTTTATTTTTCTTTTTCTTTTCTGATATTTTCGAAGATGTTTAAATATATATATATATATATATTTCAAAACCTTTAATTACTTCAAAAAACCTAAAACTGTTCACAGCGAATTTGAAAAATCTTAGCTAGTGTAAAGTTATGTTATACAACATAAAAAAATGTTTGCGTACGTAAAACAAATGTTTCCTACCCTTCAGAATAATGTACGTGACTTTTTTAAAAAGTATTTCCTTTTAAATGTTGATATTATTCAAAAGAATATTCATAATATTTATAAAATGTTCAGAAAATATATGTGACATTTAAAAACACGTTATATAATATAGAAATGTTTGTGTAAGTAGAAGAAATTTTCAGAAGAATGTACATGACATTTAAAAGTTAAATTCACGCATTCCAAAAGGATGTTCATGAATATGTTTGGTTTTCAAGTAATGTCAGGCATGGCTTTACTTTTGCCACCCGCACGCACGCAACAGAGAAAAGAAGAAGGATCACGAATCTTGAAGCACAAATCAACGGCTCAAAAAACGACTAACCCTACTTCATTTTTTTCGCTGACTTATATTTTTTTGTTGTCAAAATTCTCATATATTTCCTATCGAGAAAACTTCCAATCTATAGCCATGAAGTTTGTCCTGGCTAGAGTGAGGTAGGGATGATGACGGTGGCGCGCCTTCAGCTCGCTATAGTGTTATAGTCGTCGCTAGATGGTCTACGCATATGAATTCTCGTATTGCTATGGTGCTACCACGCTTGGCTTATCCAATAGTTTCCTTCTCTTAAAAAAATCAATAGGAAACCAAAGGAGGACAAAATAGAAACCTGTCCTCGTGCCCTTGTGTGAACTCATCTAGGGTTCCCTGCCTCTCGCTAACGCCGCCGCCAGTCCGTTGAGACGATGGACTGGCAGCGGCGTTAGTGAGAGGCAGGGAACCCTGGATGAGTTCGAGGCGGACTGGCGGTGGCGCCAGCGAGAGGCAGGAGGGAGGGATCCGTTTTTAGGCGCTTTTCTGAATTTTGTTAGGGTTTGTGTCAAGGCGGCGGCTTCTTGAAGATGGAATAAGGTCCTTCCTGTTTAGCCCCCGTTCCGGCGATGTTTCAAGCTTCGTCGGAAGGCGTGTAGAGGTTTATCTCTAACGGATCTCGTGGGATCCGATTGACATTTGTCTTTGGTGGATCCGATCTTCATTCGTCTACATCTGCGTGTCTGCAGGTTGGATCTTTTCAATTTACATTTCTCTTCATCGGCGGTGACTGCTGTTCTGGTGCGCTAGTCCTGTGGGGCCTTAGCACGACGCCTTCCTGACTGTCTACTACAACAATGTTTGCTCGAATTTGGCGAGGGAGGGGCGATGATGGCGGCGTGCCTTCGGCTTGCTGCAGTGCTTATAGTCGTCGTTAGGTGTTCTACAGACCTGGATGTAAATTTTGTTTCTAGGGGTGTTTCGGTGCCCAGACTCATTTGCACCCGGTTAGAATTTTTTTGTAAAAATATAAAAAAAGACTTAAAAAAATTCTAATTTTTTGTATGGTAGACAATTTGATGCGTGAGGTCCGCTCCAAATTTCATGTCATTTGGACACCTGAGAAGCTCTCAGCAAAAAAGACAAATCAAGCCAAAACAATACATGAACAGTAAACGTTTTTACAGACCCCAAATTTGTCTTTTTTGCTGAGAGCTCCCCAGATGTCCAAATGATTTGAAAATTGGAGCGGACCTCATGCATTAAATTTTCTACTGCACATTTTTTTGATTTTTTTGAATTTTTTTAGTATTTGTTTTGATTTTTTTCATCAACGCGGGTGCAGATGAGCTCGGGTTCAGAGATGGATTTTCGTCTTTGTACTAACTTCATAGTTGATAAATAGATTAGAAGTTTTTCTGGCAAAAACAATAGTCTTCTTCTCTTTGCTATTCGACGGAGCAAACCTTCGGTTGGGGTAATTAGAGTCCGGGAATGGGAATTGAAGGGGTATGAGATTTCAAATCTATTGATTGATTGGAGGAATTGGAAATTTACAAGAGAAGAGGCATGGGATTTGAGACTCCAACTCCCACTGTTTGATTAACAGGAGAGGGGGTGGGAGTTGAAAGAGAATTGTTTAATTGAGTCAATATTAACCGTTTATCCTAACTTTCCTTGTCTAGTCTCATGTCAATTCCCACGAACCAAACAAGGAAGTATAATTTCAATTCACACATAACTCCTATCACGCACCAAACAGAGGATTGAGAATAAAACGACTTATCCATGTATAATTTCGACCCAACTCCCTACTCTAAACTCCCTTCCTATTCCCTTAATATTGCCAAACACGCTGTAATTACTTGCTGGCTCTGGTAATTGAACACCGGGCGGCCAGGACTGCATGCATCACTTTCACTAGAGTTTTGTGAGGTATCCCCCGCCTTTTTCGTTTTTTTTTGCGGGTGAGGTGTCCTTCGCTTTCTCTCTGTCACCACCTACATAAACACCGTCCACCCCGCTTAGTCAACGGCGCACATACACATACAAATCGACTGATGGGCCTGGAGAAGAAGAGCGTGGCCATCATCGGCGCCGGCGTGAGCGGGCTCGCGGCATGCAAGCACCTGCTGAGCGCGGGTGCCGGCCGGTGGTCTTCGACGCGGGCGCCACCGTGGGCGGCGTGTGGCCCAATGCCATGGAGGGGACCAGGCTCTAGGCGCCGCGACACATGTAACGGTACTCCGACTTCCTTTCGCCGGACTCCGTGACGGAGATGTTCCCCAACCAGCGCCAGGTGGCCGACTACCTCCGCGCCTACGCGCGCCGCTTCGGGGTGCTGGACTGCATCAGGCTCGGCCACCGCGTGACCGGCATGGAGTATGTAGGCGTGGAAGAGGAGGAGGTGGCGGCGAGGCGTTCAGCTCCGGCCACGGGGAGTGGCGCCTCACGGTGGCCGACGCCGAAGGTCTCGTAGAGGTAACGATATGATATACTACTGCGCAAACGTTTCTCCATGCTTAGGATGATGGTATGCAAGTAGATATGAACTTATTTGGTTTCTCTGTGGTCATGGTCTTCAAGAGAGTATTTGACAAAAAACTACCACATTAGGGTTGCCATCCTACAGAACTACCATATTCAAAAAAAAATGACTGATAACTATAAGAAATTTCTAATTTTGTGACAATTTTTGAAAAATGGTCAGTTTAGACAATTTAAACACGTTTATGACATGCGGGACCCACTTGTCAGGGCTGACGTGGTGGCAAAGTCAACTCCGTTTATTTTGACCGTTGAGCCGACCGTTATGACAGGTGGGGCCCACATGTCATTCTTCTTCCTCTCTCTATCTCTCTTCCCTGAACTCTCTATCCCGAGCCACCATGGCCATGCCACTCTCACCAGCGTCGCCGCCGCCAAGCCTACATCGAGCCACCACGGCCATGCCTTTCACCGCCACGCCCAGACTCAGTCTTCCCCTTCCCCCACTCCTGCGCTTGCCCAGGTCAGCTCCGATGTGCAGTTGGTCGACCATGGCAATATGAGCGACGCCGGCGAGAATTTCGTCGTGCTGCTGCTGCTGCCTGGACCTCGGTACCTTGGCTGCCGGCGCCGTGCGCGAAGTGTGGTATGGCAAGCTGCCGTACTCCCTGTGCCTCGATGACGAATCGGAGGTTCCACCTTTCTCCCTCCTCCAGGACCCAAACCGCCATCGACGCGTCGTCACTGCCCACCGTGACGCCCAACATCCCGGAGCAGAGCAGCCGTCGCAAGGAGCAGCGGCAAGCAACAATGGCAAAGAGCAGCAGACCCGGCAAGGAGCAGCAGCCGCAAGCAGCAGCATCGGGAAAGGAGCAGCGGCGGCGGTGGCAAGTAGCAGGAAGGAGCAGCAGCGGCCACCAGCAGGGAAGGACCAGCAGTGGCAAGCAGTAGCGGGAAGGAGCTGGATGGGCATGGCGTCGCCCGCCGTGGTTGCGGCAACCCTCCTGCCCTGCCGCGTCACGTGCAGCACCTCTAGAACGTGGCTATGCGACACTTGGAGCTTGGCCGCTCTGCACGTAGGAGCTGGCACACCCTCGTCGGCAGGGACCCAATTGCTTTTTCTAAAAAACTAACGTGTGGGCCCCACCTATCATAATGGTCAGCTTAATGGTCAAAATAAACGGAGTTGACTTTGCCGCCACGTCAGCCCTGCTAGGTGGGTCCCGCATGTCATAAACATGTTTAAATTGTCTAAACTGGCCATTTTTCAGAAGTGGTAGTTTTTAGTCATAAAATTAGAAAATTTTAGTAGTTATCAGTCACTTTTTTGAATGTGATAGTTCTGTGGAACGGCAACCCCTAATGTGATAGTTTTTTGTCAAATACTCTCTTGAAGATCTTCTGACCGCAAAACCCAATCTTGCTGAGCCTTCTTGATTCGAGCTTGCTGTCATAATCATATAGCAATGGGAGTCGAGTGTTGAGGGAAGAAATGTCATGTACGGAATTCTCAATTCTTTCTAGATAAGCATCCACGCGACCATCACCTAACCATTATGTGAATGGCTGTAGTCCTAATCTCTCAAGAGTCAAGATGGTGACTATATATATATTGGTTTGGATGGCGACCTATACTTTCTTTTTAAGGATGGCGACCTATTGTTACCCTCCCCACACGGAAACAAATTATATGAGACCAGGTCTCACGGTTAGCAGGTGAGACCCGTTCTGATGGATGACACGTGGCATTCACAAATCACAAAGCATC
This sequence comes from Triticum dicoccoides, assembly GCF_002162155.2. Taxonomy (NCBI): domain Eukaryota; kingdom Viridiplantae; phylum Streptophyta; class Magnoliopsida; order Poales; family Poaceae; genus Triticum; species Triticum dicoccoides. The sequence goes on along the minus strand of NC_041392.1, from coordinate 734,682,840 downwards.
TAATCTCTCTCCCCCTGATTTTAAATGAGGGGTGGGGGATGCTTTGTGATTTATGAATGTCACGTGTCATCCATCAGGATGGGACTCACGTGAGACCTGGTCTCATAGAATTTTTTTCCTCCTCACACCTACCACACCGTTTTTTGGGGGAGAGTGGGAGTACCATCCTGTTACTTTCACTACTTGCGGGCGCGCCTCTTTTTTTGAGCAGGACATACGGGCGCGCCTATGTCCGGAAGATGTAGGGCAGGAGCGAGGGACTGGGCCGGCCCAGCTGGCGGGAGGCCACAGCCTTGTTTTTTCTGGTTTTTTCGCTTTTTATTTTCTTGTTTTACTTTTGTATACGCTTCCAAATATGTAGATTACAAAATACACTATACATAAAATTGTTGAAAAAAATGTTAATCCAGCATTTGTAAAATACTAATGTGTATAGAAAAAATGTTATCAACCCGGTTTTGCATGCCTGAGGTCAACCAAAAAGAAATGTTAATCTAGCATTTCTTATGCTACTGCCTCATCTATAGCAGATTTAGCCCAAGCTCTACCCAAACCTTGCGTGCCTAAGGACAACAGAAAATAATGTTTTTTTGAG
>NC_041392.1:734666924-734682059 GCF_002162155.2 Triticum dicoccoides | reverse complement strand
AAGAGTCACAACAAGCTGTGTTACAGAGTTACATAGGCATAAAACATCGTGCACAGAGGAAAGACCGCCACGAGGAGACGGCCTCCTTGTCACCGGTTTTGACAAGCCGGTGAGACCAAAGGTCAAGGTCTGAAAGGATTAGTTTATATGTAGAGATAGAACGTCTATCAAGCGATCTGAACAGTTTATCAGTCCTCGCCTCCCATATCTTCCACAGGATCGTGAGAAGCACAAAGGACCAGACAGGGCCCTGTGTGACTGATAACCCACAAGTATAAGGGATCGCAACAGTTTTCGATAAGTAAGAGTGTCGAAGCCAACGATGAGCTAAAGGCAGAACAAATATTCCCTCAAGTTCTATCGACCACCGATACAACTCTATGCATGCTTGATGTTGGCTTTACCTAGAACGAGTATGAAACTAGAAATACTTTGTAGGTGTTGTTGGATAGGTTTGCAAGATAATAAAGATTACGTAAATAAAAATTAGGGGCTGTTTAGATAAAGACACAACTAAGTTAGTTTTAGTAAAGAACTTTTTGTTATGAGAAAATTATTTGTCCCTAGACAATTGATAACTAAACCGGTAATCATTATTGCAATTTTATTTGAGGGAGAGGCATAAGCTAACATACTTTCTCTACTTGGATCATATGCACTTATGATTGGAACTCTAGCAAGCATCCGCAACTACTAAAGATCATTAAGGTAAAACCCAACCATAGCATTAAAGTATCAAGTCCTCTTTATCCCATACGCAAACAACCTACTTACTCGGGTCTGTGCTTCTGTCACTCACGCCACCCACCATAAGCAAATCATGAACATATTACAAACCCTACAACGGGAATCCCTCACGCTTGCGCAACACAGAGAGCACCATAGGACAGCACCAATAATAAAACATGCAACTCAAACCATTCAAGATCATCAAATAACCCATAGGACAAAACGGATCTATTCAAGCATCATAGGATAGCCATACATCATTGGGAAATAATATATAGCGTTGAGCACCATTTTTAAGTAGAGATTACAGCAGGTAAAAGAGGGGTTGCACTGCTGCATAGAGGGGGGAAGAGTTGGTGATGATGGTGGTGAAGTTGTTGGTGAAGATTGCGGCGATGATGATGGCCCCCGGCGGCACTTCGGTGCCACCGGAAGCGAGGGGGAGAGAGCCCCCCTCCTTCTTCTTCTTCCTTGACCTCCTCCCTAAATGGGAGAAGGGTTTCCCCTCTGGTCCTTGGTCTCCATGGCGTGGGAGGGGCGAGAGCCCCTCCGAGATTGGATCTGTGTGTCTGTCTCTCTCTATTTTCGCGTTCTCAGATTCTACCATTTCACCGTTTCTTATATTCCTGGAGATCCGTAACTCCGATTGGGCTGAAATTTTACACGATCTCTATCCGGATATTAGCTTTCTTGCGGGGAAAGAAGGGCACCAACTGCCTTACAGGGTGGCCATGAGGGCCCAGGGCGCGCCTGACCCCCTGGGGCGCCCCCTGCCTCGTGGCCCCCTCGGGCATCGTCTCACGTTGATTTTTCTTCCCAAAAATCACATATATTCCAAAAAAAATCTCCGTCGGTTTTTATCCCGTTTGGACTCCGTTTGATATGGATTTACTGCAAAACAAAAACATGCAACAAACAGGAACTGGCACTGGGCACTGGATCAATATGTTAGTCCCAAAAATAGTATAAAAAGTTGCCAAAAGTATATGAAAGTTTTGGCATGGAACATTCAAAAATTATAGATACGACGGAGACGTATCAGCATCCCCAAGCTTAATTTCTACTCGTCCTCGAGTAGGTAAATGATAAAAAAGATAATTTTTGATGTGGAATGCTTCCTAGCATAATCTTGATCACATATCTAATCATGGCATGAATATTAAGATACGAGTGATTCAAAGCAATAGTGTATCATTTGACATAAAAACAATAATACTTTGAGCCTACTAATAAAGCAATCATGTCTTTTCAAAATAAGATGGCCAAAGAAAGTTATCCCTACAAAATCATATAGTCTGGCTATGCTCCATCTTCACCATACAAAATATTCACATCATGCCAACCCCGATGACAAGCCAAGCAATTCTTTCATACTTTTGACGTTCTCAAACCTTTTCAACTTTCACGCAATACATGAGTGTGACCAATGGACATAGCACTATAGGTGGAATAGAATGGTGGTTGTGGAGAAGACAAAAAGGAGAAGATAGTCTCACATTAACTAGGCGTATCAACGGGCTATGGAGATGCCCATCAATAGATATCAATGTGAGTGAGTAGGGATTGCCATGCAACGGATGCACTAATAGCTATAAGTGTATGAAAGTTCAGACTGAAAACTAAGTGGGTGTGCATCCAACTTGCTTGCTCATGAAGACCTCGGGCATTTGAGGAAGCCCATCATCAGAATATACAAGCCAAGTTCTATAATGAAAATTCCCACTAGTATATGAAAGTGATAACTCAAGAGACTCTCTATATGAAGAACATGGTGCTACTTTGAAGCACAAGTGTGGAAAAAGGATAGTAGCATTGTCCCTTTTCTCTTCTTCTCTCATTATTTTTGGGCCTTTTTATGGCCTTTCTCTCTTTTTTATTTTTTTATTTTATTTTTTCGTCCGGAGTCTCATCCCGACTTGTGGGGGAATCATAGTCTCCATCATCCTTTCCTCACTGGGACAATGCTCTAATAATGATGATCATCACACTTTTATTTACTTACAACTCGATACTAGAATAAAGATATGACTCTATACGAATGCCTCTGGCGGTGTACCGGGATGTGCAATGATCTAGTGTAGCAATGGCATCAAAAAACGGACAAGCCATGAAAATATCATGCTAGCTATCTTACGATCATGCAAAGCAACATGACAATGATGCTCAAGTCATGTATATGATGATGATGGAAGTTGCATGGCAATATATCGCGGAATGGCTATGGAAACGCCATGATAGGTAGGTATGGTGGCTGTTTTGAGGAAGGTATATGGTGGGTTTATGGTACCGGCGAAAGTTGCGCGGTACTAGAGAGGCTAGCAATGGTGGAAGGATGAGAGTGCGTATAATCCATGGACTCAACATTAGTCATAAAGAACTCACATACTTATTGCAAAAATTTATTAGTCATCGAAACAAAGTACTACACACATGCTCCTAGGGGGATAGATTGGTAGGAAAAGACCATCTCTCGTCCCCGATCGCCACTCATAAGGAAGACAATCAATAAATACCCCATGCTCCGACTTCGTTACATAACGGTTCACCATACATGCATGCTACGGGAATCACCAACCTCAACACAAGTATTTCTACTAATCCACAACTACCCACTAGCACGACTCTAATATCACCATCTTTATATCGCAAAACTATTGCAAGGAATCAAACATATCATATTCAGTGATCTACAAGTTTTATGTAGGATTTTATGACTAACCATGTGAATGACTAGTTCCTGTCATCTCTCTAAATAGATATAAGTGAATCAAGAGAGTTTAATTCTTTCTACAAAATATATGCCCACGCTCTAACAAATATAAGTGAAGCAAAAGAGCATTCTACAAATGGCGTTTGTCTAAGTAAAGAGAAACAGGCAATCCAAACTTCAAATGATATAAGTGAAGCACATGAAGCATTCTATAAAGCCATACTCAAAAGATATAAGCGAAGTGCATAGAGCAATTCTATAAATCAACCAAGGACTATCTCATACCAGCATGGTGCATAAAAGAAAAGTGCAAACTAAATGCAAAAGACGCTCCAGATTTGCACATATCGCATGAACGAAACGAATCCGAAAACATACCGATACTTGTTGAAGAAAGATGGGATGCCTTCCGGGGCATACCCAAGCTTAGATGCTTGAGTATCCTTGAATATTTACTTGGGGTGCCTTGGGAATCCCCAAGCTTGGGCTCTTTCCTCTCCTCCTTCTCTTCACATCGAGACCTCCTCGTTCTTCAAACACTTCATCCACACAAAACTCAACAGAAAGCTCGGTAAGATCCGTTAGTATAATAAAGCAAATCACTACTCTAAGTACTGTTGTAAACCAATTCATATTTTTTTTCATTATAGCTACTGTAGTATAACTTTTCCACGGCTTAATCCACTGAGATAATTCGATAGTTTTATCAAAACAAGCAAACTATGCATCAAAAACAGAATCTGTCTAAAACAGAACAGTCTTTAATAATCTGAACATTCACCATACTTCTGATACTTGAAAAATTCTGCCAAAATTAGGAAAAATAAATAATTTGTATAGAAAGACAGTTCAAAAAGAATCAGAACCATTTGACGTTCCAGTAAAAAATGTAAAATCGCGCATTACAGCCAAAGTTTCTGTCCTGCACCATACAAACCAACAAGCAAAGTAAACATCCTAAAGGCAAACCTTGGCACATTATTTTTATAATACAATGGAATTCTACAAGGGGATAATTATTTTTGTTGAAAAGTTTCTGTAATTAAGATTCACAAAGTTTCCATGGGCATGAACAAAGTTCAAGGACGTCCCCCACTTTCACAATGCTCGTCTATCTCACTTTCACTTTTCTTTTTGAAAAGTTTAGGGTTCCCCTCTCTTTTTTGTTTTAAACTATATAAAAGCACTCAACAGAAATAAATGACTCTCTAAAACTTCCGGGTTGTCTCCCTGGCAGTGCTTTCTTTAAAGCTATTAAGCTAGGCATATAGTGCTCAAGTAATGAATCCACCCGGATCCCAAGGTATATCAAAGCCAATTTTAATTAACAATGATTTGTAATTTAGTAGTGAGCATAAAGTAACATATATCATGAAACAATGAAGTCTCACTCTCTCCCTATGCATCGGCATGTCATAAAAGAATAATTCATGCACACAAAGTAAAGGCCAATGCATAGTATAAACAGTTTCTTGCAATTTTATCGCATTAGAAACATAGAAAGGTGGATATATAGTTCCTCTCTCATAATAATTGCAAGTAGGAGCAGCAAGAACATGCATATTATATTCATCAAAATCATCATGTGTAATAGTAAAATGCAACCCATCAATATAATCCTTAATAAGTGCAAACTTCTCTGATATAATGTAGTCGGGAGAATTCAAAAAGATAATAGGACTATCATGCGTGGGTGAAATAGCAACAATTTCATGTTTAACATAAGGCACTGTGGCAAGTTCATCTCCATGAGCATAATTTATATTGGCATCTTGGCCATAAGCATAGCAAGCATCATCAAAAAGGGATATTTCAAGAGAATCAACATGATCATAACAATCATCATAGCAATCATCCTTCGGTAAGCACGAAGGGAAATTAAACAATGTATGAGTTGAAGAGTTACTCTCATTAGAAGGTGGGCACGGGTAGCTAATCCGCTCTTTCTCCTTTCGTTCTTCGCTCTCCTCATCATCTTTTTCATCCAATGAGCTCACAGTTTCATCAATTTCTTCTTCCATAGACTCCTGCAAAATATTAGTCTCTTCTTGGACAACGGAGACTTTCTCAATAAACGCATCAATATCGGAATTGTATTCATAATTCTCATAACAGTATTTAAGGATAGCTAAATTTTCAGGTCTGTAGACAGCTTCATAAAGATTTTCATATTCTTTGAACATAGATTCAATTTCATAAGCACCCATAAAAGCAACAAATTCTTCTATTTGTTCCACATCATAGTAGTCATATATACCTCTAGCATAAGAAGCCAAAGTTTCATTATCATTAAATTTGCATAAAAGGGAAGGTGTGGAGCCTTCATCCTAGAGCAACAAGTATAATCATATCTCAAGCATAGTTGCCTAGCATACCATTTCAACATATAAATTTGATCCCATAATAGTTTCCCTTTTTGAGTCAAGCGATAATCCCTAAAGTATTCACGTTGATCCAACGTGTCTCCCATTACCAAATTGAATGGGGTTTTCTCTGGATTATCAAAGTAGTACATAATATCTATCACATAACGAGCATCGAGGGTTTTAGGAGGTTCCTCATTTCCATGAGCAGCAAGTACACCTATTTTTTTTGGTATTTCGTGTTCCATATCCATAACTAAAGATAAAGAACAACTAAGAACAACAAATAAAAATTACTTAGTGATAAAGCAAACAAGCACACACGAGAATATTCACCCCACGCTATGGCTCCCCGGCAACGGCGCCAGAAAAAGGTCTTGATAACCCACAAGTATAGGGGATCGGAACAGTTTTCGATAAGTAAGAGTGTCGAACCCAACGAGGAGCTAAAGGCAGAAAAAATATTCCCTCAAGTTCTATCGACCACCGATACAACTCTACGCACGCTTGATGTTCGCTTTACCTAGAACAAGTATGAAACTAGAAGTACTTTGTAGGTGTTGTTGGATAGGTTTGCAAGATAATAAAGATTACGTAAATAAAAAGTAGGGGCTGTTTAGATAAAGACACAACTAAGTTAGTTTTAGTAAAGATCTTTTTGTTACAAGAAAGTTATTTGTCCCTAGGCAATCGATAACTAGACAGGTAATCATTATTGCAATTTTATTTGAGGGAGAGGCATAAGCTAACATACTTTCTCTACTTGGATCATATGCACTTATGATTGGAACTCTAGCAAGCATCCGCAACTACTAAAGATCATTAAGGTAAAACCCAACCATAGCATTAAAGTATCAAGTCCTCTTTATCCCATACGCAAACAACCTACTTACTCGGGTCTGTGCTTCTGTCAATCACTCCACCCACCATAAGCAAGTCATGAACATATTGCAAACCCTACAGCGGGAATCCCTCACGCTTGCGTGACACGAAGAGTATCATAGGACAACACCAATAATAAAACATGCAACTCAAAACAAACACGATCATCAAATAACCCATAGGACAAAATAAATCTACTCAAACATCATAGGATAGCCATACATCATCGGGAAATAATATATAGCGTTGAGCACCATGTTTAAGTGGAGATTACAGCGGGTAAAAGAGGGGTTACACCACTGCATAGAGGGGGGAAGAGTTGGTGATGATGGCGGTGAAGTTGTTGGTGAAGATTGCGGCGATGATGATGGCCCCCGGCGGCACTCCGGTGCCACCGGAAGCGAGGGGGAGAGAGCCCCCCTCCTTCTTCTTCTTCCTTGACCTCCTCCCTAGATGGGATAAGGGTTTCCCCTCTGGTCCTTGGTCTCCATGGCGTGGGAGGGGCGAGAGCCCCTCCGAGATTGGATCTGTCTCTCTGTCTCTCTCTGTTTCTGCGTTCTCAGATTCTACCCTTTCACCGTTTATTATATTCCCGGAGATCCGTAACTCCGATTGGGCTGAAATTTTAACACGATCTCTATCCGGATATTATATTTCTTGCGGCGAAAGAAGGGCACCAACCGCCTTACGGGGTGGCCACGAGGGCTCAGGGCGCGCCTGACCCCCGGGGCGCGCCCCCCTGCCTCACGGCCCCCTCAGGCATCGTCTCACATTGATTTTTCTTTCAAAAAATCACATATATTCCAAAAAAATCTCCGTTAGTTTTTATCCCTTTTGGACTCCGTTTGATATGGATTTACTCCGAAACAAAAAACATGCAACAAACAGGAACTGGCACTGGGCACTGGATCAATATGTTAGTCCCCAAAAATAGTATAAAAAGTTGCCAAAAGTATATGAAAGTTGTAGAATAATGGCATGGAACAATCAAAAATTATAGATACGATGGAGACGTATTAGTGACTGGTGGGAGTTGGGCATCCCAAAGGTCGTCGATGGCAGGGGAGGTCGGTGTGATGCTGAGTCACTGTCATATGCGGGCCGCATATGGGCATGAGATGAAGAGGTGGCTGGCGTCTTCTGGCAGAGCCTGGCATCGCGGGCATACCGGGTCTGTGATGATATGCTTGTGGACGAGGTTGACCCGCGTATTTAGTCTGTCCCAGAAGAGGAGCCATGGGAAGATCTTGATCTTGTTTGGCACTTGCGAGCGCCAAATGAGGGGGGCATTTAAGTCGTTGTCCGGCTCTCATAGAAGAATGACATAGGCTTCTTTGGTGGAGAAGCGGCTGCCCCCCAGAAGAAAGCGTTCGTCCTGTTTTGGCGAAGAAAACATTTTGACTGTCATCAATCCGGTCTTGCAAACGGACATTGTAGAAGGACTCGAATGTGCCTTCCGGCTAAGACTCCCTTGCATGGTAGTACACCCGTGAGCACCTTCTACCCGAAGTGTTTTATTTTCCTTGGAGTATGTAGTTGTCAAAGTTGTTTCCATATGGAGTTTAACTAAAGGCTACCGTCTCTGTCCGACCTGGTTATTTGGCTCCCAAACTGATGGTTAAAGTCCGCGTGGCACGCCCACCGAACTGAGAAGGTCCTGACCTTGTATACCGCCACGCCACAATATCTTCCATGGCCTCCGCCCGGAGAGGAATTTGAATTATTCTTGCAACATCAACCGGTTTAAAGACAAACCTAATAAGGTCTAGATCCCACTGTCCCGTGTGAGGGTCTATAATTTCCTCCACTAGGTGTTATAACACTGTCCCTCCTCTAGGTGTTTTTTTGAGAGAATCACCGGGGAGGAGTCCCTCCACCTGAATATATTACTCAAAGTGGCCATTATGCCAGAGAGTGGTCCGGTCTATCAGGGAAACTAGATCGAAAACCTACCTCCTCTAGGTGTTATAACCTTTCTTGATGCACTAGAAGGAATCCAAGGATCATCCCAAATATTTATTTGCAAGCCCGTTCCAACCCGCCATACACAACCTCTCTTGAAAGTCTGAATTCCAGCCACAATAGTTTGCCAAGTAAACGACGACCCTTTCTTTGGTCCAGCCTTGTATTCCTAATATAGCGCCATTGTGCTAACCCTTTTACATGATGCAAAGATGAAAGTGTAAGGGGAATGCTACATATATATGGGTCCACCCTACAAGTGGCCTAGTTATAACTCATATTGGGCCAGGGTGTTACACTAATTAACTTTCTCATGTGATTGTTCATAAACATGTATTCCCTTTCTCTAGGTACACATGGTAGACTTTGTGATTCTTTGTACGGGAAGGTTTAACAATTATCCCAACATACCCAAATTCCCTCCCGGTAGAGGCCCAGAAGCATTTGATGGGAAAGTGATCCACTCCATGGACTACTCCAAAATGGGTAGCGAGAAAGCTAAGGAGATGATCAAGGACAAGTGTGTGACTATTGTTGGGTATGGAAATTCAGCCCTTGACATTGCTAATGAATGTGCAAATATAAATGGTAAAAATATTCAATCCTCAATTAAACAGACCTTGTTTCTCTCGGTTAACGAAATTGAAACATTGGTATGTCCATTTTTCTAAAGCATTCCAATGTACGCATTGCCTATCATGCTTATATAATCTTCATCCTTATAGTTGCCTAGATAAAAATGAAACAGTGCGATTATATTTTCATAACTTTCTATTTTATTTGTTATTTAGGTATGGAGAAACCATGCACAATGGTTGTCCGAACCAAGCAATGGATCATACCGAACTTCTATGCTTGGGGTATTAACATATCAAATTTCTATCTAACTCATTTTGCTGAACTCCTTATTCACAATCCCGGTGAAGGTTTCCTCCTTAGCATATTAGCTACCGTCTTGACTCCATTGGTACTACAACATGTTTTCATTGTATATAATTCATAATCTTAATATTATTAGAAGTGTAAATGGTTTTGTTTTAGACTAGTTTCATACATGTGTACATTTCTTTTGTGCGTGAGAAGAGGTTGATTATTTCAAAGTTTGCTAAGAGCTACTACTCCATTCCAATGAAGAAGCATGACATGGTGCCTGACCATAGCTTTTTTGAGGGGATGGTGGGGTGTATGCTTTCCACTACACCCAAGGATCATTATAAGAATTTATAGGAAGGCAACATAGTTATTAAAAAGTCAAAGACCTTCGGCTTTTGTATATTCAGAACAAACCTCCGGAAGAGAAACGATGTGGTTTCAGTTCATTCATCCTGTCATGGACACTGTCGCGGAAAATATGATCCAGGGACATAATAGATATACATGGCATGAAACTATCAATGTAACAGTACGGATCAAATAAGAAGGTTGCAAGAATCCTCTGCGCAACAGATTATTTGTTTGATGTAATAAGTGTTGCTCCTGAAGAATCGCCAGTGCTCCGTAGAAAGACATCGTTGTAGATGAAGATATCAAAACATTAGAGGTGTTAGTAATCATGATATGATGGCCAAGAGAGTACTAACAGTTAATACTAGTGTAATGATACACACCTGCAAATTAACGAGGAGATTTTTCGAGAATGATGTTCCAACTCATCATCACAACTTGAACTGTCAAAAGAGAATGTGGTACGAAATCAATATGTATGCACGGTAAAGAAAGACAAAATTACAGAATCAACTAATCCCAAGGAAAATAAGTAACTAAATACAGGTTAACTGGAAGGGTGAGTCGGTATAGCTACCATGATGAACTTGAGTGTCAGCTTGTTGGGATTGATGTTGATGGCGTGACAAATTGCATCCTCTGCCTCTTCAAGCTCTGGCTTGGACCACCACACAGCCTACCACTTTCCAACATAGACCTGTTTAAGTGAAGAGAGGTTCTCCAGGACAAAGTCCAAATCACCAAATCGATCCCATGTCTGCTGCACTGATAAAATAACCTCAAGGGTCTGTAGCTTCTGCATGGATCCTTGTGCAAACTTCAGCTCCATGATGCTACTCCCGATTTTCAGCCTTGCGAGACACCGAAACAGATAACTGCCATCAATCACCAACCTTTTGCTTCGTGCGGTTTGCGCCACCCATATATGAAGATCACAGAGTGATGACATGGGGCCAAGCACTCGAAGGTGCTCCTCTCTGAGTGTTTCTAGATGCTGGATTAGAAGGGTGGAAAGGTTGGAGAGCGAAGATATCCATCTTGGCACATCGCACTTTATGCTATCAGCCAGATGGATGCACTGAAGCTGCTGAGGCTCAGGCGACAAACTATCACTTCCGTAATCTATGTTTCGATGTACACCACTTAATTTAATGCTTTTGAGATTGATTAGGTTGGAGAGACACCGCCGAAAAAGTTCCTTATAGTCATCGTTCCATCCACAAACCCTAACACGAAGATTCCTCAATTCCGTCAGCTTGCTCAAATCGTGCAGCATGGATGGAGACTCGATATTGATACCTAGCAATTCTTGCAGCGATTTTAAATTATCCAATCGTTCTGGCAGGGCCGTGCCCATACCAATATGAAGGTACACTAGTTGTGTTAGCTGAAAAAATGATGTTGGTAACATTTTTATTGCCGTCGCACTTATGTCTAGTACTTGCAAGAACCGCAGATTCCTAATATCGTCCGGTATCTGAGTGATAGATGTATTGCATAGACATAAATACCTCAAGTGTAACATGCTGTAGGTAACCTTAATATGATGATTATCCACATCCCAACAATAAACTAAGTTCAATGCACGCAAGACTGAAAAGCTTGAAAGGGCTGGTAACAAATTGATATCTCGCCCAAACACAGTGATTGACCTCAAACGGGACAAGTTCATAGTTGCCATTTGCATGATATCGTCTTCATTTAGGCTTTGGACTGATAGCCGACGGATCTTACTTGGTGCAGATCCAGATTGCTGACCACCTATACATGTTAGAAAATTCTCTTCCCTTGAAATGGAAGTGATGAGGTCAAGCACCATATCGTGTACACGACAAGCGCTCTCTTTATCATCACTGACATCTGCTGGTTGGATCAAACCTTTGTTAATGAGCTCGCTGAAATAGTCTTCTCCTACTTCATACAAGCTATTTCCATGTTCTTCCCGAATAAAACCTTCACCAATCCATTGCCATATCAAATCTCTAGCAACAATATTATAATCCTCTGGATACAAACTTATATACAATAAAAATGTTCTTAGTTGCGGAGGTAGGTCATAGTAACTGACTGATAATATCCTTCTCATGTCCTTCACACCAGGTCTATCTTGTAGCCCAGAACCCATAGCTTGGTAGCCCTTGGACCAATCATTTCTATTTTTACTGGCTAGCATACTAGCTGTTGTAATAATAACTAATGGTACTCCACCACATCTCTTAATAATGTTATCAGATACTTCAGCTAATTGATTAGGACATTTTTCTTCGGCACCAAATATTCTTTGGTAGAATAACTTTCGTGACTGTCCAAGAGAAAGAGGCTTTAGGTCATAAACACCACCAACTTCTTTGGCAACATAAAAAATTTGAGTTGTTGTAATTATTCTACTTCCGCATTCGTTGTCAATCAAAGCATGTTTGCTTTCTTTCCATACGAAATTGTTCCATATGTCATCGATCACAATGAAGTACCTATAAGACGATATCAAATGGCCATCTATTAGTTAAGCTCCATGTAAACTTATGTTTCTTTGAGCGCAGTAAATCAAAATGTGTCAACATATATATAATACCTTGTACAGAAGGCTCCAGATTAGAAAAAAAGAAATTTAGAAAAATGCTATAAAATAAAAACAAAGGGAAAACATCCTATAGCAACATTCGATGTTCTAGAATAGCATTCTATTGTTTATGATTCAATTGGGTGGCACTTGTACTTGGAAGATGCACTGATGTTTATCGGACTATTGTGCAGGTGCTTGTGCCATGATGCTCCAAAAGCTTTGTTGGCGCTGCTGGAGGAGTCTCTGGTAAGTTGAAGGAAGAAAGCGAAGATGTAGAAGAATGACTAGCTATGTAAGTGGTCGGGAGCTAGGGAATCCTGAGCGTTATGCTTGGCTGTTCTAGCAATGGAGGAGAATTTGTTTTGTTTGTGAGCTGTAGAAGTGATGTTTGTATTGAAGAATGTGCTTCTGGTTGGATCTTGGCTTGTGGTGTGACTGAAGAAGGACGGACGGCGTGGTGCTGAAGCCTGAGGAGGCCATGATGATGGACGGGGCCCTTGGTTGCCGTTGAGATTAGTTACTTCTTTTGAGAATTGGTGTGTTGTGTTGGTAGGATGGATGCATTGGAGTAGGTAGGTAGGAGCTCTTAGATATCATCAATCCTGGTAATGTTGTGCGGTATAGGACGAGGCAAAGCACACAAGTTGTTGTATTTCTACCTTCAACAATATGTGATATATATAATGCCATTGTTACAATATGCTTGGGTATTGGTATGATTTGGAGTGTGCGTTGATGTATTTCTGGATGGTTTGACTGATTCAGGTTACGAACAAATAAAATCATCTCCCTTTTTGTGCTTTCTCTCTGGATGACCGATGCATTTCATGCGTGCTCTGTTTGTTTATGTATGCAAAGGATGGATGGATGCAGGAGAAATGCAAATCTTGGTATCGATGGCGGAGGAAGAGGCAAAGCACATTAGTTGGTAGGACATATGGAAATACAAAGGAAATAATTGCATGGAAGCTAGCTAGGTAGCTCTGCTCATCTCCATTCCTGATTTGGAGCACATCGTTGGGTCTGTGTACCTAGTATCTATCTGTCATATGCAAGTGATCCTTGCTCTCCTCTTTAATACTATATATATGTGTGTGTATAAATCTATTTGGTGCATGCATGGATGCACGATTGATCCATTTTTTCGAGTAACTTAGTAGGAAGCGTACGGGATTCACATCAATCCGTACATGATTCACATCAAACATGATGCGACTAATAGGAAATAAATACTCCGACGTATCCAATCTACTACCTCCGTCTCGGTGAGTAAGTCATTCGCGTAGTTCTAGGTTGATGATTTAACTATCTAAATATGTATTATATGTGACAAAAAATATATATTTAGAAACTACATTCGTGTAGAAATCTAGTGATATATTTTTCATGACATATAACACATATTTAATTCCTTAAATCAATGACCTAGAACTACGTGAATGACTTATTCACCTAGACGGAGGTAGTAAACTACCCAGCGTTATTTGAGGGAGGGAGGTCGCACTAGTACAATAGTTAGTTATTACAGAAAGCTTAAGTAACCGTGGTAATTAACCTCCTAGGAATCCTCTCCCTCCTTGAAATCCATCCGGAGGGATTAGTATTTTGGAAAGAAAGGGGAGGGAGGGCGCACTGGTACAGTAGTTATTAGGCCCTTTCTAGTGTTCTATGGTGGACAGGTGCTAAGCATGCCATATAAGCAAAAAAATGACATGGCACAACATTTAATAAAGGGTGAAAGCACTTTGGGGACCCAAAAAAGAACCAACGCCAAACGCGAGAACCTAGGCAAACCACTTAAATGAAACAACTTGACCAATGCATGAAATACTTTAGGTGCTAACTCATTAAATAAAGTGTGCTTAGCAACAACAAGTTAAGCACCTATGCATTGAGGAGATGAGTTGCTAAGGTATTTAATGCACTTAGCACCTCATCTAAGCACCTTTGCATTGGAAGAGGTCTTAGGAAGCTTGAGAAACCGAGATAATCAACCTCTTATTGGGAAGCTTGAGAAACCGTGATAATCAACATCTTATTGGGAAGCTTGAGAAACCGTGATAATCAACCTCTTGGAAATCCGATCCTTTTCCTCCTTAAAACCCACCCGTAGGAAAAGAAAGGTGAGGATTGCGCCACCTCACTGATCCGCGGCACGGCCTTGCCTCTTGCCCCTTCTTGTTCTCTACGAGCAGTCTCCACCATATATGCCTCCATCCCTCTATATATATGAGATAGCCATTCATCCGCGTGAGGGATGCACGTGCGACTTATGACTTAGGACATGATATACTACTACGCAAGCGTTTTTCCATATATGATTAGGATGTTGATATGAAGTAGATATACACTTATTTTGGTTATTCGTCTGTGGTCATGGCCTCCAAGATCTTCTGACCACAAAATCCAATCTTGCCGAGCCTTCTTGATTCCAGCTTGCTCTCATAACACATAGCAATGGGAGTCGAGTGTTGAGGGAAGAAATGTCATGTATGGAATTCTCAATTCTTTCTAGACAAGCATCCACACAACCATCACCTAACCATCATGTAAATTAGCTGTTGTCCTAATCTCTCAACAGTCAAGATACGACTATATATATATATTGATTTGGATGGCGACCTATACTTCCTTTTTGAAAGGATGGTGACCTATTGTTACGCTCCTCACACCTACCACACTATTTTGTGTGTGTGGGTGTG
>NC_041392.1:734661386-734666417 GCF_002162155.2 Triticum dicoccoides | reverse complement strand
GGGGAAGACCTGTAAGACATAGGGCAGAAGCGAGGGACTCGGTCGGCCCAGCTCCTGGGAGGCCACAACCTTGATTTTTCTGTTTCTTCTTCATGTTTATTTGTTTTACTTTTGTTTATGCTTCGAAATATTATGAATATATATGTTATAAAATATACTATACATAAAATTGTGGCTCAGCGTGCTGCCTGCCAGGGTGGAGCGTGGCGACGTCGCGATCGGAAGATGAGACTTGGCCTAATCGTTTGCATTGGCCACCATAGACGCACATCGTTTTGGACAACACAACAACATGAAATTCATCGTGTCTACTCGCAACTGACGCACCATGACTCCATGTGTTGTCAAATCTTGTTTTAAGATTATACTAGCAAACATGCATGTGCGTTGTCATGGGAGAAACAAAGTATGCCACACCCCTGGTGAGCTTGGCACTTTTCCTCTTTGTACTATCGTCACATTCTAGCATGCACAGAGTATAATGTAAATATCGCTAAGAACAATTTATAACTGGGGATTCAAAAGAAAACGAAGAACAATTTCAAAGCGGCGAGTTTGGTCAGTTGCCGTGCTCCTCCACCGTGCATGTTATATTGCTAACCAATTTTACGTCAATATGTTTATGCACGCCACACGCCGCACCCTCAAATCATAATGCAGACACATGCGCATTTAGATTAATTACCACGTCCATTTATTCATTCTTTTAATTTCAATTCTTTTTGAGCCCATTCATTTAATCAGGTTCCTCTCTCTGCCATCGACCCATGCAGCCATATAATTCCTTTCTTTCCTGTGCTTACTAAAGCAGAATTTATTCCTTTCCTTCCTACAGGTTCGTAATAGCCACATTTAGTCCTTCTTTTAATTTAAATTACTTCTTTTACCTGTGCCCGATCTTTTGTTCATCCAATTTATTTATTCACATCCTTGTTTATTGATTCTCGAGGAGGCTCCTTGCTTTTGGAGGCAACTCACGGAAGCATTTAAATTGGCGAGAATTTGTGTAAGAGGCAAGGCGAAATTAATTATCTCACCCAGTCACATTTTTTGGCCCAAAAAAAGGCGGCGGGGACGGACGGACTGAGCACAAGCGAAAGCTAATTCTTATGGCTAGGCAGCCAGGCTTTTTTAGGGCAAGCTTCAAGCACAGGTGAGCAGCTCAATTTTCTAGCAACGCGTAGGTGCGACGACGGGCGCACAAAAAATAAGGACAACTTGGATAAAAAATATAATATAGATAAACTGACAAAAAAAGGAGAAATGCACCTCTCTTTATTAGTAGTTATAGATTTTTGAGATTTTTATAATGAAAAATAACATTTTTAAAAAAGTACACAAGTACATATATGGAGCGGATTATTAGGCAAAGGGCCTCTGTTTGTAGCAGTCCAGGTTGTCACCATAGCCGATACCAAAGATGTTGCAGTAGCGTTTGTAAAATCCGATTCGGTCCTCAACACGTTCATCATACCCGTGAAAGCACTCGATCCCGCCATTGATGATGTTGGTGATCACGCCGAACCCAGGCACCCGCCCCGCAGCACGGTCCGTCGCCGACGGGTTCCATTGTCCTGTGATCACTGCATGGCTCGAAGGCTTGGGCGGTTGCTCCGTCATCCAGAACCACATCGCCGTCTCAAAAGACACGGTTGGATTCACGACCACCAAGTTCGGGTTGCCCAACAGGTCAGCCCCAATGGCCCGTCCTGCCTGCCCGTAGTTGTAGTTGTGAGTTAGCTGGATGGGCCCGCGGCCATAGTAGCGCCTTCGAGGGGCACATGGCCACTGCTCGCTTGGGGTGCAGTAGCTGGAGGTAGTGCGCTCGTGCTTGTAGCAGTAGCCCCATGTGTAGGGCCCATTCGGGGCTGTGGGCCATCCGCCAGTGGTCTCATGGGAGGTCTGCGCTAGGAAGGCAGCTATCTCGCGCTTCCGGGTGGCGATGCCACCAGTGGTACCAAAGCCAGGGAAGGCAGCGGCGGCAGCGATGAAGGCGTCATATGTGTAGAAGCCCTTGGCCTGGCATGCTGGGTCATTACGGTGGAGGAGAATTTGGTTGAAAAGGGAGCGGGAGACGATGGAGGACACACCACCGAAGGGGTAGGGTGTGACAGGCGTGCTGCCGCAGCCAGAGCAATGGCTCTGGCAACCATCGCCACAGTATTCCGGTGTGGAGCCGCACCAGCCGAAGTGGCTACAACAGAGGCAGTTTGGGCATGTCGCCCCGCCAGCCTGCGAGCCGCACTGCACAGCGCGTGCACATGCGATAACCATGGCCGCCGTGGCTAGCACTGCTACCACTGCGAGCGGTCTCATTGTATGCCGTGGCAACTGTAGCGTTGCACTTACAGTTGTAGTGGTGTTTCTGTGTCTGAAGCCATGGGAGTGCATGTATTTATATATCTTTCTCGCTGAAAGAACTAGGTAGCAGATTTGTCTCCTCCTTACTGCCTTCTTTCTCGGAGGCTTAGTTAAAAAATAATAATTGCCGGAGGCTTAGACCCGATCGAGTCTGGTGACTTGATCGAGAGCGACCGTGTGCTTGTACACATGCATGTGGAATTTACGTTGATATATATATAGATGACGCAGGGCGTTCAAGGACGGATGTCCATGGAATGCAATTCTCCTGTTTTGTATAAAAAATCATCATTTATAATATTTTTGCTGTTGACAGAACCGATGATCAGGCAGTTGGCTAGCTGCGCAAGAATTTGCACTGTCCACCCGCCTTGGAGCAACTGTAACCGAGGATCAGACATGGGAGATAGAAGGATTAATTAGTAGGACGTCACTCAAAACAAACCTGATGCAATTAACAAGGAATAAATAGTCTGATGTATGCCATATAAGCGATCCTATTGTTATTTGAGGAAGGGTGGTTGGTCGCAGAGGTACAATAATCTCTACCATGTCACACAAAATGAGCAAAATATGCTGCCATGTCACGAAAAATGAGTGCTCGGATAGAACTGAAATTATGAGCTCACCATCATGGTCACCTTCCGCACCTCCGTTACCCTCATCACCCGCGCCATGGTCTTTATGACTAGAAGCGCCTACTTGATCAATAATGAAATTTGCATAACCGAATTAACCTTTACAACAACAAAAACCTAATGAACACACTTGATGATCTTTGGCAATTTTATTTTTCTAAACAGAATTGAACTTTATAACAAAATGAGAAAATGCCACAAAATTTAATGGACTATAATTGCATGAGATTCTAACATAATCTAATGAGCGTAATTCAACTAGTTTTCATTAACAAACTGAATTTCCTAACGAAATCTAAACAAACAAAACTAAAGTTTGTAAAAACAAATTTTCACTAACGATTTTCATTAACTCTAATTGAATCAAACAACCAAATAGAATTGTCCGCCGGTGCTGGGCAAGTTTCTCACCATGCATGGGGTCACGTGTGTGAGCTTCGCCATCCTCTGCGCCATGCCCCATGTCTCCAGCATCGCCATAGCCACCACAGGCGGCGTCTCCGTCTTCAAGTCAGGAGGCTGGCGCCCTTGACCGCGATCACACCCAGCCATGCCAAGCCTCCCGCGATAGCGGCCTGACGGCGCGCCTCTGCCATGCCCTCGTCCAGGGACGACTGGATGCTCCGTCTGCCACTGGATCGTGCCGACGTGAGCTCGCCCGCGGCCAGCGAGACATAGCCGCCCACGGAAAGGGGCTACATCTCCTCCGCCGGCGACTTGCACGCTTCCTCCGCCGGTGATTTGCAGGCCTCTTCCAAAATACAATGTCCAAAAAAATACGGTTTAGTAAAAAATTATCCAAAATATAATGAATTTCATCCGGTTTATATGAAATATGTCCAAAATGTATTGAATCTAGTCCGGTTTATATGAAAATCCGCCATGTTTGCATGAGTTTTGTCCTTTTGGTTTGAACAGTGGCCGAAATGTGTGCGAGCAGCATTAGATGGCGGCCTTCGACATCAGTGTTTGCAGACTAATCCCCTGTCCTCGGACGGAGGCCAAAGCCATTTGTGGGTCAGCATTAGAGACGTCCTAACGTAGCTAGCTCGATCCTCACGTGAAGCTGTGAAAAATGTGATTTAAAACCTTGGAGCTCAGGGTGAGCAAAAGGGGGTGAAAGGGAAAGTATCAGGTACTCCTATCCTTGGGATACTCCCGGTGCTCCAAGTTTAAAAAAGCTATTCATAAATGTTTCAAAAAATTCCGGAAAAATATGAATGTTCACAATGAATGTGACTACAACCCCTAAAAATTTCAGGTCCAAACTCGAAATGACAATAAGAAAAAAAAATGAAATCTGGCATGAATAGTGTTAAAAAAAGACAAAATCAACATCGAGATTATTCATATCTGGATTTCACATTTTTGTTTGTCAATGTACATTTCAAGTTTGGACCCTCAAAAAAAAGTTTGGACCTGAAATTTCTAGGGGTTGTAGTCACATTCCTTGCGAATGTTCATTTTTTTTAAAAAAAAATTGAAAACATTTAAGATTTGTTTTTGAACTTGGGGCATCCGAAGTACTCCAAGGATGTGAGTACTAGATATTTTCCCGGGGTGAAAAGGGGAGGTGGAGCAGGGGCATAATAATCCCGTTCAAGAGCAAATCTAGCGTGAGCGTCATGACAATCTGCCACAGAAAGCGGGGCACAAAGTCAATTTCAGTTGAATATCTACTCCCTATAAATCTTGACAGATGCATCCTCCCTACTTGCTTTCCCTCATATGCTTTCCATTTTTTTGCATGGTAATATGTGTCTCATTTATATAGAATAAAGATTAAGTTACAAAGCACGTAAGCACCGACCATACATAACTGAAAAGATAGGAAAATCCTATGCAGAATACCAGAACCAGTCCCTTTCCTTCGACACCACCGAAGCGGCCACCAAAGGATAAAAAGACAGATCACCTCTTCACCCAAGCTCGATATGGCTCCATCGCTGATCAGCGGCTTTATAGACCTCCAAAGTAGTTTGCTAGAAGCAAAACCATAGCCGTTGAAAGAATCAGACCGGGGCAACATGTC
>NC_041392.1:734650148-734660933 GCF_002162155.2 Triticum dicoccoides | reverse complement strand
GGGGGTGAATAGGCAACTAACAATTTTTAGCTTTTCTTTACCAATTTAAACTTTGCATCAAAGTAGGTTGTCTAGATATGCAACTAGGTGAGCAACCTATATGATGCAACAACAATAAGTAAACAAGCAAGCAAGTGATGCAACACAAGATAAGCTTGCACGAGTAAATGGATGAGATAACCAAGAGTGGAGTCGGTGAAGACGAGGATGTGTTACCAAAGTTCCTTCCCTTTGAGGGGAAGTACGTCTCCGTTGGAGCGGTGTGGAGGCACAATGCTTCCCAAGAAGCCACTAGGGCCACCGTATTCTCCTCACGCCCTCACACAATGCGAGATGTCGTGATTCCACTATTGGTGCCCTGGAAGGCGGCGACCGAACCTTTACAAACAAGGTTGGGACAATCTCCACAACTTAATTGGAGGCTCCTAACAACACCACGAAGCTTCACCATAATGGAGTATGGCTCCATGATGACCTCAACCGTCTAGGGTGCTCAAACACCCAAGAGTAACAAGATCCGCGAGGGATTAGTGGGGGGAATCAAGTATCTCTTAGTGGATGTGTAGATCTAGGCCTTCTCAACCGATCCCTAGGAGATCAACAAGTTTGATCGGCTAGGGAGAGAGATCGGGCGAAAATGGAGCTTGGAGCAACAATGGAGCTTGGGGGTGGAAGAGGTGGTCAACTCGGAGAAGAAGACTCCCCTTTTATAGTAAGAGAACAAATCCAACCGTTATCCACCAATTCAGCCTGCGACGCATGGTACTACCGCACCGGAGACGCGGTACTACCGCTAGGGCACACAGTACTACTGCAACGCACTGCGGTACTACCGCCCATGTAGCAGAATCCAAAGCAGCCTTGATGAGGTGAAGTAGAGGGCGGTAGAACCGCTGGCGCAGTACTACCGCAAGGCAGGGATAGGCCAGGTTTGGGAAGGCATAGAAATATAAAAATACATCCGTGGCAATCCGCTGAGTTGGGATTGGTGCAAAAATCCGACACGGTAGTACTGCACCTTGCAAGCGATACTACCGCGTAGGGCGCGGATGTAAAAAATTACATCCGCCCCTACTTCCGCTCATGTCGCTGTGCTAGGCCAGGGCTCACGGTACTACCACGCCCATGGGGTGGTACTACCGCATAGGGCGCGAGTGTAAAAAATTACATCCGCCCCTACAACCGCTCAAGCGGCTGAGCCTGGCCAGAGGCCACGGTACCGCTCCTGAGGAGCGGTACTACTGTGAGTACCTGCGGTACTACCGCCCCTACGGCCGGTACTACCGCAAGGCTCTGCGGTACTACCGCTCGGGAGAGCAGTACTACCGCATGCCCTAGATCAACAACACTAGGAATCCTTCATTTTGCAAAGACACAAAAAAATGGAGGATGCTCCAAAGAGCCAAAGGAAAGGTGGTGCAAAAGAAACAGATGCGTACGTGTTGATTCCACCCAAACCTTTCCAACGCGGACCCTCTCTTAATAGTACGACTTAATGATATGTCTGAAATGCTCAATGCACACAATTAGTCCGCAAAGGCATTGTCATCAATCACCAAAACTACTCAGGGATAAATATGCCCTTACAATCCCCCCTTTTTGGTGGATTGATGACAATACGGGATTTGCACAAAGGGATATAAAGAGAAACAACGGCAATCCCACCATCTATAAAATATAGACGGGCTCCCCCTAGATGTGTGCATATTAGAGAAGTGCTTTGGACTGCATGACACACATGCTAGGATCAACACTCCTCCTATATTTTATAGACAAGGCATATCTTGCAATAATGAACCTAACACTAAGCAAGTAGGCAAGATAAAACTATGAGCATAAAGTAACTGGCACAAGATAGTATACGCTCACGGGATACTAAGCATGAAAGACAATAAGATACGCTAGAGTGCATATGTCTTACACCATATGATACGGAACACGACTCACGACAAATCAAACCAAAGAAAATGAGGTCCAACAAAAAGCAAACACGACACATGACTCGCAAATCCCTACACTCTCTCCCCCTTTGGCATCGAGACACCAAAAGGCAGAGAGGACACCTACTACACAGGTGGTAGCTCAGGCAGAGACGATCACTAGTCGCGCTCCTCGTTGGTCTCGGCAGTGGGAATGGTCTCCTCCCGCTCCTCCTCAGAATCAGTCCACTTGTAGCTCTGCTTTGCCATCCAAGCTGCCTCTGGGGTGATGTGCTTCTCGGACCCGCTGGAGACGTCCTCGCCAAACGTCCTCAAGATCCTCTTGTCGCGCCGGCGACTCTCCTTGGAAGCAACATGGATCCTGTACTGCCCCTTGGCTTGCATACAGAACAAGGTCTTCATCTTGGCCTTCAGCTTCTTAGCCCATGAGGGCTCAGTAAAGGGAGGAGCATACCCAGCAGAGCTATCCTCATCCGCTTCCTCCTCCTAAAGCTCATCCTCACCAACATCCATCTGAGCAGCTGCCGCCTCAGCACGGGTAGTGGTGTTAGCCCACTTAGGCTTGGCGCGGAGCTTGACGGGCTCGTGACGGGTCCAGTCGGGGGCCTCAAACTCAACATTGGGATAGAGCTTCTCCCAAGTCTTCGAGATCAGGTGAAACAGGTAAGGACCATAGATGGGTACCTTACGGTTGAACACCGCAAACCTAAGCTCACACCACATGATATGTGAGACATCAAGTGGTTGCGTCTGAACACGACGCGCCTCCTCACAAATGAGCATCATATCCACGAGATAGGCATGTACCTTATCCTTGTCACCAATACGTGGGAAGAGGGTGTTGCGGAAGATCCGATACATGATGTCAAGGAATGGGTTCAGTGCCCAGGTCTTCTTGCCACTGGGAAGCTTCTTCTCAACATAGTATGGCTGGAGCTTGTTTTTGTTAGCAGACTCAGAGTTGGCATGAGGGCGAACACCAACGGGCTTGTCGAGCCCCTCATAACGAACATGTAGCATATCCATGAAGTCCTTCCACTTGGCGGTCAACTGTTGTCCATTTGTCATCCATGTCAAACTCCGTTCCTCATTAGAGTGGAAGTGGACCGAGGCAAAGAACCGAGCCACAATCTCAGGATCAAAGTCCAGGTGGAATGTGATCGAGTCCTCAACCCCAAACTGCTCCACCAGGTCCAAAGCCTCACCAAAATAGTCACGGTGCTTGTCATCCCTCATATGATTCATGTCAATCCAGTGCACATCCACGTAGATGTTCTGCTTGGCCTTGATCACATCCAGATAGATAAGATTCTGCTGCTTGGTCCAGAACATGTCATTCCCTCTGAAGTTTGCACGGGGATTCACATAGGGGTTGATCTTCCTTCGGGTGACAAACTCAGCAAGTGGTATCTCATCCATGCCCATGGAGGGCTCCTTGTTCTTGGTGGCGGTGGTCTTGGTTCTGCGTTGGGGGGCATTGGAGCCCTCTGGAGCTTCACCTTGGTTGCGCAGACACTTGGAACCCGTGTCACGGCTGGGATTGGAACGGAGGACATTGGAACCGGAGCCACCACCTATGACACAAAACACACGAACACGCAAGAGAAACGAGAATGATCAATGCAAAGGC
Organism: Triticum dicoccoides; assembly: GCF_002162155.2. Classification (NCBI taxonomy): domain Eukaryota; kingdom Viridiplantae; phylum Streptophyta; class Magnoliopsida; order Poales; family Poaceae; genus Triticum; species Triticum dicoccoides. Next base: position 734,657,363 of record NC_041392.1, on the reverse strand, counting down.
CACAGAAAAACAAGTGAAACAAGTAGAAATAGCATTGGGTAGTTGCCACATGTAAGATTTGACACCAACGGTAGTGCCGCACGGATGCGCGGAACTAAAGTTTTAGTGTTGCTCCAGTCACGGTAGTACCGCGCCAGGATGTCACGGTAGCACCGCAGTGGGAGCGGAAGTAAAATTTTACTGCCGCGCCTCGCACGGTAGTACCGCTCCTAAGGAGCGGTAGTACCGCATGAGGTCGGATCCGAAGCACGAATGGATCTGAGCACAGCAGTGACAACATGGTACTACGGTTGATCAAATCTACCATGGGGCAACATACCAAATATCATCTCTCCACACTACTACTCTCCTACATCCTACTCTTGCGAAGATTTGGCCTAAAATCTCAAGAACAACATGCATCTCCCCAAAAACCTAGAGACGAAAGAATGAACCAAAAAGAGAGGGATTTGGGGAGAAACCTTGTTCCATGGCAAGAGGGCGTGGTGGGGAACGATCCCACCAGACGGAATGCGAGGAGAGCGACCGGAGACGGAGATCCAACGATGTTCTCCAGTGCCGGTCTTGGGAAGGAAAGAGAGAGAGAGAGAACTTCGTGGGGAAAAAGAGTTGAATGGGTATGGGGGAGTTGGAACTCCCCTTGCTCGCTCTTAACCCCCACGCGCTCGCATCTGCGCGGTAGTACCGTGGTAGTCCCGCCCGGGTAGAAGTACCGCACACTGGGCGGTAGTACCGCTTGTCCAGCGGCAGTAAAAAAATACTGCCATGCAAAAATGCGGTAGTACCTGCGCAACTCCAGCGGTAGTACCGTGGCACACCACGGTAGTACCGCAGACCCAAGAAAAATGCAAGTTTCAAAAAAGATAAAAACATCCTTTGCAATACAACCTTCAAGCGAACGGACACACCAAAGAGCTAACTCACGAGACAACACACGCAAGCTCGACACAAAGAAAGGAAGGCAAGAGATAACAAGGACTAAACACACAACAGAACCTCTCCAAAGAGAGGGCAGTGGCCGGAGCCACCTATGTTTGAGTCAATTGGTATGGCACCGCGAAAAATTATCCTTGGGCCCATGACCAAAACTCGTCTTTGAAGCACAAGTACCATCAACAATGGCTGATGTGAAAGAGTTGATCAATTTATGCATAATGGGGGGGAGGGAGAGTTCATTGAGAGAACAACACTCCCCCTATGTCCATGCCTACACCTAGACAAGATAACAAGTTGAGTATGGCGGGGTGTGCAAGGGTTCAAGCAACATTGCTTGAATCAATGATATTTAGCTCATGCCTTAACTCGCGAAATCTTGCTTCATCCAAGGGCTTCGTGAACATATCTGCAAGGTTATCATGAGTGTTAACATAGTTGAGGTCGATCTCCCCTCACCTAATATGATCCCGGATGAAGTGATAACGAATCTCAATATGCTTCATCTTGAAGTGTTGAACCGGGTTGAGAGAAATCTTGATGGCACTTTCATTGTCATACCAATGAGGCACTTTGTCACATATGACACCGTAATCCTTTAAAGTTTGCCTCATCCATAGAAGTTGTGCACAATAACTACCGGCGGCCACATACTCCGCTTCGGTGGACGAGAGATACACACAACTTTGCTTCTTGGAAGACCAACTCACCAAAGAGCAACCAAGGAATTGGCACCCTCCGGAAGTGGACTTCCTATCCACTTTGTCTCCCGCCCAATCTGAGTTCGAATATCCTACAAGGTTGAAGCTTGATCCTCTTGGGTACCATAAGCCAAAGTTTGGGGTATGAGTCAAATATCAAAAGATTCACTTGACCGCCACAAAGTGACTTTCCTTAGGTGCGGCTTGAAACCGTGCACAAATTCCCACACTCAACATGATGTCCGGTCTAGATGCACAAAGGTAAAACAAGGAGCCAATCATGGAGTGATATACCTTTTGATCCACCGCTTTACCATTGGGATCTATGTCAAGTTGGCATTTGACGGGCATTGGAGTGGAAGCCGGCTTGACTTCACTTAGATTGAATATCTTGAGCATGTCTTGAGTGTATTTGGCTTGGTTGATGAAGGTTCCTTCTCTTCGTTGCTTGATTTCGAACCCGATAAAAACTTCAACTCTCCCATCATGGACATCTTGAACTTCGAGGTCATGAGAGCGGCAAATTCCTCATTGAAAGTTTTGTTAGGAGAACCAAAGATAATGTCATCAACATATAGTTGGCACACAAACAACTCCCCTTTGACCTTCTTAGTAAAAAGAGTGGGGTCAATTTTCCCAATTTCAAACCCACAATCTTGCAACAACTCGGTAAGGTGGTCATACCATGCACGTGGGGCTTGTTTAAGGCCATAGAGTGCCTTATTGAGTTGGTACACATGATCGGGGAAATATGGATCCTCGAACCTAGGGGTTGTTTGACATACACCAACTCATTAATAGGACCATTAAGAAAAGCACTCTTCACATCCATTTGTTGCAACTTGAAGTTATAATGAGAAGCAAAAGCAATCAACAGACGAATAGATTCAAGGCGAGCAATGGGAGAAAAGGTTTCACCATAGTCGATACCCTCGTCTTTGGAGTAGCCTTGAGCTACCAAGCGAGCCTTGTTGTGGCCAATAATTCCATGAGCATCTTGCTTGTTCTTGAATATCCACTTGGTTCCAATGACATTATGGTTCCCCGTTGGCCTTGGCACTAATCTCCACACCTTGTTGTGCTCGAAGTTGTTGAGTTCTTCATGCATAGCATTAAGCCAATCCGGATCTTCGAGCACCTCATAGACCTTTTGGGGTTCAACACAAGATACAAACGCGTGATGTTCACAATAGTTTGCTAATTGTCTACGAGTGCTTACCCCCTTTCTTAAGCTTTGAAGCACATTTGTCATGAGGTGATCTTTGGTGGATAGCTTGGATGCAATCTTAGCGGCACGACGCTCCAATTCCTCCTCGGGAGTGAGTTGAGGTGAGGAAACTTGATCATCTTGAGCGTAGTCTTGAGCTTGTTCTTGATCTGGAACTAGCTCAGAGGAGAGAACTTGATCTTGGGCATCACTTGGTGATTCACCACCATCTTGAAGTTGATCTTTCCCTTGATCTTGTTCATTTGGTTGAAGTCCTTCACTTTTTTCTTCGGAGGCGTGTGGGTCTTGAGTTGGCGATGGTTCCATTTGAGTGGAACATTGTCCTTCTCCTTCGACCACAAGGGGTTCCTCAATGTGTAGGATAAAGCCAACACCCATTCTTCTTATGGCTTGGGGAGGAATTTCATCACCTACATCACAAGTACCACTTTGCTCCACTTGGGAGCTATTATTCTCATCAAACTCCACGTTACACGTCTCCTCAATAAGTCCCGTTGACTTACTGAGGACACAGTAAGCATGAGAGTTTGTAGCATAACCAACAAATATGCCCTCATGAGCTCTAGCCTCAAATTTAGACAAACGAACACCTTTCTTGAGAATGAAACACTTACACCCGAATACCCAGAAGTACTTGAGGTTGGGCTTGTTACCGGTGAGTATCTCATATGGAGTCTTGTTCAAGCCTTTGCGGAGGTAAAGCTGATTGGATGCATGACACGCGGTGTTGATGGCTTCGGCCCAAAAGTTGTATGGAGACTTGAACTCCACCATCATGGTTCTTGCCGCATCCATCAACGTCCGGTTCTTCCTCTCCGCTACACCATTTTGTTGAGGGGTGTAAGGTGCAGAATATTGATGTTTGATCCCCTCATCACTAAGGAAGTCATCCAAGGTGTAGTTCTTGAACTCGGTGCCGTTGTCACTTCTTATTGTCAAGATCTTTGCATTGTGTTGACGTTGAGCTTCATTTGCAAAGTCAATGACGGTTTGTTGGGTCTCACTCTCCCTCTTGAAGAAGTACACCCAAGTGTATCTTGAATAGTCATCTACAATCACCAAGCAATACTTTCTACCCCCAAGACTATCAAAGGATTGAGGCCCAAAGAGATCCAAGTGAACGAGCTCCAAAGGCCTCTTTGAGTAAATGATAGTCGTGGGAGGGTGAGCCTTCTCATGTAGCTTTCCTTCAATGCAAGCACGATCTTTGGCAAAACTGACATTTGTTTGTCCATGGACATGGTCCCCATTGAGAAGACTTTGCAAAGATCTCATATTGACATGGGCTAAACGGCGATGCCAAAGCCATCCCACGTCAACTTTAGCCATTAGGCATGTCGCGGTCTTAGTGGGTCGCTCCGAAAAGTTAATCACATAGAGACTGTTCTAGACATGCCCAACAAAGGCTACTTTAAGAGTCTTGCTCCACAAGAGGGCCACATTATCAATATCAAATAAGGTGGCAAAGCCCATGATTGCAAGTTGACGAACTGAAAGTAAATTGTATGCAAGGGACTCAACAAGCATGACCTTCTCGATGGTGAGATCATGAGAAATGACAACCTTGCGAAGACCCAATACCTTAGAGGACGAGGCATCACCCCACTCGACATTGGTGGGCATAGATGGAATCTTTTGCACGTCCACCGCCATGTCCTTGCTTCCGGTCATATGATTAGTGGCTCCACTATCGAGCAACCATGATCCCCCACCGGAAGCAAACACCTACAAGAGATCAATGCTTGGTTTTAGGTACCCGTTTTGTAATGGGTCCTTTGATGTTAGTGATAAGGGTCTTAGGAACCCAAATAGACCATTCAATGTACTCATAAGGAGAACCAACAAATTTAGCATAAGCATGCCCATCACTAGCACGGCATAACACATAGGAAGGGTTAAAGTCACCGGCGTTGTTGGAAGGGGCGACATTGCCCTTCTTGACACCACCACCCTTCACATTGTTCTTCTTCTCCTTAGAGGCACCCTCCCTCTCTTTGACAAAAGTTTGCATGAGAGGAGGAGGTCGTTTGGCCTTGTCATTCTTCTTCTTGTTCTTGGACTTGGGTGCAAACCTAATCCCTTCCTTGGCCACAACTTCCTTTTGATTGCTCAAAAGATCGTTGAGGTTCTTATCACCTTGTATGCACGACACAAGGCCTTTCTCAAGTTGCTCCTTCAACTTTGCATTCTCCTCAACAAGATGCACATGCTCACAACAAGGGTCAGTAGCATTTGCATTATCAATTAAAACCATATGAGGAAAAGTGGCTTTCTCCTTGGTTAGCCTCACTTGGAGTTGATCATGAGACTCTTTAAGACTAGCATGAGTACTCTTCAAGGCCTTGTGAGCCTTGTCAAGGGTATCAAACTCCTCCTTGAGTCTAGAAAGATCAACACCAAGTTTGGCCTTCTCGGAATTTAGCACACAAGACACAACAAGAGCATGATCAAGATCTTTCTTTAATTTAGCATGATCATCGTTGTATGAATCCTCAAGAGCCAAACGATGACCAAGCTCTTCCTCAAGAGCGTTAGAGAGATCCGATATCTCATCGGCATAGTCACGACTCTGCCCCTCCATCTCAGAGATGGTGTCTTCGTGAGCCTCGATCATGTCATTGGCTTTACCAAGTTGTTCCAAGAGAGCAATGAAGTGCTTCCTGGATTTACCCTTAAGCTTACTCATAAAAGACTCAAACTCATTTTCCTCCATGTTGGACCCCCACTTTCATCAATGCAATCCGTCAAAGAAGGATGAGTAATGATGGTAGTTTTGATGTTGGGGGTTACCTTGTTGGTGGCCTTAGCCATGAGACACTTGGCGGTGAAGTTCTCATTGGGTGAATCAAAGAGGGACGCCCGTGGGGTTGTTGCAATGGCCACGAAGGCCATTGCAACCGTCTCACTGTCTTCATCATCATCCTCATTGTACTGTTCTTGTGCCACCAATCCCTTGGGAGGAGCCTTCTTGGTGAATTGGTTCTTGTTGGGGAAAGACTTGGCCTTGTCCTTCCGGATGAGCTTGCCACCATTGTCTTCCCTCTTCTCATAGGGGCACTCCGCAACAAAGTGGCCCACATTGCCACAATTGTAGCAAGTCCTTACACATTTCTTGCTCTTGGCGCCACTTGAGTTGCTCTTGTTGAAGTTGGACCTTGAGTTCTTCTTGCTCCAAAATTGTCTTGAAGCGAGAGCCACGTGCTCATCATAATCATATTTTGTATCCTCGGGGTTGCTCTCCTCTTCTTCCTCTTCCTCCTCTTCTTCCACACTATCCTTGGCTTTCAAGTCAAGGTTGGGATTCTTTGCTCTTTGAGAACGTAACACCGCATTGTCGGCGGTCTTGTCCAATATACTCATTGCCACAAACTCATCCAACACTTCACTTGAGGACGAGGTGTGGAAGTCCGGCCTTTGACGAATGACGGAGGACTGGCCTTATGGTAAGGCATCATGGCTTAGAGAAACTTCCGCTTGATCCAATTGTCATTTGTATCCTTGCTCCCATGATCTCGGAGTGAGACCGCGAGTGTGGTTAGTCTCTAGTATAGCTCACGAGGTTCTTCACCCTCATTCATTGCAAATTCATCGGCTTCATCTTGCACCACTTCTTAGTTGGAGCATTGAATGCTTGCACTTCCCTTGTAAAGGGATACAACATGGTGCCATGCTTCCTTTGCCATGGTGAACGGTCGGAGATGCGCAATGTCTTCAGAAGGAATTGCATCTTGGATGATGAAGATAGCATTCTCATTGAATTGATGATCCGCGACTTCTCTTGGGGTGAAGTTGTTTGGGTCATGCGGATAGAAACCTTGCTCAATGATTCTCCAAAGGTTAGTATTAACATGATTTAAATGACGCTTAAAGTGATAGACCCAAGTGTCAAAATCCTCATTTTTCACAATCTTAGGAGGAGAACCGACATGATTTAAATGAGTGGAGGGAATAGGTCCTCCATAGGTAAGTGGAGGTTCCACATGGGCAAAGATGCCATTACCACTTTTGCCACTAGACAAAGGAACTTTATCACTATAAGCTTCCCCCTTGTCGGAGTTAGCATCCATCACCTTGTTAGTGGGATCGACTACTTCCAACGGTGCGGTGGACAATTTAAGGCCATCAAGAAAATTCTTAAGCATGCCTTTGACCTCGGTCGTCATGGAAGTTTTCAATGTGTCCAAAGCCACATTGAACTCCTCACGTGAGACCAAGGTTCCCCCGTTGGCCGCAGACGAGGAGGGAATCACACCAGGGTGCTCCTCCTCAACGTCTATGGTGTCAACCATACTCTTTGGATGACAAAGTCCTTAATAAAGAGACGAGGCTCCGATACCAATTGAAAGGATCGAT
>NC_041392.1:734618530-734649693 GCF_002162155.2 Triticum dicoccoides | reverse complement strand
ATTTTTAGCTTTTCTTTACCAATTTAAACTTTGCATCAAAGTAGGTTGTCTAGATATGCAACTAGGTGAGCAACTATATGATACAACAACAACAAGCACACAAGCAAGCAAGGGATATAACACAAATAAGCTTGCACAAGTAAAGGCACGAGATAACCAAGAGTGGAGCCGGTGAAGACGAGGATGTGTTACCGAAGTTCCTTCCTTTTGAGGGGAAGTACATCTCCGTTGGAGCGGTGTGGAGGCACAATGCTCCCCAAGAAGCCACTAGGGCCACCGTATTCTCCTCACACCCTCACACAATGCGAGATGCCGTGATTCCACTATTGGTGCCCTTGGAGGCGGCGACCGGACCTTTACAAAGAAGGTTGTGGCAATCTCCACAACTTAATTGGAGTCTCCCAACGACACCATGAAGCTTCACCACAATGGAATATGGCTCCACGGTGACCTCAACCATCTAGGGTGCTCAAACACCCAAGAGTAACAAGATCCGCAAGGGATTAGTGGGGGGAATCACATTTCTCTTGGTGAAAGTGTAGATCGGGGCCTTCTCAACCAATCCCTAGAAAATCAACAAGTTTGATTGGCTAGGGAGAGAGATCGGGCGAAAATGGAACTTGGAGCAAAAATGGAGCTTGGGGATGGAAGAGGTGGTCAACTCAGAGAAGAAGATACCCCTTATATAGTGGAAGAACAAATCCAACCGTTACCCACCAACTCAGCCTGCGTAGCATGGTACTACCGCGCTGGGGACGCGGTACTACCGCAAGGGCACACGGTACTACCGCAGGGCACCGCGGTACTACCGCCCGTGCAGCAGAAACCAGAACAACCCAGATGCAGTGAAGCAGAGGGCGGTAGAACCGCTGGCGCGGTACTATCGCTCCCCCTTGTGGTACTACCGCAAGGCAGGGATAGTCCAGATTTTGGGAAGGCACGGACATATCAAAATACATCCATGGCAACTTCCGCTGAGTTGGGATATATGCAAAAATCCGACAGTGTTGGCAACTTCCGCTGAGTTGGGATATAACCAAGAGTGGAGTCGGTGAAGATGAGGATGTGGTACTGAAGTTCCTTCCCTTTGAGGGGAAGTACGTCTCCATTGGAGCGGTGTGGAGGCACAATGCTCCCCAAGAAGCCACTAGGGCCACCGTATTCTCCTCACGCCCTCACACAATGCGAGATGTCGTGATTCCACTATTGGTTCCCTTGAAGGCAGCGACCGAACCTTTACAAACAAGGTTGGGGAAATCTCCCCAACTTAATTGGAGGCTCCCAACAACACCACGAATCTTCACCACAATGGAGTATGGCTCCATGATGACCTCAACCGTCTAGGGTGCTCAAACACCCAAGAGTAACAAGATCTGCGAGGGATTAGTGGGGGGAATCAAATATCTCTTGGTGGATGTGTAGATCTAGGCCTTCTTAACCGATCCCTAGGAGATCAACAAGTTTGATCGGCTAGGGAGAGAGATTGGGTGAAAATGGAGCTTAGAGCAACAATGGAGCTTGGGGGTGGAAGAGGTGGTCAACTCAGAGAAGAAGACTCCCCTTCTATAGTAAGAGAACAAATCCAACCGTTATCCACCAACTCAGCCTGCGACGCGCGGTACTACCGCACCGGAGACGTGGTACTACTGCTAGGGCACACTGTACTACCGCAATGCACTGCGGTACTACCGCCCATGCAGCAGAATCCAAATCAGCCCTGATGCGATGAAGCAGAGGGCGGTAGAACCGCTGGCGTGGTACTACCGCCCCCCTTGCGGTACTACCGCAAGGCAGGGATAGACCAGGTTTGGGAAGGCACGGACATATAAAAATACATCCGTGGAAACTTCCACTGAGTTGGGATCGGTGCAAAAATTCGACACGGTAGTACTGCACCTTGCAAGCGGTACTACCGCATAGGGTGCGGATGTAAAAAATTACATCCGCCCCTACTTCCGCTCATGTCGAAATGCTAGGCCAGGGCTCACGGCACTACCACGCCCATGGGGCGGTACTACCGCGTAGGGCACGCATGTAAGAAATTACATCCGCCCCTACAACTGCTCAAGCGGCTGAGCCTGGCCCGAGGCCACGGTACTACCGCTCCTGAGGAGCGGTACTACCGTGAGTACCTGTGGTACTATTGCGCATACGACCGGTACTACCGCAAGGCTCTGCGGTACTACCGCTCGGGAGAGCAGTACTACCGCATGCCCCAGATCAGCAACACTAGGAATCCTTCATTTTGCAATGACACGGAAAAAACGGAGGATGCTCCAAAGAGCCAAAGGAAAGGCACCAAATCGTCTTGTGCCTAGTCATGATATGTCTGAAATGCTCAATGCACATGATTAGTCCGCAAAGGCATTGTCATTAATCACCAAAACTACTCAGGGATAAATATGCCCTTACACCATCGAACTTCAGAACCGACACCCCCGCATGACGACTGTTGGGGAACATAGTATTTCAATTTTTTTGCCTACGATCACGCAAGATCTATCTAGGAGGAGCATAGCAATGATCAGGGAGAGTGTGTCCACGTACCCTCGTAGAATGAAAGCGGAAGCGTTTAGTAACGCGGTTGATGTAGTCGAACGTCTTTGCGATCCAACCGATCCATGTACCGAACACACGACACCTCCGCTGTCTGCACACGTTCAGCTCGATGACGTCCTTTGTACTCTTGATCCAGCTGAGGCCGAGGGAGAGTTTCTCAGCACGACGGCGTGGTGACGGTGATGATGAAGTTACTGACGCAGGGCTTCGCCTAAGATCTACAACAATATGACCGAGGTGGAAATCTGTGGAGGGGAGCACCGCACACGGCTAAGACAACTGTCAACTTGTGTGTCCTAGGGTTCCCTTACCCCCATATATAAAGGAGCAAGGGGGGAGGCCGGCCGGCCCTCATAGGGCGCGCCCCAAGTAGGATTCCTACTAGGAATAGGAATCCTATTCCTAGTAGGTTTCCAACAAGGGAATAGAGGGGGAAGGAAGGAGACGGAGAGAGGGAGAAGGAAAGGGAGGGGGTGCCGCCCCCTCCTAGTCCAATTCGGACTCCTCAAGGGGGGCGCGCGGCCAGCCCTAGGGCCCTCTCCTCTCTCTCTCACAAGGCCCATGATGGCCCACTACTTCCCCCGACGAATTATCGTAACTCTCCGGTACTCCGAAAAATACCCGAATCACTCGGAACCTTTTCGATGTCTGAATATAGCCTTCCAATATATCAATCTTTACGTCTCGACCATTGCTACCTCTTGAGAACTGCGTTGGTTTTCCCTTGAAGAGGAAAGGGTGATGCAGCAAAGTAGCGTAAGTATTTCCGTTAGTTTTTGAGAACCAAGGTATCAATCCAGTAGGAGATCACACTCAAGTCCCACGCACCTACACAAACAAATAAGAACCTCACAACCAACGCGATAAAGGGGTTATCAAGCCCTTCACGGTCACTAATGAGAGTGAGATCTGATAGATATGATAAGATAATATTTTTGGTATTTTTATGATAAAGAGAAATAAAGATGCAAAGTAAAATAAACGGCAAAGGAAATAACTAAGTGTTGGAAGATTAATATGATGGAAGATAGACTCGGGGCCATATGTTTCACTAGTGGCTTCTCTCAAGAGCATAAGTATTACGGTGGGTAAACGAATTACTGTTGAGCAATTGATAGAATTGAGCATAGTTATGAGAATATCTAGGTATGATCATGTATATAGGCATCACGTCCGCGACAAGTAGACCGAAACGATTCTTCATCTACTACTATTACTCCACACATCGACCGCTATCCAGCATGCATCTAGAGTATTAAGTTCATAAGAACAGAGTAATGCTTTAAGTAAGATGACATGCTTTAGAGGGATAAACTCATGCAATATGATATAAACCCCATCTTTTTATCCTCGATGGCAACAATACAATACGTGTTGTTTCCCTTTCTGTCACTGGGATCGAGCACCACAAGATTGAACCCAAAGCTAAGCACTTCTCCCATTGCAAGAAAGATCAATCTAGTAGGTCAAACCAAACTGGTAATTCGAAGAGACTTGCATAGATAAACCAATCATACATAAAAGAATTCAGAGGAGAATCAAATATTGTTCATAGATAAACTGGATCATAAACCCACAATTCATCAGATCTCGACAAACACACAGCAAAAGAAGATTGCATCGAATAGATCTCCAAGAAGACCGAGGAGAACTTTTTATTGAGATCCAAAGAGAGAGAAGAAGCCATCTAGCTAATAACTATGGACCCATAGGTCTGAAGTAAACTACTCACACATCACCGGAGAGTCCATGGAGTTGATGTAGAGGCCCTCCATGATCAATGCCCCCTCCGGCGGAGCTCCGGAAAAGGCCCCAAGATGGGATCTCTCGGTTACAGAAGGTTGCGGTGGAATTAGGTTTTCGTGGCGCTCCTGGATGTTTGGGGGATACGTGGATATATATAGGAGGAAGAAGTACGTCGGTGGAGCAACGGGGGTCCCACGAGGGTGGAGGGCGCGCCCAGGGGGGTAGGCGCACCCCCCTGCCTCGTGGCTTCCTCCGTTGTTTCTTGACGCCCACTCCAAGTCTCCTGGATCATGTTTGTTGACAAAATCACGTTCCCGAAGGTTTCATTCCATTTGGACTCCATTTGATATTCCTTTTCTTCGAAACCCTAAAAAATAGGCAAAAAAACAGCAATTTGGGCTGGGCCTCCGGTTAGTAGGTTAGTCCCAAAAATGATATAAAAGTGTAAATAAAGCCCATTGACATCCAAAATAGATAATATAATAGCATGGAGCAATCAAAAATTATAGATACGTTGGAGACGTATCAATCATCCCCAAGCTTAATTCCTGCTCGTCCTCGAGTAGGTAAATGATAAAAGAAGAATTCTTGATGTGGAATGCATTGTAACATATTTCTCAATGTAATTTTTCTTTATTGTGGCATGATTGTTCAGATCCAAAAGATTCAAGATAAAATTTTAATATTGACATAAAAATAGTAATACTTCAAGCATACTAACTAAGCAATTATGTCTTCTCAAAATAACATGGCAAAGAAAGTTATCCCTACAGAATCATATAGTCTGGCTATGCTCTATCTTCACCACACAAAATATTTAAATCATGCACAACCCCGATGACAAGCCAAGCAATTGTTTCATACTTTTGATGTTCTCAAAGTTTTTCAATCTTCACGCAATATATGAGCGTGAGCCATGTATATAGCACTATGGTGGAATAGAAAGGTGGTTGTGGAGAAGACAAAAAGGAGAAGATAGTCTCACATCAACTAGGCATATCAACGAGCTATGGAGATGCCCATTAATAGATATCAATGTGAGTGAGTAGGGATTGCCATGCAACGGATGCACTAGAGCTATAAGTATATGAAAGCTCAACAAAAGAAACTAAGTGGGTGTGCATCCAACTTGCTTGCTCGTGAAGACCTTGGGCATTTTGAGGAAGCCCATCATTGGAATATACAAGCCAAGTTCTATAATGAAAAATTACCACTAGTATATGAAAGTGATATCATAGGAGACTATCTATATGAAGAACATGGTGCTACTTTGAAGCACAAGTGTGGAAAAAGGATAGTAGCATTGTCCCTTCTCTCTTTTTCTCTCATTTTTTATTTGGGCCTTTTTTTCTTTTTGGCCTTTTTTTCGTCCGGAGTCTCATCCCGACTTATGGGGGAATCATAGTCTCCATCATCCTTTCCTCACTTGGGACAATGCTCTAATAATGATGATCATCACACTTTATTTACTTACAACTCAAGAATTACAACTCAATACTTAGAACAAAATATGACTCTATGTGAATGCCTCCGGCGGTGTACCGGGATGTGCAATGATGCATGAGTGACATGTATGAAGAATTATGAACGGTGGCTTTGCCACAAATACGATGTCAACTACATGATCATGCCAGCAATATGACAATTATGAAGCGTGTCATAATAACGGAACGATGGAAAGTTGCATGGCAATATATCTCGTAATGGCTATGGAAATGCCATAATAGGTAGGTATGGTGGCTGTTTTGAGGAAGGTATATGGTGGGTTTATGGTACCGGTGAAAGTTGCGCGATACTAGAGAGGCTAGCAATGGTGGAAGGGTGAGAGTGCGTATAATCCATGGACTCAACATTAGTCATAAAGAACTCACATACTTATTGCAAAAATCTATTAGTTATCAAAACAAAGTATTACGCGCATGCTCCTTAGGGGATAGATTGGTAGGAAAAGACCATCGCTCGTCCCCGACCGCCACTCATAAGGAAGATAATCAATAAATAAATCATGCTCCGACTTCATCACATAATTGTTCACCATACGTGCATGGTACAGGAATCAAAAACTTCAACACAAGTATTTCTCAAATTCACAACTACTGAACTAGCATGACTCTAATATCACCATCTCCATATCTCAAAACAATTATCAAGTATCAAACTTCTCATAGTATTCAATGCACTTCTATGGAAGTTTTTATATTATAGCAAATTTCCATGTTGTTCTAAAGGACTATCAAAATAATATAAGTGAAGCATGAGAGAACAATAGTTTTTATAAAACAAATCCACCACCGTGCTCTAAAAGATATAAGTGAAGCACTAGAGCAAAAACTATATAGCTCAAAAGATATGAGTGAAGCACATAGAATATTCTAATAAATTTCAAATCATGTGAGTCTCTCTCAAAAGGTGTGTACAGAAAGGAGGATTGTGGTAAACTAAAAATCAAAGAATCAAATCATACAAGACGCTCCAAGCAAAACACATATCATGTGGTGAATAAAAATATAGCTCCAAGTAAAGTTACCGATAGATGAAGATGAAAGAGGGGATGCCTTCCGGGGCATTCCCAAGCTTAGGCTTTTTGGTGTCCTTGAATTTTACCTTGGGGTTCCATGGGCATCCCCAAGCTTAGGCTCTTTCCACTCTTTGTTCCATAATCCATCAAATCTTTACTCAAAACTTGAAAACTTCACAACACCAAACTCAAAATAGAAAATCTTGTGAGCTCCGTTAGCGAAAGAAAACAAAACACCACTTCAAGGTACCGTAATTAACTCATTCTTAATTTATATTGGTGTTAAAGCTACTGTATTCCAACTTCTCTATGGTTTATAAACTCTTTTACTAGCCAGTGATTCATCAAAATAAGCAAACAACACAAGAAAAACAGAATCTGTCAAAAACAGAACAGTCTGTAGTAATCTGTAGCTAACGCAACTTCTGAAACCCCAAAAATTCTAAAATAAATTACTAGACGTGAGGAATTTATCTATTAATCATATTCAAAAAGAATTAACTAAATATCACTTTCCAAATAAAAATGGCAGCGATTCTCGTGAGCGCTAAAGTTTCTGTTTTTTTACAGCAAGATCAAAAAGACTTTCCCCAAGTCTTCCCAACGGTTCTACTTGGCACAAACACAAATTAAACACAAAAAACACAACCAAAACATAGGCTAGATAAATTATTTATTAGTAAACATGAGCAAAAATCAAGGAATAAAAATAAAATTGGGCTGCCTTTAACGCCCCTAGCTAGGCATAAAAGCGAAGATAGATTTAGGTATTGCCATCTTTGGTAGGCAATCCATAAGTGGCTCTCATAATAGATTCATGTGGTAATTTAATTTTATTTCTAGGGAAGTGTTCCATGCCTTTCCTTAGCGGAAATTGGAATCTAATATTCCCTTCCTTCATATCAATAATTGCACCAATCGTTCTAAGGAAAGGTCTACCAAGAATAATAGGACATGAAGGATTGCAATCTATATCAAGAACAATGAAATCTATGGGCACATAGTTCCTATTTGCAACAATAAGAACGTCATTAATTCTTCCCATAGGTTTCTTAATAGTGGAATCCGCAAGGTGCAAGTTTAAAGAACAATCATCAAAATCATGGAAACCTAGCAAATCACACAAAGTTTTTGGAATCGTGGAAACACTAGCACCCAAATCACACAAAGCATAGCACTCATGATCTTTAATTTTAATTTTTATTGTAGGTTCCCACTCATCATAAAGTTTTCTAGGGATAGAAACTTCCAACTCAAGTTTTTCTTCATAAGATTGCATCAAAGCATCAATGATATGTTTAGTAAAATCTTTATTTTGACTATAAGCATGAGGAGAATTTAGCACGAATTGCAACAAGGAAATACAATCTATCAAAGAGAAATTATCATAATTAAATTCCTTGAAGTCCAAAATAGTGGGTTCATTGATATTTAAAGTTTTGACCTCTTCAATCCCACTTTTAACAATTTTTGCATCAAGATCTAAAAACTCCGAATTTTTGGAACACCTTGTAGGTAAAGGTGGCTCATCTTCAGTCCCATCATTATCAAGATTCATATTGCAAAACAAAGATTTAATAGTAGAAACATCAATAACTTTTAGATCTCCATCTTTATTATCATGAAAACTAGAAGTCCACGCTTTCACAAAGCAATCTTTCATAGCACACATCCCAGCGGTTCTTTATTTGCACGCAAGGGTGAAGTGGGGGAGAGGAAAATGAGAGGCAAATGGCAAATAATGTAATGCGATGGATAAGAGTTTGTGATGGGTACTTGGTATGTCTTGACTTGGTAATGGCGCCAGAAATGACTCGTTGTTGGGAGTCAAATCTTGACTTGACTTGGCGCGAATCTCCTCGGCAACGCGCCAGAAATCCTTCTTGCTACCTCTTGAGAACTGTGTTGGTTTTCCCTTGAAGAGGAAAGGGTGATGCAGCAAAGTAGCGTAAGTATTTCCCTCAGTTTTTGAGAACCAAGGTATCAATCCAGTAGGAGATCACGCTCAAGTCCCACGCACCTACACAAACAAATAAGAACCTCGCAACCAACGCGATAAAGGGGTTGTCAAGCCCTTCACGGTCACTTACGAGAGTGAGATCTGAAAGATATGATAAGATAATATTTTTGGTATTTTTATGATAAAGAGAAATAAAGAAGCAAAGCAAAATAAACGGCAAAGGAAATAACTAAGTGTTGGAAGATTAATATGATGGAAGATAGACCCGGGGGCCATAGGTTTCACTAGTGGCTTCTCTCAAGAGCATAAGTATTACGGTGGGTAAACGAATTACTGTCGAGCTATTGATAGAATTGAGCATAGTTATGAGAATATCTAGGTATGATCATGTATATAGGCATCATGTCTGTGACAAGTAGACCGAAACGATTCTGCATCTACTACTATTACTCCACACATCGACCGCTATCCAGCATGCATCTAGAGTATTAAGTTCATAAGAACAGAGTAATGCTTTAAGTAAGATGACATGATGTAGAGGGATAAACTCATGCAATATGATATAAACCCCATCTTTTTATCCTCGATGGCAACAATACAATACGTGTTGTTTCCTTTTCTGTCACTGGGATCGAGCACCGCAAGATTGAACCCAAAGCTAAGCACTTCTCCCATTGCAAGAAAGATCAATCTAGTAGGCCAAACCAAACCTATAATTCGAAGAGAACTGCAAAGATAAACCAATCATACATAAAAGAATTCAGAGGAGAATCAAATATGGTTCATAGATAAACTGGATCATAAACCCACAATTCATCGGATCTCGACAAACACACCGCAAAAGAAGATTACATCGAATAGATCTCCAAGAAGATCGAGGAGAACTTTGTATTGAGATCCAAAGAGAGAGAAGAAGCCATCTAGCTAATAACTATGGACCCGTAGGTCTGAAGTAAACTACTCACACATCACCGGAGAGGCCATGGAGTTGATGTAGAGGCCCTCCGTGATCAATGCCCCCTCCGGCGGAGCTCCGGAAAAGGCCCCAAGATGGGATCTCTCGGGTACATAAGGTTGCGGTGGTGTAATTAGGTTTTCGTGGTGATCCTGGATGTTTGGGGGATACGTGGATATATATAGGAGGAATAAGTACGTCGGTGGAGCAACGGGGGCCCATGAGGGTGGAGGGCGCGCCCAGGGGGTAGGCGTGCCCCCTGCCTCGTGGCTTCCTCCGTTGTTTCTTGACGCCCACTCCAAGTCTCCTGGATCACGTTTGTTGAGAAAATCACGTTCCCGAAGGTTTCATTCCGTTTGGACTCCGTTTGACACTCCTTTTCTTCGAAACCCTAAAATAGGCAAAAAAACAGCAATTTGGGCTGGGCCTCTAGTTAGTAGGTTAGTCCAAAAAATGATATAAAAGTGTAAAATAAAGCCCATTGACATCCAAAATAGGTAATATAATAGCATGGAGCAATCAAAAATTGTAGATACGTTGGAGACGTATCAACCATTTCGAGACTCCTCGTCATGTCCGTGATCTCATCTGGGACTCCAAACAACCTTCGGTACATCAAATCACATAACTCATAATACAAATCGTCATCGAACGTTAAGCGTGCGGACCCTACGGGTTTGAGAACTATGTAGACATGACCGATACACATTTCTGGTCAATAACCAATAGTGGAACCTGGATGCTCATATTGGCTCCTACATATTCTACGAAGATCTTTATCGGTCAAACCGCATAACAACATACGTTGTTCCCTTTGTCATCGGTATGTTACTTGCCTGAGATTCGATCGTCGGTATCATCATACCTAGTTCAATCTCATTACCGGCAAGTCTCTTTACTCGTTCCGTAATGCATCATCCCGCAACTAACTCATTAGTCACATTGCTTGCAAGGCTTATAGTGATGTGCATTACCGAGAGGGCCCAGAGATACCTCTCCGACAATCGGAGTGACAAATCCCAATCTCGATCTATGCCAACTCAACAAACACCATCAGAGACACCTGTAGATCATCTTTATAATCACCCAGTTACATTGTGACGTTTGATAGCACACTAAGTGTTCCTACGGTATTCGGGAGTTGCATAATCTCATAGTCAATGTATAAGTCATGAAGAAAGCAATAGCAAATAAACTAAACGATCATAGTGCTAAGCTAACAGATGGGTCTTGTCCATCACATCATTCTCTAATGATGTGATCCCATTCATGAAATGACAACAAATGTCCATGGCTAGGAAACTTAACCATCTTTGATTAACGAGCTAGTCAAGTAGAGGCATACGAGGGACACTCTGTTTGTTTATGTATTCACACATGTACTAAGTTTCCGGTTAATACAATTCTAGCATGAATAATAAACATTTATCATGATATAAGGAAATATAAATAACAACTTTATCATTTCCTCTAGGGCATATTTCCTTCACTAGGGTTTAGTGTTAGAACAACCAGTATTGGAACAATTTAACTCCTGAACCAGTACGCATCGTCATGTGATAACACCAACAGTTCACATCTTTATGTGATTAGTTCACATCTCCATGTGACTAACACCTAAAGGGTTTAATAGAGTCAATAATCTAGTTCACATCGCTATGTGATTAACACCGAAAGAGTTATCATGTTTTGCTTGTAAGAGAAATTTAGTCAATGGGTCTGCCACATTCAGAGCCGTATGTATTTTGCAAATTTTCTATGTCTACAATGCTTTGGACGGAGCTACTCTAGCTAATTGCTCCCACGTTCAATTTGTATCTAGATCGAGACTTAGAGTCATCCAGATCGGTGTCAAAGCTTGCATCGATGTAACTCTTTACGATGAACTCTTTGTCACCTCCATAACCAAGAAAAATTTCCTTATTCCACTAAGGATATTTTTGACCGCTGTCCAGTGATCCACTCCTGGATCACTATTGTACCCTCTTGCCAAACTAATGGTGAGGTAGGCAATAGGTCTGGTACACAGGATTGCATACTTTATAGAACCTATGACTAAGGCATAGGGAATGACTTTTCATTCTTTTTCTATTTTCTACCATGGTCGGGTTTTGAGTCTTTACTCAACTTCACACCTTGCAACACACGCAAGAACTCCTTCTTTGACTGTTCTATTTTGAACTACTTCAAAATCTTGTCAAGGTATGCACTTATTAAAAATATATCAAGCGTCTTGATCTATCTCTATAGATCTTGGTGCTCAATATGTAAGTAGCTTCACCGAGGTCTTTCTTTGAAGAACTCCTTTCAAACACTCCTTTATGCTTTTCCAGAAAATTCTACATTATTTCCGATCAACAATATGTCATTCACATATACTTATCAGAAATGTTGTAGTGCTTCCACTCACTTTCTTGTAAATACAGGCTTCACCACAAGTCTGTATAAAACTATATGCTTTGATCAACTTATCAAAGCGTATATTCCAACTCCGAGATGTTTGCACCCGTCCATAGATGGATCGCTGGAGCTTGCACACTTTGTTAGCACCTTTAGGATTGACAAAACCTTCTGGTTGCATCATATAAAACTCTTCTTTAATAAATCCATTATGGAATGTAGTTTTGATATCCATTTGCCAGATTTTCATAAAATGCGGCAACTGCTAACATGATTCGGATGGACTTTTAAGCATCGATATGAGTGAGAAATTCTCATCGTAGTCAACACCTTGAACTTGTCGAAAACCTTTTTACGACACTTCAAGCTTTGTAGATAGTAGCAGTACTATCAGCGTCCGTCTTCCTCTTGAAAATCCATTTATTCTGAATGGCTCACCGATCAACGGGCAAGTCAATCAAAGTCCATACTTTGTTCTCATACATGGATCCCATCTCAGAGTTCATGGCCTTAAGCCATTTTGTGGAATCTGGGCTCATCATCGCTTCCTCATAGTTCGTATGTTTGTCATGGTATAGTAACATGAATTCCAAAACAGGATTACCGTACCACTCTGGTGCGGAACGTACTCCGGTTGACCTATGAGGTTCGGTAGTAACTTGATCTGAAGTTTCATGATCATCATCATTAACTTCCTCACTAATTGGTGTAGGCATCACTGGAACTGATTTCTATGATGAACTACTTTCCAATTCGGGAGAAGGTACAATTACCTCATCAAGTTCTACTTTCCTCCCACTCACTTCTTTCGAGATAAACTCCTTCTCTAGAAAGGATCCATTCTTAGCAACAAATATCTTGCCTTCGGATCTGTGATAGAAGGTGTACCCAACAGTTTCTTTTTGGGTATCCTATGAAGACGCACTTCTCCGATTTGGGTTCGAGTTTATCAGTTTCATACTTTTTCACATAAGCATCACAACCCCAAACTTTAAGAAACGACATCTTAGGTTTCTTGCTAAACCATAGTTCATATGGTGTCGTCTCAGCGGATTTTAGACGGTGCCCTATTTAACATGAATGCAGCTGTCTCTAATGCATAACCCCTAAAATGATAGTGGTAAATCAGTAAGAAACATCATAGATCGCACCATATCTAATAAAGTATGGTTACGACATTCAGACACACCATTACGCTGTGGTGTTCCAGGTGGCGTGAGTTGCGAAACTATTCCACATTGTTTCAAATGAAGACCAAACTCATAACTCAAATATTCACCTCTGCGATCGGATCATAGAAACTTTATTTTCTTGTTACGATGATTCTCAACTTCACTCTGAAATTCTTTGAACTTTTCAAATGTTTCAGACTTATGTTTCATTAAGTGGATATACCCATATATGCTTAAATCATCTATGAAGGTCAAAAAATAAAGATACCCACTGCGAGCCTCAACACTCATTGGACCGCACACATCAGTATGTATTATTTCCAACAAGTCTGTTGCTCGCTCCATTGTTCCGAAGAATGGAGTCTTAGTCATCTTGCCCATGAGGCATGATTCGCAAGCATCAAGTGATTCCAAAAGTCCATGGCATGGAGTTTCTTCATGCGCTTTACACCAATATGACCTAAACCGCAGTGCCACATATAAGTTGCACTATCATTATTAACTTTTCATCTTTTGGCTTCAATATTATGAATATGTGTATCACTACGATCGAAATTCAATAAACCATTTATATTGAGTGTATGACCATAGAAGGTTTTATTCATGTAAATAGAACAACAATTATTCTTTGACTTAAATGAATAACCGTATTGCAATAAATATGATCCAATCATATTTATGCTCAACGCAAACACCAAATAACATTTATTTTTGGTTTAACACTAATCCCGAAGGTAAAGGGAGTGTGCGATGGTGATGTTATCAACCTTGAAATCACTTCCAACTCACATCATCACCTCGCCCTTAACTAGTCTCGGTTTATTTTTGCAACTCCCGTTTTGAGTTACTACTCTTAGCAACTGAACCAGTATCAAATACCGAGGGGTTGCTATAATCACTAGTAAAGTACACATCAATAACATGTATATCAAATATACCTTTGTTCACTTTGCCATCCTTCTTATCCGCCAAGTATCTAGGGCAGTTCCACTTCCAGTGACCATTTCCTTTGCAGTAGAAGCACTCAGTTTCAGGCTTGGGTCTAGCTTTGGGCTTCATCATGGGAGTGGCAACTTGCTTGCCATTCTTCTTGAAGTTCCCTTTCTTTCCCTTGCCCTTTTACTTGAAACTAGTGGTCTTGTCAACCATCAACACTTGATGCTTTTTCTTGATTTCTACCTTCGCCAATTTCAGCATCGCGAAGAGCTTGGGAATCATTTCCGTTATCCCTTGCATATTATAGTTCATCACGAAGTTCTAGTAACTTGGTGATAGTGACTAGAGAACTCTGTCAATCACTATCTTATCTGGAAAATTAAATTTCACATTGATTCAAGTGATTGTAGTACTCAGACATTCCGAGCACATGCTCACTAGCTGAGCTATTCTCCTCCATCTTGTAGGCAAAATACTTGTCAGAGGTCTCATACCTCTTAACACGAGCATGAGTCTGAAATACCAATTTCAGCTGTTGGAACATCTCATATGCTCCGTGGCGTTCAAAACATTTTTGAAGTCCCGATTCTAAGCCGTAAAGAATGGCGCACTAAACTATCAAGTAGTCATCATACTGAGCTTGTCAAACGTTTATAACGTCTGCATCTGCTCCTGCAAAAGGTCCGTCACCTAGCGGTGCATCAAGGACATAATTCTTCTGTGTAGCAATAAGGATAATATATCCTCAGATCACAGAGCTAGTCGCATCATTGCTACTAACATCTTTCAACATAGTATTCTCTAGGAACATACCATAAATAGAACAGGGAAGCTATACGCGAGCAATTGATCTACAACATAGATATGCAAATACTATCAGGACTAAGTTCATGATAAATTGAAGTTCAATTAATCATATTACTTAAGAACTCCCACTTAGATATACATCCCTCTAATCATCTAAGTGATCACGTGATCCATATCAACTAAACCATGTCCGATCATCACGTGAGATGGAGTAGTTTTCAATGGTGAACATCACTATGTTGATCATATCTACTATATGATTCACGCTCGACCTTTCGGTCTCAGTGTTCCGAGGCCATATCTGCATATGCTAGGCTCGTCAAGTTTAACCCGAGTATTCTACATGTGCAAAACTGTCTTGCACCCGTTGTATGTGAACATAGATCTTATCACACCCGATCATCACGTGGTGTCTCGGAACGACGAATTGTACCAACAGTGCATACTTAGGGAGAACACTTATACCTTGAAATTTAGTGAGAGATCATCTTATAATGCTACCGCCTAACTAAGCAAAATAAGATGCATAAAGGATAAACATCACATGCAATCAATATAAATGATATGATATGGCCATCATCATCTTGTGCATTTGATCTCCATCTCCAAAGCACTGTCATGATCACCATCGTCACCGGCTTGACACCTTGATCCCCATCGAAGCATCGTTGCCGTCTCGCCAACTATTGCCTCGATGACTATCGCTACTGCTTAGTGATAAAGTAAAGCAATTACATGGCGATTGCATTTCATACAATAAAGCGACAACCATATGGCTCCTGCCAGTTGCCGATAACTGTGTTACAAAACATGATCATTTCATACAATAAAATTTAGCATCATGTCTTGACTATATCACATCACAACATGCCCTGCAAAAACAAGTTAGACGTCTTCTACTTTCTTGTTCCAAATTTTACGTGGCTTCTATGGGCTGAGCAAGAACCGTTCTTACCTACGCATCAAAAACCACAACGGGGTATAGTGATTGCTTTTTGATCTTCAGAAAGAATCCTGTTCATTGAATCCGATTCAACTAAAGTTGGGGAAACTGACACCCACCAGCCACATGTGTGCGAAGCACGTCGGTAGAACCAGTCTCGCGTAAGCGTACGCATAATGTCGGTCTGAGCTACTTCATCCAACAATACCGCTGAATCAAGAATCAACTAGTGACGGCAAGCAATATGTATATACCCACGCCCACAACTCCTTTGTGTTCTACTCGTGCATATAACATCTACGCATAGACCTGGCTCGGGTGCCACTGTTGGGGAACGTAGTATTTCAATTTTTTTGCCTATGATCACGCAAGATCTATCTAAGAGAAGCATATCAATGAGAGGGGAGAGTGTGTACACGTACCCTCGTAGACCGAAAGTGAAAGTGTTTTGTAACGCGATTGATGTAGTCGAACGTCTTCGCGATCCAACCGATCCAAGTACCGAACGCACGGCACCTCTGCTATCTGCACACGTTCAGCTCGGTGACGTCCCTCGTACTCTTGATCTAGCTGAGGCCGAGGGAGAGTTTCGTCAGTACAACGGCGTGGTGACGGTGATGATGAAGTTACCGATGCAGGGCTTCGCCTAAACTCTACAACGATATGACCGAGGTGGAAATCTGTGGAGGGGGGCACCGCACACGACTAAGACAACTGTCAACTTGTGTGTCCTAGGGTGCCCCCTGCCCCCGTATATAAAGGAGCAAGGGGGGAGGCCGGCCGGCCCTCATAGGGCGCGCCCCAAGTAGGATTCCTACTAGGAATAGGAATCCTATTCATAGTAGGTTTCCAACAAGGGAAGAGAGGGGGAAGGGAGAGAGGGAGAAGGAAAGGAAGGGGGGCGCCTCCCCCTCCCAGTCCAATTCGGACTCATCAAGGGGGGCGCGTGGCCATCCCTAGGGCCCTCTCCCCTCTCTCTCTCACAAGGCCCATGATGGCCCACTACTTCCCCCGGCGAATTCCCGCAACTCTCCGGTACTCCGAAAAATACCCGAATCACTCGGAACCATTCTGATGTCTGAATATAGCCTTCCAATATATCGATCTTTATGTCTCAACCATTTCGAGACTCCTCGTCATGTCCGTGATCTCATCCGGGACTCCGAACAACCTTCGGTACATCAAATCACATAATTCATAATACAAATCGTCATCGAACGTTAAGCTTGCGGACCTACGGGTTCGAGAACTATGTAGACATGACCGAGACACATCTCTGGTCAATAACCAATAGCGGAACCTGGATGCTCATATTGGCTCCTACATATTCTACAAAGATCTTTATCGGTCAAACCGCATAACAACATACGCTGTTGCCTTTGTCATCAGTATGTTACTTGCCCGTGATTCGATCGTCGGTATCATCATACCTAGTTCAATCTCGTTACCGGCAAGTCTCTTTACTCGTTCCATAATGCATCATCCCGCAACTAACTCATTAGTCACATTGCTTGCAAGGCTTATAGTGATGTGCATTACCGAGAGGGCCCAGAGATACCTCTCTGACAATCGGAGTGACAAATCCCAATCTCGATCTATGCCAACTCAACAAACACCATGGGAGACACCTGTAGAGCATCTTTATAATCACCCAGTTACGTTGTGACGTTTGATAGCACACTAAGTGTTCCTCTGGTATCCGGGAGTTGCATAATCTCATAGTCATAGGAACATGTGTAAGTCCTAAAGAAAGCAATAGCAAATAAACTAAACGATCATAGTGCTAAGCTAACAGATGGGTCTTGTCCATCACATCATTCTCTAATGATGTGATCCCGTTCATCAAATGACAACACATGTCCATGGCTAGGAAACTTAACTATCTTTGATTAACGGGCTAGTCAAGTAGAGGCATACTAGGACACTCTGTTTGTCTATGTATTCACACATGTACTAAGTTTCCGGTTAATATAATTCTAGCATGAATAATAAACATTTATCACGATATAAGGAAATATAAATAACAATTTTATTATTGCCTCTAGGGCATATTTCCTTCAACGACGACGTCGGAGGACGAAACCAGAACTGTGAGCCTTCGACCATAGACCCAATACAAGATACCCCATCTTCCAGCTGTCACTTGCGTAGAAAACCACCTGCGCGTACTCCTAAACGACAAAACCTCCCTGGTCCACCATGACGTCGGAGACAAGCTGCATCAACGGGGACAGAGCAGAAGGAGAGACACACCTGATGGAGTCGCCGCCGCTGCCTCGCCAACACCATCCATGAACCCTAACTCTACCGATCTGAGGGATTGACAGAGACACAATGCCATCAACTCCGAGACTCCGCCATGAAAGACACCGCCGGTGTGAAAGTGGAGTTGAGGCAGATTTATTCGTCCAGACGCTGCTCCCACCACATCAACGACGCAACACGATCTACAAATCCAAACCCTAACTACAGAGCGGAGGAATGGGGTCCCCCCTCCCTCCTGCCGCCGAAGCAGCGGCCGAAGGGAGGGGGGCCAACGCCCCGGCCGGTGCAGATCGAGGGAAATAGATCACCTCACCCTAGACGCCTGGTGGTGGCGGCGGCTAGGGTAGGAACGCCTCGACTAGACGAGACTCACTTTTCCCCGTGGTCAGAGCTTTCATATGCTTTCCGTTTAAGAATCATATTCTCGAAAATAAGTTTCCATACATTAGAAATATTATACTATACCACTGTAGGAATACAATGGGCTGGCTGGCTGTCTCCGTGGGTGCAAGTTGACGGGAGAAATGTTCGTCGGCAAGCGGGGGCCATGGTCGGCTGCATCTTCTTTGCCTACGGACGCATCTGACCCTTGTGAAGAGAGACATCTTTTAAGGTTTTTTTGAAGAGAGATATCTCGGTGGGCAAATGTGATACACGCGCCGATAGCCTGGGCGTACAGCCCATAGAAGCTTCCCAGCTCAGCCAAGTCCAACAGAGTGTTCCCAAAGAAAAAGGCTAAACCCAATAGGAACAAGCCCAAATCAAAGCGGACACAGTAATAATTTATAGGCTGCCCTGAGCTAGAAAAAAGCTTACATTTCGCCATTGCATTTTTCAGATGTCAGTAGCAGAAACCCTAAAGACTGCCATCTAAAAAAGCCCTAAAAACTGCAACTGTATCATGCCCACGTCGATTTGTAATAAAGCATTTGGCTTTCTCTAAGTGATATTAGCCCTACCACGTGACACATGTGGTAAGCAATCCAAACAATTTATAAAAATAAAATAAATGATATTAACCCTACAAAGATTTCAGTGACAGTAAACATGCACCAGTTTTTTTCTTTCGAAAAACATGCACCAGGTTCTGCAGGGAAAATATCAAACATGCCATTTCTACAAGAAACAAACTACCACATGCATATTTTTAGGGTTACTACATGCATTTTAGCTCAGCATCTCCAACTAGTCCCCCTTCCCTTATAAAAAGTGGGTTATCGTCCCATAAACCTTCCCCTAAAAGTGCCATGTCAGCGCACTGTCATAAAAATCATACGGGCCATCTCTATAACTGATTGTTTATTTGATGCGATAATAAACTATAGCTCAAGAAGAACAGCCGGCCGTGGCTTTGCGGAAGGATAACACCATACATAAAAATGGCACAATATTGGAGGGGGTAACTAATCATCTTTCTGAAGAGCAAATACTATAGAATAATACGGGTGTGTTTGAAACTTGTCCACTCCACATACCTGGTAGTTTATTTGGGTTTAGTAGGGAAAATGATGCTCCAGTACGCTCCACTTCAGCCCCATGTTCAAATAATGTGATGGAAGGATTATCTCAACCCCTTCGCTACTGCCTCCTACGAACTCTATCTAGGGTTTCCCTACCTCTCACCGATGATGCTGCCGGTCCGCCTCGTCTCCTATGGTCCTTGAACAATGGAGGCGCGGTGGATCCCGGCCCTTGCCGGCGGGAGGGCTTCATTTTTAGGTGCATTTTTAAGTTTTCTAAGGGTTTGTGCCATGCTCAATAAGACGAGGCAATGGCGGCACCTTGAAGATGGAATAAGGTTCTCCCCGCCTAGCGCCCGTCCCGGTGATGCTTCAAGTGCCGTCGGAGAGCGTGTGGAGGTGTGTCTCCAGTGGATTTCGTGGGATCCAGTCGACGTTTGTCTTGGGTGGATCCGCCTGGGTGTTGGGGAACGTAGTAATTTCAAAAAATTTCCTATGCACACGCAAGATCATGGTGATGCATAGCAACGAGAGGGGAGAGTGTTGTCTATGTACCCTCGTAGAACGAAAGCGGAAGCGTTAGTACAACGTGGTTGATGTAGTTGTACTAGTCAACAAGTTAGACGTCCTCTACATTGTTGTTGCAAGTTTTACGTGGCTGCTACGGGCTTAGCAAGAACCGTTCTTACCTACGCATCAAAACCACAACGATAGTTTGTCAAGTTGGTGCTGTTTTAACCTTCTCAAGGACCGGGCGTAGCCACACTCGGTTCAACTAAAGTTGGAGAAACTGACACCCGCTAGTCACCTGTGTGCATAGCACGGAGGTAAAACCAGTCTCGCGTAAGTGTACGCGTAATGTCGGTCCGGGCCGCTTCATCCAACAATACCGCCGAACCAAAGTGTGACATGCTGGTAAGCAGTATGACTTATATCGCCCACAACTCACTTGTGTTCTACTCATGCATATTATATCAACACATAAAACCAGGCTCGGATGCCACTGTTGGGGAACGTAGTAATTTCAAAAAAATTCCTACGCACACGCAAGATCATGGTGATGCATAGCAACGAGAGGGGAGAGTGTTGTCTACGTACCCTCGTAGACCGAAAGAGGAAGCGTTAGTACAACGCGGTTGATGTAGTCGTACGTCTTCACGATCCGACCGATCCAAGTACCGAACGCACGGCACCTCCGAGTTCAGCACACGTTCAGCTCGATGTCGTCCCGCGAACTCCAATCCAGTAGAGCTTCACGGGAGAGTTCCGTCAGCACGACGGCGTGGTGATGATGATGATGTTCAACCGTCGCAGGGCTTCGCCTAAGCACCGCTACGATATGATCAAGGTGGATTATGGTGGAAGGGGGCACCGCACACGACTAAGAGATCAAGAGATCAATTGTTGTGTCTTTGTGGTGCCCCTGCCCCCGTATATAAAGGAGTGGAGGAGGGGGAGGGCCGGCCCTCTCTATGGCGCGCCCTAGGGGAGTCCTATTCCCACCGAGAGTAGGATTCCCCCTTTCCTAGTAGAACTAGGAGCCCTTCCAAGTATTAGGAGTAGGAGGGAAGGAAAGGGAAGGGAAAAGGAGAAGGAAGGAAGGGGGCGCCCCCCTCCCTAGTCCAATTCGGACCAGCCCATGGGGAGGGGTGCGGCCACCCTTTCAGGCCTTTCTCTCCTTTCCCGTATGGCCCATTAAGGCCCAATACGAATTCTCGTAACTCCCCGGTACTCCCGAAAATACCCGAATCACTCGGAACCTTTTCGATGTCCGAATATAGTCGTCCAATATATCGATCTTTACGGCTCGACCATTTCGAGACTCCTCGTCATGTCCGTGATCATATCCGGGACTCCAAACAACCGTCGGTACATCAAAACTCATAAACTCATAATATAACCGGCATCGAAACATTAAGCGTGCGAACCCTACGGGTTCGAGAACTATGTAGACATGACCGAGACATGTCTCCGGTCAATAACCAATAGCAGAACCTGGATGCTCATATTGGCTCCCACATATTCCACGCAGATCTTTATCGGTCAGACTGCATAACAACATATGTTGTTCCCTTTGTCATCGGTATGTTACTTGCCCGAGATTCGATCGTCGGTATCTCAATATCTAGTTCAATCTCGTTACCGGCAAGTCTCTTTACTTGTTCCGTAATACATCATTCCGCAACTAACTCATTTAGTTGCAATGCTTGCAAGGCTTAAGTGATGTGCATTACCGAGAGGGCCCAGAGATACCTCTCCGACAATCGGAGTGACAAATCCTAATATCGAAATACGCCAACCCAACAAGTACCTTTGGAGACACCTGTAGAGCACCTTTATAATCACCCAGTTACATTGTGACATTTGGTAGCACACAAAGTGTTCCTCCAGTAAACCGGAGTTGCATAATCTCATAGTCATGGGAACATGTATAAGTCATGAAGAAAGCAATAGCAACATACTAAACGATCGGGTGCTAAGCTAACGGAATGGGCCATGTCAATCACATCATTCTCCTAATGATGTGATCCCGTTAATCAAATGACAACTCATGTCTACGGTTAGGAAACATAACCATTTTTTATCAACGAGCTAGTCAAGTAGAGGCATACTAGTGACACTCTATTTGTCTATGTATTCACACATGTATTTTGTTTCCGGTTAATACAATTCTAGCATGAATAATAAACATTTATCATGATATAAGGAAATAAATAATAACTTTATTATTGCCTTTAGGGCATATTTCCTTCAGTCTCCCACTTGCACTAGAGTCAATAATCTAGTTCACATCGCCATGTGATTTAACATCAATAGTTCCCATTACCATGTGATTAACACCCATAGTTCACATCGTCATGTGACCAACACCCAAAGGGTTTACTAGAGTCAATAATCTAGTTCACATCGCTATGTGATTAATACCCAAGGAGTACTAAGGTGTGATCATGTTTTGCTTGTGAGGGAAGTTTAGTCAACGGGTCTGCCACATTCAGATCCGTATGTATTTTGCAAATTTCTATGTCAACAATGCTCTGCACGGAGCTACTCTAGCTAATTGCTCCCACTTTCAATATGTATCCAGATTGAGATTTTGAGTCATCTGGATCAGTGTCAAAACTTGCATCGACGTAACCCTTTACGATGAACCTTTTGTCACCTCCATAATCGAGAAACATATCCTTATTCCAGTAAGGATAATTTTGACCAATGTCAAGTGATCTAATCCTAGATCACTATTGTACTCCCTCTCTTAACACAGTGTATGGTATACAATAGATCTGGTACACAACATGGCATACTTTATAGAACCTATGACTGAGGCATAGGGAATGACTTTCATTCTCTTTCTATCTTCTGTCGTGATCGGGCTTTGAGTCTTACTCAACTTCACACCTTGTAACACAGGCAAGAACTCTTTCTTTGACTGTTCCATTTTGAACTACTTCAAAATCTTGTCAAGGTATGTACTCATTGAAAAACTTATCAAGTGTCTTGATCTATCTCTATAGATCTTGATGCTCAATATGTAAGCAGCTTCACCGAGGTCTTTCTTTGAAAAACTCCATTCAAACACTCCTTTATGCTTTGCAGAATAATTCTACATTATCTCCGATCAACAATATGTCATTCACATATACTTATCAGAAATGATGTAGTGCTCCCACTCACTTTCTTGTAAATACAGGCTTCACCGCAAGTCTGTATAAAACTACATGCTTTGATCAACTTATCAAAGCGTATATTCCAACTCAGAGATGCTTGCACCAGTCCATAGATGGATCGCTGAAGCTTGCATATTTTGTTAGCACCTTTAGGATTGACAAAACCTTCTGGTTGCATCATATACAACTCTTCTTTAATAAATCCATTAAGGAATGCAGTTTTGTTTATCCATTTGCCAGATTTCATAAAATGTGGCAATTGCTAACATGATTCGGACAGACTTAAGCATAGATACGAGTGAGAAACTCTCATCGTAGTCAACACCTTGAACTTGTCGAAAACCTTTTGCGACAATTCTAGCTTTGTAGATAGTAACACTACTATCAATGTCTGTCTTCCTCTTGAAGATCCATTTAATCTCAATGGCTCGCCGATCTTTGGGCAAGTCAATCAAAGTCCATACTTTTTTCCTTATACATGGATCTCATCTCAGATTTCATGGCATCAAGCCATTTCGTGGAATCTGGGATCATCATCGCTTCCTCATAGTTCGTAGGTTCGTCATGGTCAAGTAATGATACGTCTCCAACGTATCTATAATTTTTGATCGCTGCATGATATATTATCTACTGTTTTGGGCAATATTGGGCTTTATTTTCCACTTTTATATTATTTTTGGGACTAACTTATTAACCGGAGGCCCAGCCCAGATTTGATGTTTTATGCTTATTTCAGTGTTTCGAAGAAAAGGAATATCAAACGAAGTCGATCGGAATGAAATCAACTAGAGAGGTTATTTTTGGAAGGAAAGCAACCCAGGGAACTTGGAGTGCATGTCAGGGGAGACACAGGCTGCCCACGAGGGTGGGGGGGGCGCCCACCCCCCTAGGGCGCGCCCCCTGCCTCGTGGGGCCCCCGTGGCTCCTCTGACGTACTTCCTGCACCCATATATATCGTTGTACCCGAAAACTTCCAGAACGGGGATTAGATCGGGAGTTCCGCTGCCGCAAGCCTCTGTAGCCATCAAAAACCAATCTAGACCCGTTCCGGCACCCTGCCGGAGGGGGCAATCCTTCTCCGGTGGCCATCTTCATCATCCCGGTGCTCTCCATGACGAGGAGGGAGTAGTTCTCCCTCGGGGCTGAGGGTATGTACCAGTAGCAATGTGTTTGATCTCTCTCTCTCTCTCTCTCTCTCTCTCTCTCTCTCTCTCTCTCGTGTTCTTGATTTGGCACGGTCTTGATGTATCGTGAGCTTTGCTATTATAGTTGGATCCTATGTTTATCCTCCCCATCTACTCTCTTGTAATGAATTGAGTTTCCCCTTTGAAGTAATCTTATCAGATTGAGTCTTTAAAGATTTGAGAACACTTGATGTATGTCTTGCCGTGGATATCTGTGGTGACAATGGGATATCACGTGATTCACTTGATGTATGTTTTGGTGATCAACTTGCGGGTTCCGCCCATGAACCTATGCATAGGGGTTGGCACACGTTTTCGTCGTGATTCTCCGGTAGAACTTTGGGGCACTCTTTGAGGTCCTTTGTGTTGGTTGAATAGATGAATCTGAGATTGTGTGACGCATATCGTATAATCATATCCACGGATACTTGAGGTGACATTGGAGTATCTAGGTGACATTAGGGTTTTGGTTGATTTGTGTCTTAAGGTGTTATTCTAGTACGAACTCTAGGGTTGTTTGTGACACTTATAGGAATAGCCCAACGGATTGATTGGAAAGAATAACTTTGAGGTGGTTTCACACCCTACCATAATCTCTTCGTTCGTTCTCCGCTATTAGTGACTTTGGAGTGACTCTTTGTTGCATGTTGAGGGATAGTTATGTGATCCAATTATGTTATCATTGTTGAGGGAACTTACACTAGCGAAAGTATGAACCCTAGGCCTTGTTTCCTATCATTGCAATACCGTTTACGCTCACTATTATCATTCGTTACCTTGCTGTTTTTATATTTTCAGATTACAAAAACTATTATATTCTATCCATATACCACTTGTATCACCATCTCTTCGCCGAACTAGTGCACCTATACAATTTACCATTGTATCGGGTGTGTTGGGGACACAAGAGACTCTTTGTTATTTGGTTGCAGGGTTGCTTGAGAGAGACCATCTTCATCCTACGCCTCCTACGGATTGATAAACCTTAGGTCATCCACTTGAGGGAAATTTGCTTTTGTCCTACAAACCTCTGCACTTGGAGGCCCAACAACGTCTACAAGAAGAAGGTTGTATAGTAGACATCAAGCTCTTTTCTGGCGCCGTTGCCGGGGAGGTGAGTGATTGAAGGTATATCTTTAGATCTTGCAATCGAGTCTTTTAGTTTCTTGTTTTATCACTAGTTTAGTTTATAAAAGAAAACTATAAAAAAACGGAATTGAGTTTGTCTCATGCGCTTCATCTTTTTAATATCTTTCGTGAGTATGATGGAAAGGATAATTGTGCTCAAGTGATAGAAGAAGAGATCTATAAAATGTTTGGCACTAAATATTTGAAGAGCATGATTGCAATGTTGTTAGTACGAATTCTTTGAATATCCATGATGCCAATGATATGCAAAGCCACAAGCTTGGGGAAGCTATGTTTGATGAAGATGATATTTTTTGTCCCCCAAGTTTTGATGAGCAAATTTATTATGATGAAAGCATGCCTCCTATCTATGATGATTATTGTGATGACACGTATGCTTTAAAGAATAATGATAACCATGGAACTTGTCATCTTGATCAATCACATGATAGTTATTTTGTTGAGTTTGCTCCCACTATTATTCATGAGAAGAATTTTGCTTATGTGGAGAGTAGTAAATTTTCTATGCTTGTAGATCATGAAAATAATGCTTTAGGTGATTGTTATATTGTTGAATTAATTCATGATGCTACTGAAAATTATTATGAGGGAGAAATATAGGCTTGTAGGAATTGCAATAATATCAAGTTTCCTCTCTATGTGCTTAAAGTTTTGAAGTTATGCTTGTTTTACCTTCCTATGCAAGTTGATTCTTGTTCCCATAAGTTGTTTGCTCACAAAATCCCTATGCATAGGAAGTGGGTTAGACTTAAATGTGCTAGTAATATTCTTCAAGATGCTCCCTTTATGTTACAATTCTTATCTTTTATGTGAGCATCATTGAAATCATCGTGCCTAGCTAGGGGCGTTAAACGATAGCGCTTGTTGGGAGGCAACCCAATTTTATTTTTGTTCCTTGCCTTTTGCTCCTGTTTAGTAATAAATAACTCATCTAGCCTCTGTTTAGATGTGATTTTCTGCTTTTAATTAGTGTTTGTGCCAAGTAGAACCTTTGGGAAGACTTGGGGAAAGTCTTGTTGATCATGCTGTAAAAAACAGAAACTTTAGCGCTCACGAGAATTGCTGCCAATTTTATTTGGATAGTGATATTTAGTTAATTATTTTTGAAGATTATTAATAGATAAATTACTCAGGTCCAGCAATTTATTTGAGAATTTTATGAGTTCCAGAAGTATACGTTTGATCCAGATTACTACAGACTGTTCTGTTTTTGACAGATTCTGTTTTTCATGTGTTGTTTACTTATTTTGATGAATCTATGGCTAGTAAAATAGTTTATAAACCATAGAGAAGTTGGAATAAAGTAGGTTTAACACCAATATAAATAAAGAATGAGTTCATTACAGTACCTTGAAGTGGTCTTTTGTTTTCTTATAGTAAAGGAGCTTACGAGTTTTCTGTTAAGTTTTGTGTTGTGAAGTTTTCAAGTTTTGGGTAAGGATTCGATGGACTATGGAATAAGGAGTGGCAAGACCCTAAGCTTTGGGATTCCCAAGGCACCCCAAGGTAATATTCAAGGACAACCAAGAGCCTAAGCTTGGGGATGCCCCGGAAGGCATCCCCTCTTTCGTCTTCGTTCATCGGTAACTTTACTTGGAGCTATATTTTTATTCACCACATGATATGTGTTTTGCTTGGAGCGTCAATTTATTTTGTTAGGATTTGCTTGATGTTATTTAGAACAATGTTTGCATCTTTTATTTCAATAAAAGTGGCATTGATAGCCTTTACTATGCGTATTTTAGAAGTCCACATGTTGCTGTTTGAAAACAGAAAGTTTACCACTGTTGCAATAATTCCCTAGAAAAGTAAGAATGTGATAACATGTTGAAACCTTTTGCATATTAAGATCTCATAAATTTACTACAGTGGGAATTTTCTTTCATAATTTTTTGAGCTAGGGAAGTATGGATGTTGCAGCATTCGTTACAGACTATCCTGTTTAGGCAGATTGTTGTTATGTTTGCATTGTTTGCATTGTTTGCATATGTTTGCTTCTTTAATGATTCTATTTGAGGATAGGACTATTAAATATGCAGAGGCATTTAGTATGCAATGTTGAATAATAATTTTAGTGATTTGCTACAGTAGAGTATGATAAGGTTTTGGCAATGGTTTATACTAACTTATCTCACGAGTCCTTGTTGAGTTTTGTGTGGATGAAGCTTTTGAGATTTAGGGAGACCGTGATATGAGAGGAATTAAGGAGACACAAAAGCTCAAGCTTGGGGATTCCCAAGGCATCCCAAGATAATATTTCAAGAAGTCTCGAGCATTTAAGCTTGGGGATCCCCCGGTTGGCATCCCACCTTTCTTCTTCAACAACTATCGGTTAGTATCGGTTGATCCTAAGTTTTTGCTTCTTCACATGATGTTTGCTATTCTTAGATGTCATTTTATTTTGTTTTTCTTGCTGTTTGAATAAAGTACCAAGATCTGAAATTATTAAATGTTAGAGAGTCTTCACATAGTTGCATAATTATTCAACTACTCATTGATCTTCATGTGACGCCCCCGATTCAATCGTACACTAATCATGCACGCAAACGTGTACGATCAAGGTCAGGGACTCACGGGAAGATATCACAACACAACTCTAAAACATAAATAAGTCATACAAGCATCATAATACAAGCCAGGGGCCTCGAGGGCTCGAATACAAGTGCTCGATCATAGACGAGCCAGCGGAAGCAACAATATCTGAGTATGGACACAAGTTAAACAAGTTTGCCTTAAGAAGGCTAGCACAAACTGGGATACAGATCGAAAGAGGCGCAGGCCTCCTGCCTGGGATCCTCCTAAACTACTCATGGTCGTCGTCAGCCGCCTGCACGTAGTAGTAGGCACCTCCAGTGTAGTAGGAATCATCGTCGACAGTGGCGTCTGGCTCCAGAGCTCCAGCATCTGGTTGCGACAACCAGGTAGAAGGAAAGGGGAAAAGAGGGAGAAAAGCAACCGTGAGTACTCACCCAAAGTACTCGCAAGCAAGGAGCTACACTACATATGCATGGGTATATGTGTAAAGGGCCATATCGGTGGACTGAACTGCAGAATGCCAGAATAAAAGGGGGATAGCTAATCCTGTCGAGGACTACGCTTCTGGCAGCCTCCGTCTTGCAGCATGTAGAAGAGAGTAGATTGAAGTCCTCCAAGTAGCATCTCCAAGTAGCATCTCCAGTAGCATCGCATAGCATAATCCTACCCGGCGATCCTCCCCTCGTCGCCCTGTGGAAAAGCAATCACCGGGTTGTCTGTGGAACTTGGAAGGGTGTGTTTTATTAAGTATCCGGTTCTAGTTGTCATAAGGTCAAGGTACAACTCCAAGTCGTCCTGTTACCGAAGATCACGGCTATTCGAATAGATTAACTTCCCTGCAGGGGTGCACCAACTTACCCAACACGCTTGATCCCATTTGGCCGGACACACTTTCCCGGGTCATGCCCGGCCGCGA
Organism: Triticum dicoccoides; assembly: GCF_002162155.2. Classification (NCBI taxonomy): domain Eukaryota; kingdom Viridiplantae; phylum Streptophyta; class Magnoliopsida; order Poales; family Poaceae; genus Triticum; species Triticum dicoccoides. The sequence goes on along the minus strand of NC_041392.1, from coordinate 734,620,523 downwards.
AAGATCAACACGTCGCAGCCCCACCTAGGCTCAACAGAGAGGCCAGCACGCCGGTCTAAACCTAAGTGCACAGGGGTCTGGGCCCATCGCCCATAGCACACCTGCATGTTGCGTACGCGGCCTAAAGCAGAACTAGCCCCCTTAATACAAGAGCAGGCTTACATTCCAATCCGGCGCGCACCACTCAGTCGCTGGCGTCACGAAGTGCTTCGGCTGATACCACGACGTCGGGATACCCATAACTACTCCCGCGTAGATGGTTAGTGCGTATAGGCTCGTAGCCAACTCAGATCAAATACCAAGATCTCGTTAAGCGTGTTAAGTATCCGCGAACGCCGAACAGGGCCAGGCCCACCTCTCTCCTAGGCGGTCTCAACCTGCCCTGTCGCTCCGCCACAAAGATCCACTCGCAGGTGCTCCACCAGCCGACCCGACTTTAGTCTCCACATGTATCATGTATAAAGTATATAGTATATACCCGTGATCACCTCCCGAGTGATCACGGCCCGATAGTATAGCACGGCTGACGGACAAGAATGTAGGGCCACAGATGAATATACTAGCTTCCTATACTAAGCATATAGGATTGTAGGTAAAGGTAACAACAGTAGTATCAAGGGCAAGCTATGCATCAGGATAGGTATAACAGAAAGCAGTAACATGCAAGTAGTATAGGCGATATCTGGTGATCAAGGGGGGGGGCTTGCCTGGTTGCTCAGACAAGGAGGGGTCGTCGGTGACGTAGTCGACCACAGGGGCATCAACATCGGTCTCGGAGTCTACCGGAAAGGAGTAACGGAGGGGAACACAATAAATAACAGAGCAATCAAATGTAACACAAAGCAAGACGCGGCAATATGTTGTGCTAGGGGTGACCTAACGTAGGGATAGGCGATACCGGTGAAGGGGGAAACATCCGGGAAAATATCCCCGGTGTTTCGTGTTTTCGGGCAGAGGAGCCGGAGGGGGAAAGTTGTGAGTTTGATATGTTAGGGGTGCGTGGTGGACGAACGGACTGCGTATCCGGATTCGTCTCGTCGTTCTGAGCAACTTTCATGTTGAAGATATTTTAATCCAAGTTACGGATTAAAAGATATGATTTTCTAAAGATTTTATTAATTCCTGGAATTTAATTCATTAATTAATTAATTCGAAGATGGATTTATGACGTCAGCATGATGTCATGCTGACGTCAGCAGTCAACAGAGGTGACTTGGTCAACCTGACATGTGGGTCCAATGGGACCCACCTGTCATTCTCTGTTTTAGGTTAATTACAGATTAGATAATGTAATTACTATTTAATTAAAATAACTAGTTAATTAAATTAATTAAACCGGATTAATTAACTTAATTAATTCATTAGATAATTAATTAATTGTTAATTAATTTTATTAAATATTTTATTATTTATTATCTTCTTTTTTTTAATTCCCTTTTTTTAATAAAACGTTATGGGGGCGGGCCCCAATTGTCATGGGGCCAGGGGAGCCTATGCGGGCGTGCGGTTACGGGCGCCACCCGAACAAGCACTCGCCCGTAGGGCGGGACGAGGCTGCCGAGGCGCCAACGGCGCGGCACGCCGGCGCGGCCAACCGGGGCCACGACGGGCGGAGGCGAGGGGTGGGATTGGAGCGGGAGGCCGGCGCAGATGGTCGCGGTGGCCGGCGGGGTCGCCACGGGCGGTCTCCAGTAGAGACGGCGAGCGGGGGGTGCGGCCATGGGCGCGGCCGGAGCAGGACCGAGAGGAAGGGAGGGGCGAGGCGGAGCTCACTGAGGGGGGTGTAGGGCACGGGAAGCGGGCGTGACGGCGGTCGGGGAGGACCGGCGAGGAGGAGGACGGGGACGCGAGATCCCGCGACGATGGTGGAGCTCCGGCAAAAGGGGGCTCGGCGATGTGGCTCCAAGCGACGGCGAACCAGGGCGGTGGCCGATCCTGGCGAAGACGGTGAGGGGACTCCGGCGGCACGGCCCTCGTGCGGCGCCAGTGGTGG
>NC_041392.1:734611446-734617769 GCF_002162155.2 Triticum dicoccoides | reverse complement strand
GGGGGGGTTCTTTCTCTCTTTTATTCTTCTTCTTTTGTTTCCTTTTTCCCTTTCTTTTATTTATTCCTTTCGGTTTTATTAAATTATTAATTTATTTGAATTTTGAAGAAGGTGAGAACAACACCTAAATATGGTATGTTAAAGATACCACTGCGACATTAATTTGGACAGCTAAATAAAATAGTTCAATATTTTACAAAATACAAAAGGCATTTAATTACTTTCTTTTGCTGCTGTTTTATTTTCCTTTGAGCATTTAAACTTTTTATAAAAATGTGGTTTCATCACCATAATTACCTATGTATTATTTGGTTCACTCCGAACATTTAAATTTTAATATTTGAAAACTTTTATTGTTTGCTCGATTTTCAATTTGAAATTCGAACTAGGTTCCGAACTAACGCGAGTTTATCCACAGTAACCGAGGTGACGTGGCATCATTAGCGGGGATTACTGTAGCTTAATTACCCGGGCGTCACAATTCTCCTCCACTACAAGAAATCTCGTCCCGAGATTTAAGAGGGGAGTAAGGGGGGAAGGTTTGGTAACGAATATAGCGGGTCTTCTCATCCTGGCTTGCTCTCCTCGAAGAGGTCAATCCAATATATTGATGCCTTCATACTTCTGCTTCAGGTCAAAATGATGAAGTCGTCATCCTTTCTTCGGGATCTTCATCGTACTTACGAAAAGGATATGGGGGAAGACTCGGGAAGGGTGGGCCTTACCAGGTTGACTATCTGGTACATAACTCAGGGAATGGGGTAGGAAGTAACCCTCGAATTGAACTTAAGAAAATATCGAGAGTAAAGTAAGAAGGTACCATGAGAAGTTTCAAACGGTTAGGCCATTGTTCGATGTCTGAAACAACATGTGAAAGGGGTCCAGAGCAATGAGATTGAGTATTGCGTCTGATAACAGATTTGATGATCCCTCGGAAGGTGGCTCGTGAATTACATACGAGGCCACACGCGAGGAACAACCTTGGGAACAGGGGGGTGCAGGAGAGTCAGGTTTTGATCCTGTGGAACTGTGGGTTATGGGCCCACCATGTGGTTCAAAAGTAGGAAGGATGCCGACATATTGCACGGTCATGGTAGCAAGGCATGTCAGAGGGTAGCCTGTCGATTATGTCGGCAACAACGTCGGTACCAAGGGCGAGGGACGAAGAGAACCATTTTCCTGCTCTTTAGGACGAGGCGGACCAATAGGCGAAGTTCTCGTCCATCGGTGGTTACCGGAATGTCATCAACAATAGAAACAGGGTCTTGCTGACAGACTTGAACACCGAGGTGTTTACATAAGCAGGAGAATAATACTTCTTAGATCATATAGATCTCAAGAAAGGTTAAACCAAACAACGGAAAGGAAATATGGTTATCAAATTACACAGAACAATGGCAAGGAAAATGTGTTTAAACACATATTTCAGGGTTATATCCCTTCCAAGGACAAGCGGAGCATGATGTACATGACAGGATAGAAAGTAGAAAACCATTAAGGTAAGGGGAAGGGATTTCATGGTATTACCCATACAACGGTGTCTGGATAATTGAGCAAGAAAACATTTAGCATTGGGCTTCAAATGTTCTTGTCGAAAATCGGAGTACCACAGACATGCTTCGAGATAGCATTGACATGGTCAACAGGAAGATCAAACTTTGAAAACAAAAAGGAGCCACGAGGAACAACTTATAAAATAGGTCTTACAATTTCCTCCAGGAAGAATGGTTGTCCTTGCAAAAGAAATTATAACGATAGGTCCTCCACCCAAGGGGGGGGGGTGCTAGGCATGACATCATGTTACCGGGTCATAAAAGACCAGTGTTATAACTCTTGGAAAAATGTTCCAACCATCATATCTGACTGAGATTCAGATTTGATCGGTGTTAGGATACCTTGGACTCAGGATGCCTGAGAAGGAAAGGTGCAAAACAAATTGACGAGATGACATTGTAAGATTCTCGGGAAATCTACTACGGAAGCGAGTTCCGAAATAGGAGCTCATCATTAAACCCATGAAGGGATAAGATGGTAGCTGATGATCTCAGCGACAATTCACCGAGGTTTCCAAAAGGATGCATTTCCACAAGTATGTGAACAAAGAAAAACACACCCAATTAAACATCCGTTGAAAGGTGCAACCGTAATGTTGGCTTACAGTAGCATGATCAACGTCGGAATGGTGGTTCAGCAACCGATAGGCTAAGAATGAATTATCAATCATTAACTCCAAAGCAATAGGGTTGCTAGAAGTGCAGAATCCAACCAACACTGTTCACTTGTGGGTACCCCGGTTGGAATCAACACGGGAACCAAGAAAGAATGGTGATGGTGAGAAGTATCACTATACCAAGAATTCTTAAGAGGTGGAGTAATCCTCATGACATTCTTGTCATAAAAGATGGTAATACTCCAAGCTAAAGAAGAACAAATGTTGGATAGTAAGGATCTCAAGGTATAACATGAAACACGAACAAGTTTGTGTTGAACGGAAGGAAATAAAGTGGTTGCTGATAACACCAATCATCGAGGGCAAGGATGGTATTTCTCATCATGATTTCAATAGATCTCTTGGACGAGCTCAGAATGTTGATGATATTCACGACACATTTGTCGTGATAGTTCATGAAGATGTAATCGATCGGCGACGACATCAAGTCAAAGTAATGATAAAGTGAAAGGTTATTGGAACCAAGGGTACGACACAAACTCGAAACCAAGCTTGTTGTTCAAGGAGAAATGATATGACTATGAGGATCGACGTAAGGTTAGTTCATCGTCGAAAATTGTGCTCCGTGAAGAAGGACCGGGTAGCACAGTTAAAATCATCTCGACAATGATATAGCCAAACAGGCTAGGAATGATGTGATCGGGTACAAACTCGTACTTATAGAAGCTTAGCGAAGAGTTGTTGAACCGCAGTGCGGACTCGGTTCAGTTATCGGTGTCTTTGAGTGTTCAATAACTCAGAGCCCGTGAAAAATTGGAATCAGTGGGAAGGTAGCACTTGATGAAGAACTCATAAGAAGTTATGCAGTTCCATGATAATCTCGAGATACCAGGGGGGTAATACTCGACACAAGATCAAAGTAAAGGTTGGACTGGGGTATTAATCCGCAGAAGACAAATGTTTAAACTTGCCCGAGAAATGGGAACAAAGAAGAACAATATGGTCGAAACCATAACTACAAGGGGTCCAATTTAATAACACTGAAAGAATTACTCGAATGAGTAAATATTTGGCAAGAAGCTACCATGATAAGTTCCACATCAGGTCCATGGGCATGAACTCAGAGTTCAAGGTCGACTCCCACTTCTCCAATGCACACCCTTTCATTCACTTCTCGCTTTTGATGAAGTTATAGCGTTGGAATTTTATCTGGCAAAATACAAGAAGAGTACGACTCGTGAAAACTTTCGAGTTCACACATATTAAGGAAGCCATAGGTTCAACCCATCGGGGCATCTTAGAATCATATACCAGAACCTTTAGAAGTAATTAACTCAAGCTCGAAGGCAGAGCATGGTTGAGGAAGTAGACGATACCATTTACCAAAGGCATTATGTATCAGAGAAAAGGCTCACAAGGTTATTGAATATGAAGGGCGTTGTCAGATAAAATCCAACAAAGGATCTGGTGGTCCACAAGGTACCTGATGTGAGCATCGGTACTCAACCAGAGGAGGAAAGAATGCAAGGAGATCAGTTTATAGAAACAACTGACTAACTCAATTGTCAAATGCAAAGGAATTATGATCTCCAAATCAAGGGATCAGAAGCAATGCTCTGATTAGGGATGGATAAGTTGAATAGCCCTAGGGTACAATCAACGACAATTGGATTGGTCGAGAACCAATTCCAGTTAAAAGAATGGAAGCTCAGCTGGAAAGGTAATTTATAAGGATTAATGATGATTGCGTGTATTCGCAACATATTGAGTCAACAGACTCAAAATGATAATGACAAGGAATGTTAATAAGGTTTCTATACTTATGGGATTAATCATAATGAAAGCAAACAAGAAATTCCAGAGCAATAGGTTGCTGAGGATTTTCGGAAGATCGAATGGTATTTTGAAGACTTTTGTGAAATACATGAATCAACTGGGGATGAGTGGATACTCGATAAGTGTGAGAAATTATTTGAAGGGGTATTCATGTGGCAAAGAACTGCTAGGCAGTACGCACAAAGTATTCTCAGAACAATAGAGAAAACTTCGGGGTATCTTGTAATAACAAGATCAATGGGGGATAATCGTATGAATGGCAAGCGTAAGTAGTTTTCCATACGGATTTATCGGTGGTCAGGAATAGCAAAAGCGATGGGCACAAAGTCTCGAGAGAATATCAAAGAGTATCTCCGAAATCTTCTGGTGCAGTCGGTGATCATCCGGACTGAAGGGCCCCTCCGGTAGAAAGTATTTTCGAGAACCTAAAAGTTAGAATTTAGTAAAAATCGTTCAACCCGAATAGAAGAGAGTTCAGAATCCCAGAGTAAAGGTCGAGGAGTAAAAGATCCTAATACCACCCAATGGCGACGTGGGCCCATAAGGCACACAGCCATGTTAGTAAAAGTTTTTGCAATGTCTAGACTCGACTTTGGCCAAGGAGTGTGGAAGGGGGATTCCTACAGGCAGTCGGCTCTGATACCAACTTGTGACGCCCCCGATTCAATTGTACACTAATTATGCACGCAAACGTGTACGATCAAGATCAGGGACTCACGGGAAGATATCACAACACAACTCTAAAACATAAATAAGTCATACAAGCATCATAATACAAGCCAGGGGCCTCGAGGGCTCGAATACAAGTGCTCGATCATAGACGAGTCAGCGGAAGCAACAATATCTGAGTATGGACACAAGTTAAACAAGTTTGCCTTAAGAAGGCTAGCACAAACTGGGATACAGATCGAAAGAGGCGTAGGCCTCCTGCCTGGGATCCTCCTAAACTACTCATGGTCGTCGTCAGCCGCCTGCACGTAGTAGTAGGCACCTCCAGTGTAGTAGGAATCATCGTCGACAGTGGCGTCTGGCTCCAGGGCTCCAGCATCTGGTTGCGACAACCAGGTAGAAGGAAAGGGGAAAAGAGGGAGAAAAGCAACCGTGAGTACTCATCCAAAGTACTCGCAAGCAAGGAGCTACACTACATATGCATGGGTATATGTGTAAAGGGCCATATCAGTGGACTGAACTGCAGAATGCCAGAATAAAAGGGGGATAGCTAATCCTGTCGAAGACTATGCTTCTGGCAGCCTCCGTCTTGCAGCATGTAGAAGAGAGTAGATTGAAGTCCTCCAAGTAGCATCTCCAGGTAGCATCTCCAAGTAGCATCTCCAGTAGCATCGCATAGCATAATCCTACCCGGCGATCCTCCCCTCGTCGCCCTGTGGAAAAGCGATCACCGGGTTGTCTGTGGAACTTGGAAGGGTGTGTTTTATTAAGTATCCGGTTCTAGTTGTCATAAGGTCAAGGTACAACTCCAAGTCGTCCTGTTACCGAAGATCACGACTATTCGAATAGACTAACTTCCTTGCAGGGGTGCACCAACTTACCCAACATGCTTGATCCCATTTGGCCAGACACACTTTCCCGGGTCATGCCCGGCCGCGAAAGATCAACATGTCGCAGCCCCACCTAGGCTCAACAGAGAGGCCAGCACGCCGGTCTAAACCTAAGCGCACAGGGGTCTGGGCCCATCGCCCATAGCACACCTCCACGTTGCGTACGCGGTCGAAAGCAGAACTAGCCCCCTTAATACAAGAGCAGGCTTACATTCCAATCCGGCGCGCGCCACTCAGTCGCTGGCGTCACGAAGTGCTTCGGCTGATACCACGACGTCGGGATACCCATAACTACTCCCGCGTAGATGGTTAGTGCGTATAGGCTCGTAGCCAACTCAGATCAAATACCAAGATCTCGTTAAGCGTGTTAAGTATCCGCGAACGCCGAACAGGGCCAGGCCCACCTCTCTCCTAGGCGGTCTCAACCTGCCCTGTCGCTCCGCCACAAAGATCCACTCGCGGGTGCTCCACCAGCCGACCCGACTTTAGTCTCCACATGTATCATGTATAAAGTATATAGTATATACCCGTGATCACCTCCCGAGTGATCACGGCCCGATAGTATAGCACGGCTGACGGACAAGAATGTAGGGCCACAGATGAATATACTAGCATCCTATACTAAGCATATAGGATTGCAGGTAAAGGTAACAACAGTAGTATCAAGGGCAGGCTATGCATCAGGATAGGTATAACAGAAAGCAGTAACATGCTACACTACTCTAATGCAAGCAGTATAGAGTAGAATAAGCGATATC
>NC_041392.1:734604570-734611233 GCF_002162155.2 Triticum dicoccoides | reverse complement strand
GGTTGCTCAGACAAGGCACTACTAGAAAAACCGCTACTAATGGCGCACCTAATTTGGCCATTAATGGCATATCAGTGGTGCGCCATTACTAGCACGCCAGTAGTAATTTTTACTAATGGCGCATCAGTGGTGCGCCATTAGTATCTGGTATACTAATGGCGCACCACTGGTGCGCCATTAGTATAGGCTACGGTGCGCCATTAGTATGCCTCCCAGGGGCCATGTATACCCAGGTGCTTTGGCATACTAATGGCGCACGACCACGAGATGCGCCATTAGTAACCGCGGCATACTAATGGCGCACTGCCCAGTGATGCGCCATTAGTATGCTTTGTCATACTAATGGCGCACTGTCATGTGATGCGCCATTAGTATGAATATTAGGTTTTTTTATTTTTTATTTTCTGTTTTTTGCACAGGTTACAAAATGTATAATTTGACAAAATATAGACAGCACACATCAACAACAGATTCATTGAATACAATAGAAGATTAGTCTTTGAATACAATTCATCATATTAGTCTCCGAATACAATTCATCATATTAGCCTCCGAATTGAAAAGACTGAACAAAGATAGAACATTATATTACAAGTCTCGAGACCGCGACTAGCGAGTTTATCTTCACATTACAAGTCGATATCGATCATCTAAACTACCATCACATAGAAGAGAGCTGCGGTCATCACGATGAGCATCATCACGATGAAACTTGTCTTCATCCGGTTCCTCCAACGCTCCCTCCCCTCTCCCGCTAGATAGCGGGCGTATCTAGATTCGGCCTCGGCCTAGTGGTGTACCCTTTGTAACTGTTACCGCTGAATCGGTGAACCTGTCTCTGACACTCCTCCCAGTCATCGTAGACTCCGGGAACTTACCCTTGTACACGACATACGTCGGCATCGCTATGCACTAGCCAAACGAAACGTTAGTACCAATTCACAGACAATACATAAGCAATATATAAGTATGCAACAGAACGATCGGAAGAGAAAAGCAAGACATTAATAGCATCGATTACATCTAAGTTGAACGACTCTCGAAACCAAAGAGACATACTACAAGTTCATTAAAGTTTAATTACAACATGAGCCAATCGATGTTTCAGAACTAGACACAGCATCACTGCTTTCGACTCGACTCAAGGGACCGGAGCGTGGATGAAGCCGCCGTCTATCGTGGGAGTCATGAAATAACGGTCGTTGTCAGCCTGCATTTGTAGCATTGTGTCGATGTCACTGTTGGACGGTTGATTGTTGAGGTAGAACTGCCCCGAGGTACGAAGGACATCTTGATGGATGATTTCCGCAAACTCCGACTGGATGCGAAAGAATTCTTGTCGGAGGTCCGCGTCCTGGATTGCCGACACGCTCTTTGCCCAATCTTTGAGTTTACTCGGTAGCAGAAGTTGATGATGGTCCCGTACGATCGCCCGCATGTGATGGATGGCGTAGTAGGCACCCTTCTGACCGCCAGGCGGCTGCTTGACACAGCAGAACGTCGTATTGTGGGAGAACACGTGCTTGCCGTACTTACGAATAGGCCTGGTGAAGGTGCCTCCAGATTTGGCGTAGCCGGGGAGAACATCATCAAGAACCTTCTTGACATTTGTGTATTCTACGTTCGACTGACGGTCCGGGTCGAAATACGTGGCCATGGAATATTTGGGGCTTAGGAGGATGAGCGTGCAACGTGTGTCACTGCAGAAAACACAGAATGTTAAAAGAAAAACGATCGAAATGTAAGAATTCATATGTTACGGGCCGGTTGAGGGGAGGACTTACTCGGGAAAGTAAGGCATGAGGAAGTTATCCTTATCTTGGTTTGCCAGAATGACGCCTTCGAGGTAAGAACTCGCGACTTTCCGGTCCCCAGCCTGCCCAAGATCTTGGCACGCATGTAGAAGGGGTCGACTATCACGATGTCCGGGGTCTTGTCGCGAATGATCCGCATCTCCATACTCAGCGAAAATAGCCGAACGAAGGTGTAGTGCAGCGGATGAAGGTTCAACATAGCGTGGATGTCATCAAAACGCAGGACGATCATACGCCCGATGGAGTTATCCACAAAGCCCTTGCCCTCTGGCACCTTGGCCGCAAAAACTGGGTATGCCACATCCTTCTCCCTGAGACGCCGCTTCTCCAAAGAAAGAACACTGTCATGCAGACTCCGCATGGCACCGGTTGCAGCATTGAGCATATTTGTCGGTAGCATCGCCCTACCCGCCACATGCACCCTCCTCGAGATATCCTGCGGTGAAGGTGGCCCGTCCTGAGCACGGATCGTACTCTGTGCCGGCTGGCTCGCACCCTTCTTAGTCTTTCTTTTGCGTGCCTTCTTCTTCTCCTGTAATGGGACCGAGTTTTGCTCACAGACCGCCTTCTTGAGTGTGTTGGGGCTGATAATATTTCGCACCTCGCCTATCTGAGGCTCGGTGAAGTCGGCAGCTGGAGGCGTCTCCTGAGAGCTGAATGCCAGACGGCGCCTGTTGCAACTTGGCTTCTCCACGGTACGAGCTAGATCGCACACGTCTTTTGTTGGGTTTGGTTCTTGAGAAGGAGGCCCCATGAAGTCGCCATCGTACCCATGATCGGCAAAGTACTGATCGACGTTGCCAAATGTATCATCGTCGTCGTCGTCGTCGTTCTGATCCTGTGCCATATGCATGTTTGGATCCAGTGGCATAGGGATGTCCGGCACCGTTGCGGCGGTCTTGCCATGGGGCCGACTTGGCGCCGGCACGACTGGCGGTGTTGTCTTTGGGGTGGTGTCCCCCGCCCCCAAACGAATCTGGCTCTTCGGCCAAAGCAGGGGCCAGCTCAAGCATGCGCTGAGGGTCATCACGTCATCATCGTCGGCCCCGACGGGTCGAATCGGAGGTAACAACTCGTCGCAGCCTGGCAGCACCCGAACCAGTTGAACCCTAAACAAGTTGGGTGGCATCTGGGTACCGTGGAACAAGGGGTTGCCCGGTTGAACTATTTTGCCCTTGGCGACATCGACCAACTCGTTGTTCACGAAGTGGAGGAGAGTGCACGGAACGTCAGCGGCGCCCTGCGAAAACATGTAGGGCGTCAGGGATGCCCAGTCAAAGGCAAGGAGATGAAGTCCTCGGCCGAGAGAGGCTTAATTAGTTACCGTGATGATGGCGTCGAGCTCGGCTAATGTAGAGGCACCGCCAACGGCGGGCGTGCAATTGATGAAGGGGCCGCTTGCTGCAGAGGTGCCAGCCGGCGTACACCCAGGTGCATTAAGCTCCCGTGCCGGCGTCGGAGACACCAATGCCGCCTCCGCCGGAGGCACCAATGGCCCCACCATCGCATTATGTGAGTTGCTAGCCGTGAAGCTAGGAATCGGGGGCGGCCCCTGTTGGCCGCCCGCAATCCACGCACTCAACCCCGAGATCAAGGTAGGCATAATGGCGGTGATCGTCGCTCCGAGTCATTGTTCCACTTGCTCTTGGACAATCTCCGGAATCCGCGCCACCTGTGCCTTGAGTTCTTGAACCTCTCGCGCCTGGCTTTCCGAGCTGGTCTTTTTCTCCTTCCGCACACTAGCGGTATGGTATGACCCCCATTTTGTCGACAAGCCTTTGCCGGCCACACGACCAGCTGACGTCGGCTTACTGAGCTTATCCTTGATCTTCATTACATTCAACCCCCTATTTAGAGTGGTGTCCCAAGGGTTGCTCTTAGTTGACCCCGCGCTACGGCTTTCAGTCTCCTGCGGAAGGAATGTGAACCATTTAGAAATTTGGTTTCATTAATTAGAATGCAACCATATGGAGCTAATTACGCGGGGGTGTATTCCTTACCAGAACAAGCTCAAGCTGCCTGGTCTTCGGATCCGTGGTAAGCTCCTTTGTTTTTGGGTCCTTCTTGTACCGGGCCCTGACAAAGTTCCTGGTCTGCTTGTCACCGTATTTATCGAAGAGGGGCGGTAGGCCTTGCTCGGCATGGTCCGCCTCCTCCTTGTCCCATATAGGCTCCGCCACTCTGTAACCGCCGGGACCGAGTGTGTGTTCCCCTATGTTCAGCTCCCGCATTTGTTTCCCCCACTCACTTGATTGGGAGTTTGCGGTGCTCGAGCAATTGATCTTGAAGTCGTTGTAGTCATCTTCGGTGATCGAAGGATTTTTCTCCTTGATCTTCTGATAACTCTCACCTTTCTCGATCATTCTTTTCACATTGCTTTTCCAAGTAGACAGGGCCTTGCTCATCTTCGTGAGGGCAGCATTGTTCACTTTATTCCCTTTGAGGCTTGTGTTTGCAAATTCAGCGGGGAACTTGTATCGTTCGTGCAGCTTCGTGAAGAGGAGGTTGCGCAAATTCCCTCTGTCAGGATGCCTCAGGTTCTCGGTGTTGATCGAGACGGTGCTCCGGACAATGCACCCGAGCTGAAGCGAGTACCCCTTGACTATTCGTTCGGGCGCCGTTGGATTCCCGTTGGAGTCCACTTCAGTAACTTCCTCCTTGAGCGTGCGGAGCACGGTCGGGCGCCGGTCCTTCCGTTGCCTCTTCGGTTGGCTGCCATCTGTGCGTGCGCCGCCATCATCAGTGGTGGCATCCTTGGCGGCACCATCAGTGGTGGCATCAGTGTGGTCATCCTCGGCGGCACCATCAGTGGTCTCAGGATCGGTGGGGAAGGCGGCGGCCTCATACAAGTGAGGTTGTTCCTCCATCTCCTAGGACAGCTCCCAGAATGCCTTGCCGCCCGAACCCCCGGCCTCATCGTTGTGGGCCATGTTTCTCTCTAAATAGAAACAAAGCTTGGTCAAAAAGTTGGTTATTGTCAACGAACAAGATCATGGTCTCATCATTTAGGGTTTGTCGACACCGAGGCATCCTAAAATCTAAGCTTTTATCATTGAGGGTTTTTCGACGCCGAGGCACCCTAAAAGCCTAAGCTTTCATCATTTCGGTTTTTATCGACACCGAGGCACCCTAAAAGCCATGCATTAGTCACAAGTACGCCGGGGCACTTGATCCTACTTAATTAACTACTACGATACCCCGGCCCATGCATTAGTCACAAGTACCCCATATGTCCTATTTTTAGCAAAGTCATGCTAAAATTCACGGAAAATTTCAGCATGACCTTTGCTGAAAATAGGACATATGGAGTACCCGAATTTGCCGGAACGGAAGTTAATCGACATTCCGGCAAACTCAAGGGCCTCTCGGGGTACCTGCAAAATCATTATCCCAGGTGGACATGGATGCAATGTCACATGTCACATGGATCCCACACCCACAGGAGCTGGTGAAGCTTCATGTGTATTTCACGAAAACCAGCCTGACAAAAGAGCTTTATGTAGAAAACAAATCACTCCACCAGCTCACACAGGATCATCCCTCTAAGCAATTACTCAAAATGGGCACTAGCTGTAAAATGAACATTTTACAATCTGAACTTTTTTGTAACTGATGTTTTTTGTAACCCCTAATCCCATAATGTCACATACCTGACGTTTATGGGAGAAGTATGTCACATACCTGACAAATACTCCCTCCATCCCATAATGCAAGACATTTCGACACACTGTCAAAAAAATGTATCACATTACAGGACGGAGGAGCATTGGTCACAACCCCTTTAATCTCTCTCGTCTACTTTTTCTAAAACCTAACAGAGTGCATCCTAAACTTAGGAAAAAACAAAGGCACAAATAATTCTGCAAGACATTACAAATAATTCAAGAATTTGAGAATAATCAGAGGAAATTAATCAACTTGTAAACTGATAAAGAATAATATATTGAGAATATCGACACATTCAGTGACATTAACAGAGAGCAACATTAAAACAACCATTCATGCTTCTGGTCATAAGAATTTGGATTTTATACTCTACTAGCTAAACACAGATGCAAGATCCAGTAGTTCAAGAGTTGAAGCAACAAACCATAAAGAGTTCAGGAATCAGTAGTCTACGAATTGTGATTTGATTAAATGGCAGCCGCTGAGCCGACACCAATCATCTCTGAAATAAGTACACACCACTCACACTGTTTGTGCACTGCTGCCATTGTATGAAAATCAGTTGTCTTAACCAGTACAGCAATTTCTCTCAACCAATATTGCTTTTTAATTGCATTATCACGTCAAAGACATTATACCGGAGCAGATGCAGGTGAGCATATACAAAATAGAAACTTGAAGTATAGAAAAACTATAATATCATTCGTATTTTTTATCCCTCGGAGATTACTATTAGCGATGCTATTTTCATACAAAGTATAGAGCACAAAGACGCTGACAACTTGTTCTGAACCTTGCACAGGCTGACAACGGCTCTAGCTAGCACAGGAAATGGCCATGATCTTGTTCTTGGAACGAATTTATTCACTGATGAATCACCATGAATCACCATAATCCATCGAACCCTAGCCTAGTTTACCGAAAAAAAATCAATCTGGCCATGACAGGGGACGAACCAGCCGCATACCTTGCTGCGAGAGCTGGAATCGACGATGTCGACGACAGGTTGAGGACGAGGATGGCTGCCTTCTCTGCTCGTTCGCACGCCGGCCGCGCTTCCGCTCCCTGGTTCGGGGCGGCGGGGCGACGGACGGTGGTGTCGGGGCGGCGGGGCGACGGTGGTGTCGGGGCAGCGTCGAGGGCGGCGGGGCGACGGTGGCGTCGGGGCGGGGTCGAGGGCGGC
>NC_041392.1:734598750-734604560 GCF_002162155.2 Triticum dicoccoides | reverse complement strand
CGGTTGAGTAGGGGAATCGAGAGGGTGCGGGCGGTCGGCGGCGGCGGCCGGTGGACCGGATCTGGGGTGCGGGGGGTCGGCGGCGGCGGTTGAGTAGGGGAATCGAGAGGGTGTGGGCGGTCGGCGGCGGCGGCCGGTGGACCGGATCTGGCGAGGTGGGATAGCGATCGAGATGGAGGAGGATCGAGATCGAGTGTCCATGAAATTAAAAAATATTCATGATAGTTCAAAAAGTGCCCATGAAATATAATCGAGAAATGAAGTCTACGATTTAAACACAATCGATCTTAGCTAGCTATCTGTTCACAATCTTCTTGCCCTTCTTTTTCGCAAATGGAGTTCTTCTATGGAACGGACGTCCTTTAGGTAGGGTGGTCCTGCTTCTTCTTGTGGTGTATGCTGCTACTTCATCATCGTCGTCATGTTCGATCCTCGGGTCGCCGTACTTGTCGAAGTCTTGCTCATTGGCTACTCCATCCATTCCAATGATCTTTCTTTTGCCTCTCCTCACGACAACACGACTGGGCTTTGGAGGGTTGGTAATGAAGAAGCATTGGTCCACTTGGGAAGCCAGTACCCATGGCTCATTTTTCGCGGTGACGTTTGCGCCCGCGGTCTTGGATTTGGCTTCGGGTATAACCATGGTGGTGAAATACCGGTCTTCTTTTATGACGTTCTTGGCCCATCTGACACGGAACATCGGGACCTTCTCTCCAGCGTAGCTCAGCTCCCAGATCTCCTCGATCCTTCCGTAGTATCTGTCCTTGTCGTTACCGGTGTAGGATTCCATCGTTACCCCGGAGTTCTGATAACCATCGCTCTTCATGTCCTTGGCCTCGGTGTAGAATGTGTAGCCGTTGATATCGTACGCCTCATAGGTCGTCAGGTTGTGCTCGGCGCCCTGTGACAAGGCGAATATGAGTTGTTCTTCCGCGGAAGAATCCTCATGTAAAGGGTACGACAGAAGCTTCTGCTTGAACCAACGCGTGAAACATGAGTTGTGCTCTTTGAGTATATCTCCGTCCCTCCTCTGTTGGCCTCGGTCATTGTAGGTCTTCTTAATAAAGGTTTTGTGCTCTACCACCCAAGGATCGACCACGTCTATGTGTTGTAGCGCGACTAGGTTTGCTCTTTCAAAGTCGGCGAGTCGACCCTCGAAGTCGACATGCATTTCGCGGCGACCCTCACGGTGACCCCATCCAGCGAGCCTGCCGAGGTGCCTGTTGACGGGCAGACCAACGGGTTCTTGATGCCTAGATAATTCGTGCAGTAGGAGATGCACTCTCCGGTCAGAAAGCCCCAGGCTATGCTTCCCTCTGGACGTGACATGTTGCGAACGTATCCTTTGATGACACCATTCATCCTTTCGAACGGCATCATGCTGTGCAGGAACGTCGGCCCGAGTTGGATGATATCCTCCACTATATGGACCAGCAGATGCACCATAATGTCGAAGAATGCGGGCGGGAAGTACATCTGAAGCTCGCATAGTATCACCACGATCTCTTCCTGTAGCCTTCTGAGTTGCCTCACGCCAATCGACTTCCGAGAGATGACGTCAAAGAAGTTGCATAGGCCAAATAGCGTTTCACGGACGTGCGCGTCCATGATCCCACGGATTGCAACTGGAAGTATCTGCGTCATCAGCACGTGACAGTCGTGAGACTTCATCCCGCTGAACTTCTGCTTCGCTGGGTCTAGGTATCTGCTTATCTTCCCCGCGTAACCGTAAGGAAGTTTTACTCCTAGGAGGCAGGTGAAAAACTGCTCGATCTCCTCCTGACTTAGAGTGAAGCACGCGGGAGGGTAGTCATTTCCGGTCTTCTTGGCCTTTTTGCCTTTGCGATGACTTTCTGTGTCCTTCTTTGCCTCATCATCATCATCATCATCATCATCATCATCATCATCATCATCATCATATATAGCGTGAAGCTCCTGCCTGATGCCCATTGATTTCAAGTCTGCCCTTGCTTTCGGCCCATCTTTGGTCCTCTCTGGCATGTTGAGCAGGGTACCAAGCAGACTCTCGCACACGTTCTTTGTGATATGCATGACATCAAGGCTGTGAGGCACACGGTGGATCTTCCAGTACGGCAAGTCCCAGAAAACAGACCTCGTTTTCCATACCTTCAGCAGCGGCTCTGGCGCCTTTTGCTTCTTTCCTGGCAGTGGGCAGTCTTTCCAATTTTTCAACAGCTTGTCAATTTCCTCGCCGCTCCTCGTACACGGGCGTTTTCGGGGTTCGGTTTCACCATCGAACAGATCCTTGCGTTTCCTCCACGGGTCATCGTCGCGAAGCCACCTTTGATGTCCCATGAACACGATTTTCGAAGACCCGGGATCTCTATCTAGCTGGCGATACGTTGTGTCATCCATGCACCTTACGCATCCAGAAAATCTGTGGACTACCTGCCCCGCAAGATATCCGTAACCGAGATAGTCGTGCACCGTCGTGAGCAGTGCGGCTCTTAGGGAAATATTCTTTCTCTGCGGCGTCCCACGTATTGGCTGGCGTTTTCCACAGCGTGTCAATCTCCTCTTTCAGCAGCCCCAGATATAGATTGATGTCGTTCCCTGGTTGTTTCGGCCCTTCAATTAGCATACTCATGTGAATGTACTTCCTCTTCATGCACAACCAGGGGGAAGGTTGTACATCCACACGAACACAGGCCAGGTGCTATGTGTGCTTCTCTGGCTGCCAAATGGATTGACTCCATCGGTGCTCGCGCCCAGCACGATGTTCCTTCTATCGTTCCCAAATTCTGGGTATTCGAAGTTCAGCGCTTGTCACTGGTTCGCATCCTTAGGGTGACTCAGCATCTTGTCTTTTTTATCTATCTTCGGATCATTTGCGTCATCTTCTCGCTTCTTCTCCTCCCTATCCGCGTGCCAACGCAAGAGCTTTGCTACCTTAGGGTCCGCGAAATACCGCTGCAGACGAGGAGTGATCGGAAAGTACCACACCACTTTTCGAGGAGCTTTCTTCCTCTTCTTGTATTGAGTGACACCGCACACCGGACATATGGTAGACTCCGCGTGCTCGTCCCGATAAATGATGCAATTGTTCATGCACACATGGTATTTCATGTGCGGTAAATCCAGAGGACACACGATTTTCTTCGCCTCCTCCAAACTGGTCGGGCACTTGTTCCCCTTGGGAAGACGTTCGTGCCAGAATGACATGTTCTCGTCGAAGCATGCGTCGGTCATTTTGTGTTTTACCTTCATCTCCAGAGCCATGAGCGTTACTTTCAGGCGGGTATCCTCGGGCCTGCATCCTTCATACAATGGAGTAACCGTGTCTAACTCAAGTTGATCCATCTTGGCTTTCTCTCGGGCGGCAGCTCTTGCGTTATCCGTCTGCTTGAGAAGCAGCTCTTGAATATGAGGGTCCTGCACCCAGCCCATCGATGGTCCAGCTTCGTCTGCTCCGCCAGCATCATCATCATGTCCTGCATCTTCTTCTACATGATGACTGTGTACAGCATCACCGTCGTGATCATCTCCTGGGGATTCTTCGTCTTCTTGCCCGCCCGAGCAGCGGTGGTTGTCTTGCTGCCCTTCCTCATTTCTTGCCCGGCCCCCATGGACGACTTCGTAGTCATCTTCATCACCTTGCCACCGATAGCCATCCATGAAACCACGCAAGAGCAGGTGGTCCCGCACCTGCCCGGAATCCGGGTCCGCAATAAGGCTATTCAGCTTGCATCTTCGACACGGACATCTTATCTCTGTCTTGTTCTTTTGAAGCATCTCGGCCTTCGCGGACCTCAAAAACCTATTCACGATGCATTCGGTCATCGTGCGGACTATGGTTGCCTGCGGGGTAGAGCAAAACGATATTTTAGAACCAAGAAAAAATTTGGCATGACTTTCCCTAAAAATAGGACCAAAAAGAATGCTTAATGCCAAAATTCTCGCCGAAACGGAAATGAATCAACATTCCGGCAAAATATTGGCAACTATCGCATTTCAAATACCGGTACACCTCCAAACACAAACACATATGCAAAACCACAAACATATGCAACACCACGAACATACATAGATCTAGCTAGGCCATAAAAAGTGCATGTGCACATTGTTGTAGGGAGAACAACATAAATATAGCTTCCGCCCATACTTACCTAGCAAAACAAGGTAACTTAACCACTTAATTTGAATGAATTTATGGTGGAAATGAGGTGAAAAAGAGGAGGCACCCGAGACAAGGAGGAGGCGGTGGAGAGAATGAAGTGGGGAGAAAGTGAGTGTGGGAGGAGAGGCTGTCCAAAATATCTTGTTGCTGCCCACTTACTAATGGCGCACCAACCACAAATGCGCCATTAGTAATCCAGGTTACTAATGGCGCACCCCCTGGTGGTGCGCCATTAGTAGTTTTGCAAAAAAAACATACTAATGGCGCACTACACCACGGTGCGCCATTACTAGTTTAAACTAGTAATGGCACACCGCGTGCGAGTGCGCCATTAGTAGTTTTGCAAAAAAAGGAATAAAAAAATAATAAAAAAACAACATTAGTGGCGCACTCTCTGGCAGGTGCGCCATTACTAGTTACAACTAGTACTGGCGCACTGCCTGTGGATGCGCCATTAGTATGTTTGGACAGGCGCACTAGTTCAAATTTTTTTTGATACTAATGGCACACCGTGTGCCAGGTGCGCCATTAGTAGTTTCAACTCTAATGGCGCATCAGAAGGTGGTGCGCCATTAGTATATACTAATGGCGCACCACTTGTCTGGTGCGCCATTACTGTCAATCCCATCTATAGCCCTTTTTCTAGTAGTGAGGAGGGGTCGTCGGTGACGTAGTCGACCACAGGGGCATCAGCATCGGTCTCGGAGTCTACCGGAAAGGAGTAACGGAGGGGAACACAATAAATAACAGAGCAATCAAATGTAACACAAAGCAAGACGCGGCAATACGTTGTGCTAGGGGTGACCTAACGTAGGGATAGGCGATACCGGTGAAGGGGGAAACATCCGGGAAAATATCCCTGGTGTTTCGTGTTTTCGGGCAGAGGAGCTGGAGGGGAAAAGTTGCGAGTTTGATATGTTAGGGGTGCGTGGCGGACAAACGGACTGCGTATCCGGATTCGTCTCGTCGTTCTGAGCAACTTTCATATTGAAGATATTTTAATCCGAGTTACGGATTAAAAGATATGATTTTCTAAAGATTTTATTAATTCTTGGAATTTAATTCATTAATTAATTAATTCGAAAATGGATTTATGACATCAGCATGATGTCATGCTGACGTCAGCAGTCAACAGAGTTGACTTGGTCAACCTGACATGTGGGTCCAGTGGGACCCACCTGTCATTCTCTGTTTAGGTTAATTACAGATTAGATAATGTAATTACTATTTAATTAACCTAACTAGTTAATTAAATTAATTAAACCGGATTAATTAACTTAATTAATTCATTAGATAATTAATTAATTGTTAATTAATTTTGATTAAATCTTTTTTTATTTATTATCTTTTTTTTTAATTCCCTTTTTTTTAATAAAACGTTATGGGGGCGGGCCCCAATTGTCATGGGGCCAGGGGAGCCTATGCGGGCGTGCGGTTACGAGCGCCACCCGAACGAGCACTCGCCCGCAGGGCGGGACGAGGCTGCCGAGGCGCCAATGGCGCGGCACGCCGACGCGGCCAACCGGGGCCACGGCGGGCGGAGGCGAGGGGTGGGATTGGAGCGGGAGGCCGGCGCAGATGGTCGCAGTGGCCGGCGGGGTCGCCACGGGCGGTCTCCAGTAGAGACGGCGAGCGGGGCGACGTGAGGAACGGGGCGGCGCGCTGGCCGTGG
>NC_041392.1:734566147-734597908 GCF_002162155.2 Triticum dicoccoides | reverse complement strand
GACGAGGCGCCGGGCGTCGGCCCGATCCCGATTGGATCGGGGGGGGGAGGGAGAAAGCGCGTGGGAGGGGAGTGGGGGAATGGGGGGTTACGGGTTAGGGTTTCCGTCGCCCCAGGGGGGCTATAGGCGCCGGCTGGGCCGGCCTGGTTGGCCGAGAGGCCAGCTGGGCTGTGGCCCAGTGGGGGGTTCTTTCTCTCTTTTATTCTTCTTCTTTTGTTTTCTTTTTCCCTTTCTTTTATTTATTCCTTTCGGTTTTATTAAATTATTAATTTATTTCAATTTTGAAGAAGGTGAGAACAACACCAAAATATGGTATGTTAAAGATACCACTGCCACATTAATTTGGACAGCTAAATAAAATAGTTCAATATTTTACAAAATACAAAAGGCATTTAATTACTTTCTTTTGCTGCTGTTTTATTTTCCTTTGAGCATTTAAACTTTTTATAAAAATGTGGTTTCATCACCATAATTACCTATTTATTATTTGGTTCACTCCGAACATTTAAATTTTATTATTTGAAAACTTTTATTGTTTGCTCGATTTTGAATTTGAAATTCGAACTAGGTTCCGAACTAACGCGAGTTTATCCACAGTAACCGAGGTGACGTGGCATCATTAGCGGGGATTACTGTAGCTTAATTACCCAGGCGTCACACTTCACTTATATCTTTCGGAGTAGTTTGTTGATCTAGTGCTTCACTTATACCTTTTAGAGCATGGTGGTAGTTTTATTTTATAAGAAATAGATGAACTCTCATGCTTCACTTAGATTATTTTGAGAGTTTTAAATAGCATGGTAATTTGCTTAAATAATCCTAATATGCTAGGCATCCAAGAACAGTAAAAACTTTCATATAGAGTATTGAATACTATGAGAAGTTTGATACTTGATAATTGCTTTGAGATATGGAGATGGTGATATTAGAGTCATGCTAGTTGAGTGGTTATGAATTTGAGAAATACTTGTGTTGAAGTTTGTGATTCTCGTAGCATGCACGTATGGTGAACCGTTATGTGATGAAGTCGGAGCATGATTTATTTATTGATTGTCTTCCTTATGAGTGGCGGTCGGGGACGAGCGATGGTCTTTTCCTAACAATCTATCCCCCTAGGAGCATGCGCGTAATACTTTGCTTTGATAACTTGTAGATTTTTGCAATAAGTATATGAGTTCTTTATGACTAATGTTGAGTCCATGGATTATACGCACTCTCACCCTTCCACCTTTGCTAGCCTCTCTAATACCGCGCACCTTTCGCCGGCATCATACACCCACCATATACCTTCCTCAAAACAGCCACCATACCTACCTATTATGGCATTTCCATAGCCACTCCGAGATATATTGCCATGCAACTTTCCACCGTTCCGTTTATTATGGCACGCTCCATCATTGTCATACTGCTTTGCATGATCATGTAGTTGACATCGTATTTGTGGCAAAGCCACCGTTCATAATTCTTTCATACATGTCCTCATGCATCATTGCACATCTTGGTACACCGCCGGAGGCATTCATATAGAGTCATATCTTGTTCTAAGTATCGAGTTGTAATTCTTGAGTTGTAAGAAAATAAAAGTGTGATGATCATCATTATTAGAGCATTGTCCCAGTGAGGAAAGGATGATGGAGACTATGATTCCCCCACAAGTCGGGATGAGACTCCGGACGAAAATAAATAAATAAAAGGGGCCAAAGAAGCCCAAATAAAAAAAAGAAAAGAGGCCATAAAAAAGAGAAGGCCCAAATAAAAAATAAAAAAAGAGAGAAAAAGAGAGAAGGGGCAATGCTACTATCCTTTTACCACATGTGTGCTTCAAAGTAGCACCATGATCTTCATGATAGAGAGTCTCCTATGTTGTCACTTTCATATACTAGTGGGAATCTTTCATTATAGCACTTGTCTTGTATATTCCAATGATGGGCTTCCTCAAAATGCCCTAGGTCTTCGTGAGCAAGCAAGTTGGATGCACACCCACTTAGTTTCGTTTGAGCTTTCATAAATTTATAGCTCTAGTGCATCTGTTGCATGGCAATCCCTACTCACTCACATTGATATCTATTGATGGGCATCTCCATAGCCTGTTGATATGCCTAGTTGCTGTGAGACTATCTTCTCCCTTTTTGTCTTCTCCACAACCACCATTATATTCCACCTATAGTGCTATATCCATGGCTCACGCTCATATATTGCGTGAAGATTGAAAAAGTTTGAGAACATCAAAAGTATGAAACAATTGCTTGGCTTGTCATCGGTGTTGTGCATGATTTAAATATTTTGTGTGGTGAAGATAGAGCATAGCCAGACTATATGATTTTGTAGGGATAACTTTATTTGGTCATGTTATTTTCAGAAGACATGATTGCTTAGTTAGTATGCTTGAAGTATTATCATTTTTATGTCAATATGAACTTTTGTCTTGAATCTTATGGATCTGAATATTCATATCACAAGTAATAAGAATTACATTGAAATTATGCCAACTAGCATTCCACATCAAAAATTATCTTTTTATCAATTACCTACTCGAGGACGAGCAGGAATTAAGCTTGGGGATGCTTGATACGTCTCCAATGTATCTATAATTTTTGATTGCTCCATGCAATATTATCTACTGTTTTGGGCAATATTGGGCTTTATTTTCCACTTTTATATTATTTTTGGGACTAACCTATTAACCGGAGGCCCAACCCAGATTTGCTGTTTTATGCCTATTTCAGTGTTTCGAAGAAAAGGAATATCAAACGAAGTCGAAACGGAACGAAATCAACTGGAGAGGTTATTTTTGGAAGGAAAGCAACCCAAGGAACTTGGAGTGAACGTCAGGGGAGACACGGGCTGCCCACGAGGGTGGGGGGGCATGCCCACCCCCCTAGGGCGCGCCCCCTGCCTCATGGGCCCCCGTGGCTCCTCCAACGTACTTCCTATACCCATATATATCGTCGTACCCAAAAACTTCCAGAACGGAGATTAGATCGGGAGTTCCACCGCCACAAGCCTTTGTAGCCACCAAAAACCAATCTAGACCCGTTCCGGCACCCTGCCGGAGTGGGTAATCCTTCTCCGGTGGCCATCTTCATCATCCCGGTGCTCTCCATGACGAGGAGGGAGTAGTTTTCCCTCGGGGCTGAGGGTATGTACCAGTAGCAATGTGTTTGATCTCTCTCTTTATCTCTCTCTCTCTCTCTCTCGTGTTCTTGATTTGGAACGATCTTGATGTATCGCGAGCTTTGCTATTATAGTTGGATCCTATGTTTCTCCTCCCCCTCTACTCTCTTGTAATGAATTGAGTTTCCCCTTTGAAGTAATCTTATCAGATTGAGTCTTTAAAGATTTGAGAACACTTGATGTATGTCTTGCCGTGGATATCTGTGGTGACAATGGGATATCACGTGGTTCACTTGATGTATGTTTTGGTGATCAACTTGCGGGTTCCGCCCATGAACCTATGCATAGGGGTTGGCACACGTTTTCGTCGTGATTCTCCGGTAGAACTTTGGGGCACTCTTTGAGGTCCTTTGTGTTGGTTGAATAGATGAATCTGAGATTGTGTGACGCATATCGTATAATCATACCCACGGATACTTGAGGTGACATTGGAGTATCTAGGTGACATTAGGGTTTTGGTTGATTTGTGTCTTAAGGTGTTATTCTAGTACGAACTCTAGGGTTGTTTGTGACACTTATAGGAATAGCCCAACGAATTGATTGGAAAGAATAACTTTGAGGTGGTTTCGTACCCTACAATAATCTCTTCGTTCGTTCTCCGCTATTAGTGACTTTGGAGTGACTCTTTGTTGCATGTTGAGGGATAGTTATGTGATCCAATTATGTTATCATTGTTGAGGGAACTTACACTAGCGAAAGTATGAACCCTAGGCCTTGTTTCCTATCATTGCAATACCATTTACGCTCACTATTATCATTCGTTACCTTGCTGTTTTTATATTTTCAGATTACAAAAACTATTATCTTCTATCCGTATACCACTTGTATCACCATCTCTTCGCCGAACTAGTGCACCTATACAATTTACCATTGTATTGGGTGTGTTGGGGACACAAGAGACTCTTTGCTATTTGGTTGCAGGGTTGCTTGAGAGAGACCATCTTCATCCTATGCCTCCTACGGATTGATAAACCTTAGGTCATCCACTTGAGGGAAATTTGCTACTGTCCTACAAACCTCTGCACTTGGAGGCCCAACAACGTCTACAAGAAGAATGTTGTGTAGTAGACATCAAGTAACATGACCTCCAGAACATGATTACCGTACCACTCTGGTGCGGATCTCACTCTGGTTTACCTACGAGGTTCGGTAGTAACTTTATCTAAAGTTACATGATCATCATCATTAGCTTCCTCACTAATTGGTGTAGGAGTCACAGAAACAGATTTCTGTGATGAACTACTTTCCAATAAGGGAGCAGGTATAGTTACCTCATCAAGTTCTACTTTCCTCCCACTCACTTCTTTCGAGAGAAACTCCTTCTCTAGAAAGGATCCATTCTCAGCAACGAATAACTTGCCTTTGGATCTGTGATAGAAGGTGTACCCAACATTTTCTTTTGGGTATCCTATGAAGACGCACTTTTCCGATTTGGGTTTGAGCTTATCAGGTTGAAACTTTTCCACATAAGCATTGCAACCTCAAACTTTAAGAAACAGAAACTTTGGTTTCTTGCCAAACCACAGTTCATACGGTGTCGCCTCAACGGATTTAGATGGTGCCCTTTTTAACGTGAATGCAGCTGTCTCTAATCCATAATCCCAAAACTATAGTGATTAATCGGTAAGAAACATCATAGATTGCACTATATCCAATAATAGTACGGTTATGACGTTCGGACACACCATTATGCTGTGGTGTTCCAGGTGGCATGATTTTGTGAAACTATTCCACATTGTTTTAATTGAAGACCAAACTCGTAACTCAAATATTTGTCTCTGCGATCAGATCGTAGAAACTTTATTTTCTTGTCATGATGATTTTCCACTTCACTCTGAAGTTCTTTGAACTTTTCAAATGTTTCAGACTTATGTTTCATCAAGTAGATATACCCATATCTTCTCAAATCATCTGTGAAGGTCAGAAAATAATGATACCCGCCGCGAGCCTCAACACTCATCGGACTGCATACATCGGTATGTATTATTTCCAATATCTCAGTTGCTCGCTCCAATATCTTAGTCATCTTGCCCATGAGGCATGGTTTGCAAGCATCAAAATGATTCATAATCAAGTGATTCCAAAAGCCCATTAGCATGGAGTTTCTTCATGCACTTTACACTAATATGACCTAAACGGCAGTGCCACAAATAAGTTGCACTATCATTATTAACTTTGCATCTTTTGGCTTCAATATTATGAATATGTGTGTCACTACGATCGAGATCCAATGAACCATTTTCATTGGGTGTATGGCCATAGAAGGTTTTATTCATGTAAACAGAACAACAATTATTCTCTAACTTAAATGAATAACCGTTTTGCAATAAACATGATCAAATCATATTCATGCTCAACGCAAAAACCAAGTAACATTTATTTAGGTTTAACACTAATCCCGAAAGTATAGGGAGTGTGCAATGATGATCATATCAATCTTGGAACCACTTCCATCACACATCATCACTTCACCCTTAACTAGTCTATGTTCATTCTGCAACTCCCGTTTCGAGTTACTACTCTTAGAAACTGAACCAGTATCAAATACCGAGGGGTTTCTATAAACACTAGTAAAGTACACATCAATTACATGTATATCAAATATAGCATTGTTCACTTCGCCATTCTTCTTATCCGCTAAATACTTGGGGCAGTTCCGCTTTTAGTGACCAGTCCCTTTGCAGTAGAAGCACTTAGTCTCGGGCTTAGGTCCAGACTTGAGCTTCTTCACTTGAGCAAAAACTTGCTTGCTGTTCTTCTTGAAGTTCCCTTTCTTTCCCTTTGCCCTTTTTTGAAACTAGTGGTCTTGTTAATCATCAACACTTGATGCTCTTTCTTGATTTCTACCTTCATCGATTTCATCATCATGAAAAGCTTTGGAATCGTTTTCGTCATCCCTTGCATACTATAGTTCATCATGAAGTTCTACTAACTTGGTGATGGTGACTAGAGAATTCTGTCAATCACTATTTTATCTGGAAGATTAACTCCCACTTGATTCAAGCGATTGTAGTACCCAGACAATCTGAACACATGCTCACTGCTTTAGCTATTCTCCTCCATATTTTAGCTATAGAACTTGTTGGAGACTTCATATCTCTCAACTCGGGTATTTGCTTGAAATATTAACTTCAACTCCTGGAACATCCATATGATCCATGACGTTCAAAACGTCTTTGAAGTCCCGATTCTAAGCTGTTAAGCATGGTGCACTAAACTATCAAGTAATCATCATATTGAGCTAGCCAAACGTTCATGACGTCTGCATCTGCTCCTGCAATAGGTCTGTCACCTAGCGGTGCATCAAGGACATAATTCTTCTGTGCGGCAATGAGGATAAACCTCAGATCACGGATCCAATCCGCATCATTGCTACTAACATCTTTCAACTTAGTTTTCTCTAGGAACATATCAAAAATAAAACAGGGGAGCTAAACACGAGCTATTGATCTACAACATAGATATGCTAATACTACCAGGACTAAGTTCATGATAAATTTAAGTTTAATTAATCATATTACTTAAGAACTCCCACTTAGAAAGACATCTCTCTAATCTTCTAAGTGATCACATGATCCAAATCAACTAAACCATAACCGATCATCACGTGAAATGGAGTAGTTTTCAATGATGAACATCACTATGTTGATCATATCTACTATATGATTCACGCTCGACCTTTCGGTCTCAGTGTTCCGAGGCCATATTTGTATATGCTAGGCTCGTCAAGTTTAACCTGAGTATTCTGCGTGTGCAAAAACTGGCTTGCACCCGTTGTAGATGGACGTAGAGCTTATCACACCCGATCATCACGTGGTGTCTGGGCACGACGAACTTTGGCAATGGTGCATACTCAGGGAGAACACTTTTATCTTGAAATTTAGTGAGAGATCATCTTATAATGCTACCGTCAATCAAAGCAAGATAAGATGCATAAAAGATAAACATCACATGCAATCAAACTATGTGACATGATATGTCCATCATCATCTTGTGCCTTTGATCTCCATCTCCAGAACATCGTCATGATTTCCATCGTCACCAGCATGACACCATGATCTCCATCATCTTGATCTATATCAATGTGTCGTCACATGGTCTTCTCGCCAACTATTGCTCTTGCAACTATTGCTATCGCATAGCGATAAAGTAAAGCAATTATTTGGCGCTTGCATCTTATGCAATAAAGAGACAACCATAAGGCTTCTGCCAGTTGCCGATAACTTCAACAAAACGTGATCATCTTATACAACAACTTATATCTCATCACGTCTTGACCATATCACATCACAACATGCCCTGCAAAAACAAGTTAGACGTCCTCTACATTGTTGTTGCAAGTTTTAGGTGGCTGCTACGGGCTTAGCAAGAACCGTTCTTACCTATGCATCAAAACCACAACGATAGTTTGTCAAGTTGGTGCTGTTTTAACCTTTTCAAGGACCGGGCGTAGCCACACTCGGTTCAACTAAAGTTGGAGAAACTGACACCCGCTAGTCACCTGTGTGCATAGCACGGCGGTAAAACCAATCTCGCGTAAGTGTACGCGTAATGTCGGTCCGGGCCGCTTCATCCAACAATACCGCCGAACCAAAGTGTGACATGCTGGTAAGCAGTATGACTTATATCACCCACAACTCACTTGTGTTCTACTCGTGCATATTACATCAACGCATAAAACCAGGCTCGGATGCCACTGTTGGGGAACGTAGTAATTTCAAAAAATTTCCTACGCACACCCAAGATCATGGTGATGCATAGCAACGAGAGGGGAGAATGTTGTCTACGTACCCTCGTAGACCAAAAGAGGAAGCGTTAGTACAACACGGTTGATGTAGTCGTACGTCTTCACGATCCGACCGATCCAAGTACCGAACGCACAGCACCTCCGAGTTCAGCACACATTCAGCTCGATGTCGTCCCGCGAACTCCAATCCAGTAGAGCTTCACAGGAGAGTTCCGTCAGCACGACGGCGTGGTGACGATGATGATGTTCTACCGTCCCAGGGCTTCGCCTAAGCACCGCTACGATATGATCGAGGTGAATTATGGTGGAAGGGGGCACCGCTCACGGCTAAGAGATCAAGAGATCAATTGTTGTGTCTTTGGGGTGCCCCCTGCCCCCGTATATAAAGGAGTGGAGGAGAGGGAGGGCCGGCCCTCTCTATGGCGCGCCCTAGGGGAGTCCTACTCCCAATGGGAGTAGGATTCCCCCTTTCCTAGTAGAACTAGGAGCCCTTCCAAGTATTAAGAGTAGGAGGGAAGGAAAGGGAAGGGAAAAGGAGAAGGAAGGAAGGGGGCGCCCCCCCCCCTCCCTAGTCCAATTCAGACCAGCCCATGGGGAGGGGTGCGGCCACCCTTTGAGGCCTTTCTCTCCTTTCCCATATGGCCCATTAAGGCCCAATACGAATTCCCGTAACTCCCCGGTACTCCCGAAAATACCCGAGTCATTCGGAACCTTTCCGATGTCCAAATATAGTCGTCCAATATATCGATCTTTACGTCTCGACCATTTCGAGTCACCTCGTCATGTCCGTGATCATATCCGGGACTCTGAACAACCTTCGGTACATCAAAACTCATAAACTCATAATATAACTGGCATCGAAACTTTAAGCGTGCGGACCCTACGTGTTCGAGAACTATGTAGACATGACTGAGACATGTCTTCGGTTAATAACCAATAGCGGAACCTGGATGCTCATATTGGCTCCCACATATTCTACGAAGATCTTTATCGGTCAGACCGCATAACAACATATGTTGTTCCCTTTGTCATCGGTATGTTACTTGTCCGAGATTCGATCGTCTGTATCTCAATACCTAGTTCAATCTCGTTACCGGCAAGTCTCTTTACTCATTCCGTAATACATTATTTCGCAACTAACTCATTTAGTTGCAATGCTTGCAAGGCTTAAGTGATGTGCATTACCGAGAGGGCCCAGAGATACCTCTCCGACAATCGGATTGACAAATCCTAATCTCGAAATATGCCAACCCAACAAGTACCTTTGGAGACACCTGTAGAGCACCTTTATAATCACCCAGTTACGCTGTGACGTTTGGTAGCACACAAAGTGTTCCTCCGGTAAACGGGAGTTGCATAATCTCACAGTCATAAGAACATGTATAAGTCATGAAGAAAGCAATAGCAACATACTAAACGATCGGGTGCTAAGCTAACGGAATGGGTCATGTCAATCACATCATTCTCCTAATGATGTGATCTCGTTAATTAAATGACAACTCATGTCTACGGTTAGGAAACATAACCATCTTTGATCAACGAGCTAGTCAAGTAGAGGCATACTAATGACACTCTGTTTGTCTATGTATTCACACATGTATTATGCTTCCGGTTAATACAATTCTAGCATGAATAATAAACATTTATCATGATATAAGGAAATAAATAATAACTTTATTATTGCCTCTAGGGCATATTTCTTTCACTGGGTCCGGTCTTCGTTCGTCTACGTATGTGTGTTTGGAGGTTGGATCCTTCCGATAGACGCTTCTCTTCATTGGCTACGGTTGATGTTCTAGTGCGCTGGTCCTATGGAGTCATAGCACAACAACTTCCCAACTGTCTACTACAACAATGTTTGCCTGGCTCCAACGAGGGAGGGGCGATGATGGTGGCGCGCCTTCGGCTCCCTCAAGTGCTTGTAGTTGTCCGTAAGTGGTCTACGGAGCCGAAAGTAAATTTCACTTCTGGTGTTCTTTGTACTACCTTCACAGTTGATGAATAGATCAGAAGTTTTCTCACAAAAAAGAGTAGAGGCTAACGCACGCTTCGCCATGCCTTTCTTCGCAAGTGGGATTAAGTATTTTTTATAGCATGTTATTGTGGTCAATTGTTTCATTTGGGTTTTATCCTCATTGGTTGGATTTTAGTTATGTTAGGTATTGTTTTCATTCGTATATCATGTTGTGGTGCTATAGACATGATACTAGCAGGTAGTGCGCGGCGGCACGCCGCACATTGGTGCTTGGTTCGAGACTTATTTTTCATGAGTTTTTGAGAATCTGTTGCGTGTTCATATGCACGCGTGTTCATATGCACGAGTAAATCTTTGCAGCGGTGAAGAAAGTTGATGTGCCCTAGTTCATGTGGGTCTCTTTGAATTTGAAGGCACGAAGAGACATAGAAAAAAAATAGTCTCTTTGAATTTGAAAGCATGAAGAAACATAGAAAATGGACATGCCTTTGTTCATGCAATCTTTTCAATTTAACTTTCATCCTATTTTGTAAAGGAATTACGAATTTAGATCTAAACAAGAACAATTGTTATCAAGCTGTCTTTTTGGACTGGAAGGCATGAACACATAGTGAGAAAAAATAGCAGTACATATCAATTTGCATGACCAAATATTAATTTACCTCTCAAATATTAGTTGGGCTACATTTCACATTCAATAGAAAAATCAGAAAAATTGTTTGAAAAGTTTCAATAGCACGCATTCACTAAAATAGTGAATACGAAGATGTATCCTTTAACATGGTTAATTAATTTTGATCCTTTTGGATGTATCATTTGCTTCATGCTGCCCAAAAACAATTGATTAGCTAGGCGGCTTGGGCCTAATCCGACCAATACGGTGTGGCAGACACTTGCAGACAACTGTGCAATGCCCACCTCACTATCTCCCTCCTATTTTCCGTCCTTTCTCCTGTTATTGGAGCGAGACATCGGCTAATCCGTGCATTTGTACCCTACTCGGCCTACTTTCGACAACACCTGTAAATTAATACCAAGCAAATATAACACTATTTATCGACATTGCACTATCTTTCTTATGCCGGCCAAATACAGCACTAATTTTATTGAATACAAAAGGATCACACTATTTGCGTTACTGAGCAACACTACAAATATATATGCTTTGCTGAAGCAGTCTACCAGTTGCATTGCTTCATCAAATTTTGTACTTCCATGGTCCAACAAAATCAAAGTGTGAACTCTCATGACTATTACACAAGAGAACAAATGAGGTTGTTGCTGCTTCTTCACATAAAAGATCATAAATAAGATAACAAGGCATACACTGCAAGGAACAAGGCAGAACCTTCCAGCACAGCCGTGATTCCGTCGACGGTGACGGCAGCGGTCCCTGGTAACGTACCTGATTTTTGCCAGTTCCAAGAGAACGTTGCTGTTGCTGTTGCCGTTGGATGGACGCGTGCGAATCTTGGTGCATGGTACGTTGCCACGTCGCATGAGGCTGAACACGTCGCAAGGGAAGTGAGAGAGAGTGTGGACGAGAGGGATCCAGCACATCCTCCCCAAATCATTTCTCTAGTGGCTGACCGCATCACCCACTCTCCTCCCTCGCGCGTGCTCGTGCTTGCCGGTGCAGACGCTCTCCTGAGACCCGACTTGCCGGAGTCCCGCCGGCAGCCGACGCCCTCCTCCTCATTCGTGCTCTCGGCCGCAAGAGACTGAACTATCCCAGAGACCCAAGCCAAGACCGCAGGCGTCGCCTACGATCTCGACGAGATCCTGGCTCGTGCGGAAGGAGGCGGCCGGTCAAGGCCGTCGCTGCAGCAACAGAGCCTGCGCTGGCCCGCCCGCTCGACGGGGGATGCGGAGGTTATGGGATTTGCGGAGCGCACCAGCGCGACCTCTGCCGGATCTGGCGCCCAGGCGCGGTAGTCGACGTGGCGGTGCTTGCGGGGGAGCAGGGGATTTTGAAGCTGGAGGTGGACGGGGAGATGAATACGGTCTGCTCCCGTGCACCCGGTGTCTTGCTCTTCTCGCGCCACAGTATTGACCAAGAGGATCACGTGGGAGGCCTCTGTCACGCAGACGTCCCGTGCCCGATGGACGGCGACCTTCCGGCTGAAACATCTTCCTCATGGAGCTATAGACGCGGTGCATCGGTGGGTAGCTTTTGCCTTTGCTCAATTCCTATTCAGTGCAGGCTATGTTTTTGCAAGTTTTGACTCAGTGGGCAGTAGTGTGTGCCTGAGCAAGTTGATCTGCTTTCAATTGGTGGCTGGTTTCATGCGTGTTCGTGTTTTCTTGGGTAATATATAAATTTTTATTTGTCAAAATTTCTTCGAGTCGTAGCAGCCGTCATTGGCTTACCCAAAGGGAAAGAAAATGAGATCTTCAATGAATGCCAACGAAAAAATATATTTAAGTTAAGTCTGAATATAACATGCCTTAAAAAATCAATCCTCACATACTGAAAGTGGATAGAAAATGTGTGCTTAGTTTCTTTGATTGACCTTTAGTACAATATACTGGTAGAAATTAACAAAATAACATTTAGTGGAATGAGAGCCCCTGCCTAGCTTAGTAAATCCACTAATGTACTTCACATAGAAATTTACAATTCTGAACTTCGTTTTAAATATTTATAGACCCTTCTAATCTGAATGAACTGCAATTAATTTGAGGTATTTAAAAAAACTATGTATATAAAAGATTAACATGAAAAATATAAACAATTGGTTTGAATCCTAACTAATGACAAACTTGATCATCTCAGACTAAGGGTTCAAATGTGGATATTTCTGCATCAGAACGATGAGCTGCCTGATATAGAAACTGGACAGTGTACTCCTGTAGGGATCCTCCGCTCTCCTCTTCAGATACTTGATGCAGCTCTCCACTTCAGATTTGACATGCAAATAGATATTTCTGCATCAGAACGATGAGCTGCCTGATATAGAAACTGGACAGTGTACTCCTGTAGGGATCCTCCGCTCTCCTCTTCAGATACTTGATGCAGCTCTCCACTTCAGATTTGACATGCAAATAGAGGTGCTGGGCCTTCTCTTTGTCTCTTAACTCCTTCCTACGTATGCAAACAAGTAAACCAATCGAAACAAAAGAAGCAAACCTAATCAGACATGGGCTCTCCGAAATACGTATGCATTCTGACTCATTTTTCGATTATCTAAAAAGGATAACAGGGCAGCGTATGTTGACTTGCCATGAGAACATGTAGATATCTTTTCAGATTACTATTTGCTAGCGCAGCTGGCTACCTTTTGTTTAAGTAGGCTCCCCAAAGATGAAGTAAAATCTTCCTGACATTTTTGGCGTCAGCACTGCAGGATGCATATCTTTATCAGTTTTGCTAAAGCACATCTAGATTGTTGTCAGTTTAGCTTTAGGCCCTCTTCATTTAGCTTGTTGTCATTGATTTCATAAAATTGGAGCCCCGGAAGATCACTGTAGTCTAACAACATTTGAGGTGAAAAACATTGTTTCTAGACATTAGATAATCAAGGGGATAACATAGTAAGCTAACATATTTTTTGAGGTTCCACTTACACCACATATATCGTCTTCTCCAACCAATCCAAATGGTATTATTGTTACTCCAAACCTTGATGCCATCTGCAGAAATTCAGACTACTCAAGGCCAAAATAGCTTGTATTCGTATGCCTGTAAACAACTATGTCACCTTCCAGAACAATTGATGTTTTTACGGTCTACAAAGATATATTATGATCTCTATACCAAATTCTTGCCTTCCTATAAAGAACCAACCAGTAGTAAAATACGAACGATACAAAACATCCACATCAGATGCAACTCTTAACAGCAACATGACAAGGATCAATTAATCCGCATAGTGCTGGCCGAACATTCCTTCCAACTGCATGAGTCAACAGATCATCTAAAAAGTGCTAAATATGAAATCAAAAGAGAGTGAAAAAAGAAACCAAACAGACAACAATATTTTGTAAAAAAAAAAAAATCAAGCAAGCCAAACACTCACCAGACGATGAATCTACTGGATGTTTCCCACGACGAATTTCTTGGCGTTCCTGCCACCGCCGACCCGCCTCACCGGCCCTCGGATCTAAAAACGCACAACATCATGAATACAACAAAAAGATCGCCAAAATCATCCCTGGCTGAAAAAAAGTCTAGAAAGAGCAGAACTCACCAAGCACAGAACCCAATCGACTTGAACCTTTCCCAACCTGCCAAGTCCACAAATTCAGATTCTCAAAGCCAGCTTCGAACTCACCTGGCGATTTGATAAGCGTTTGGCACGTTCTGGGCTTCTGGCTTCTCCCAGCGAGAGACTCCTGGACTGATGGGCGCATGTGTAGACCGGCTGGAAGCAGCCCAAATTAGAGGACGAGGTGGGCTCCGGCAAGGTGAGCACCGACGTCCATGCCGTCGGGGCTGGTGGCGTTTCCAGCCGGCGAGGAGGCTGCATGCCTGCATCAGGCCTGGTTGTGGGGACTGTGTCGCGGGGGTATGCCGCCGGGATCCGGCGGGGATGCGCCTGGAACGGCCGGATCTGGCACCGGAGAGGAGCGTCGGTCGGCGACGTGGTGGAGCTAGCCATGAGGATGGGCCCGGCGGCGGCGGATAGGGTTAGACGTAGCCCAGACCAAACGACCAAACGAACAGGAAGAACGCACAAAAGGAGGGCCGTGAACGAACACCAGGCAAACAAGTACTTATAGGGAGCCAAAAGAAAAGAAAAAACAAAAACGAAGCCCACTAGAAAGGTCCAGAAGGCAACGTGTCCATGGGTAAACTGCTAGTCAACTGCACGTGAGACAAACGTGGCAGCATGCATGGTCATGCGGCATGGAGCAGAACCAACGCACGAAATCTAGAAGGGTCATGTGAACTGGCCCGGCGACATGCATGCCCATGCAGGGACACGTGGAACATAGCAAACCCAGAAAATCTGAAACGGGTACGCCAGTTTGACCATGCAAACGGGCCAGTCAAATAAATATTTAAAAAAAGAAAGGAGCTCTCCCTTACGATGGGCTGCAGACGCAGAGATAGACAAGGGCTGCACACGTGTCGTTCAAAGAAACACGGTAAAAAAAATTCCAAAAAAACCAGAAAAAAGGAACCCTTACGGGCCTAGTCTTCTTAGTATTTGTTTTGAGAGAAGAGTTGAGTTGTTTAGTGTGTGGTTGTGGTGCCCCTACACATTTCAGCCTCATTGTCAGCTGGTGGTTGGTGTGTGAGCCCCTCCTATTCCATGCTAAAACCGTTGAAGGCCAACCCATAGAGCTCTCGCTCCCTCAACTAGATTCCCACTCCCCTCACTAGCATAATATTTCTTTCGCTCGCTCCACTGCTATCTTGTAAGAAGGTGACGATCTCTTTTTATTTGAAAACGTTTGTTAAATCAAAAGAAGCTCTTGGATTTTTTAAAATTTTGCAAACTAAAACATCCATTTTTTTAAATTGTTCATGCATTTCAAAAAATATTTACAAATCAAAATAAAGTTAATATATTTTAAAAAATGCTTGTGAACTAATATTCATGAATTAAAAAAAATCATGAACTTAAAAAATATTCAGTGCTCTAAAGAATGTTCTCAATTTTTTAAAACATTCACAATTTTAATGAATGTCCATGAATAAAAATGTTTAAAAAATAAAGTAGAAAAGCAAGGAAACCAAAAAAAGGATAAGTAATAAAAAGATAGGAACCCTCGACCAACGGACACACATCCTTACAGGTGGGCCCCCTACAACCCCCGAGGAGGCTCCAAATCTAGGGAGCAAATGCACTTGTATTACTAATCTCGACCAAAGAGTGCTTAGTTGTATAAAATATTAAAATAATAATTTGGTTGGCAATATTTTTGTATTTGCTGAATAAATAATAAATGAAAATAAAAGTGCAAATACAACTTGCTGGAGGTGCTTTCTTATAGTAAAAGATAGCCGAAGTTCATATGTTCATCTTGGGTAAGTCTCCATAAGATAAAATGTGCAACAAGTATCATAGTCATGTGAAAAGGAGAATGAAATATTTTGTGCTCATCCTAGATTGTGTGCAATGTGTCGATGGTATAGATGCAATACTTCCATAAATCTATTGACCGAGACCCTTTCTACATCTATACTTCATAATTCACTCTTTGATTGAGATTCTCTCTGCATCATCCAAGTATTAAGTACAAAACAAATAATTTCCTTAAGCAAGAGGACATACTGTTGTTTGTATGATTTCATTATAAGCCTCATACAAACATTTTTCCTTGGTGACAATAATTCAATGCAAGCCTTTTCCATTTGCTATGCATGTAGTCGTAAATCATTTGTTAGATTAATTTATGTAGGCAAAACATGCCATCTCATGAACCCATGCAGGTGTTTTAGGAACTTAGTCATGCAAATACCTTTACATTAATTTTAGCACTTATTATGCATTTTTAATAATACCCCCGCAGCAACATGCGGGATATCATCTAGTATAAAGGAATATTTACACTAGAAAAAAATAGTTATGGAACAGTACGGAAAATAACCTCTCCTCACTCCAAACCCTAGAGAGAAGATTTTCTGGGAGCACCGTGCCACTACCTCTCCCCCGCTGCCGCCGTCCGTTTGGGATTCTAGGGAGACACCAATATACCGAATGGAGCTATAGTTTCCTCTGCTTTGGGGCTTTTAGTAGGGTTATTAAGATGTAGTGCTTTGTTGGTGGTGACGACAGCTTTTAGTAGGGTTATAGCATTTTGAAATAAATTCTACTTTTCTTACATAGTTCAAACCACTTGTTGACTCACGATTGCGCATGTTCAAAGTTTCAAACATCCTTTTGCTTTTCAAATTGCGTAGATTCCCTTCGGCTTCTCTAGATAGTAAGTTTAGGGTTTGTAGGGTTTATCAACCTGGTGGCGAGGGCTTCCCTTTGGACTTTGGTCCTCCAGCATCCTCTCCAACACACTGGTGCAACCTCTGGCGCCGTTGTGAGGCATGTGAGTTGTTTTGAAGGTTGGATCTTGGATATATGGATCTTTCGGTGGCAACAACTTCGACAGTTTCTTCTCAAGTTACTGGTCTGGCTAGAGTGTGGCCTTGATGACTTTCTTCCCATGATTAACAATGAGTGGCTAGCTCCGATGATGGAGAGGCAGTTATCGCAGTGCACCACAAGTTTGTTCAAGAGGAAGAGGACGATCGGATCCTAGGGATCTCGATGTATTTCATTTATTTTTCGGGGTGTCTATATTTCCTGGTTGGATCAATAGATTCAAGTCCTTTTCGCAAATTATTTTGGAACACTACTATCTAGTATATATATATATATATATACTCTACTAGCAAATATGCCCGTGCATTGCAACGGGAGACAAACAATTATGGCTAACCAAATAAGTATGACTCAATATCCTGATATATGAGCGTACTCTATTTTAACATAGTGGCTCATCATGTTGCCATTTTTTTACCCAAGCCGATGATGTCCGCGATGTCCACGTGATCACAATGCATTCGACGCGGTAAATTCCAAGGCTATGAGTTCGCCGGTGCATGCCACACGTGTCATTTTGTTGCGCAAGGGAACGTTTAAAACTTTAAAAACAAATCTCATTGACCACGAAATACTCCCAACGCCAAGACATATAAAGACTTTCGAAAAACTAATCAAATCCTAGACATAAAATACTTTTGAATCAGTGAACAATTTTTCGAATAGACAAACAATTTTTTTTTGAAATTTTTGATTTTCTCAAAAAAATGATAAAGATTAGTTTTCTTTACAAAAGAATTTAAATGTATGAACCGGTTTCGAATTCATTAACAATTTTTGACCCAACAAACATTTTTAGAACCGATGAATTTTTTTAAAATTATGGAACAAATATTTATTTTTATTTTTGTGAACATTTTCTAAAATGTCATGAACATTTTTTTCAGATTCCCGAATATGTTTTGAATACACGGTCATTTTTTTAAAATCATGAACATGATTTTATTTGCCGACCATTTTTTCTAAATCATGATTTATTTATAATTTTGCGAACAGTTTTGCAAAACCACCAACATTTTTTTAATCTGCAAAATTTTTATGATTTTCTAAACATTTTTGAATTCACATATATTTTATGATTTCTCAAAGATTTTTTTTTTGAAAAAGCGCAACTTTTAAAATATTCAAATCCCAAATTAATTTAAAGAGAAAAGAAGAAAGAAAACAGAATGAGAAAAAAAAGTAAAATGAATAAAAAACAGGGAAGTGAAGTCCCACACATGCGTGAGAAAAGAAAGATAAAAATTGCAAAACGGGGGATCGAACCCTGGTCTGGTAGATAGAGGAGCGATCGGCCAACCACCCTGGTGCGCCTCATCCTGTTACATGTACTCGTCGCACCCCTATAAAACAATGAACGGGGCGGCGATATTTGGTCCGAATATTTGAATCGTTTTTTCACTTATGGGTGGCACTGATGGGTAATTTTTACTAACTTGGAGGGTAATTTTAATGACGGACGACCAGAAGCAATAGCCGCTTTATTAGTATACTAGCAAACATGCCCGTGCGTTGCAACGGGAGACAAAAAAGTTACACGCCAGCCAAATAAATATGACTCAATACCCCAAATTATGAGTGTTCTTTATTTTCATATGGTGGC
Organism: Triticum dicoccoides; assembly: GCF_002162155.2. Classification (NCBI taxonomy): domain Eukaryota; kingdom Viridiplantae; phylum Streptophyta; class Magnoliopsida; order Poales; family Poaceae; genus Triticum; species Triticum dicoccoides. Next base: position 734,579,360 of record NC_041392.1, on the reverse strand, counting down.
TCACCATGTTTCCACTTATCTTTCTTCCCACACCCTTGTTGATGATGTACACGATATGCATGTGATCGCAATGCATTTGACGTGATAAATCCCAAGGCAATGAGCTTGCCACTGCATGGCACACGCGCAAGAGATTGTTTAAAACTTTAAAAACAAATTTCATGGACCACAAACTACTCCTAGCGCCTAGACATAAAAAGACTTTCCAAAAACTACCCAAATCCTAGACATGAAAGACTTTTGAATCGACGAACATTTTTTCTAATCGAGAAACATTTGTTTTAAAATTTTGGGCATTTTTTAAATGCATGAACATTTGTTTTGTTCAGACGAACATTTTTTGAAATGCATGAATTGTTTTCGAATTCATGAACATTTGTTTTGTTCAGACGAACATTTTTTGAAATGCATGCATATTTTTTGAATTGATGAACATTTTCTGAGTTAGCAAACCTTTTTTGTATCGATGAACTTTTTTTTATAATTGGGGAACTAATTTTGAAAAATTGTGATTTTTTTATAATTTGCGAACAGTTTTGTGAATCACCAAAAAAATTAAAACTGCGGAAAATTTATGAGTTCTCACACATTTTTTGAATTCATAAACATTCTATGATTTCTCAAATATTTTTCTCAAAACTTGCAACCTTTTGTAATTTGAAAATCTCGAATTAATTTAAAGAAGGAAAAACAAAAACAGAAATGAGAAAAGAAAAAACGAAATGAAAAAAGAATAGGGGCGTCACGCCCCACGGGCCGGCCCATGAACGCGTATGTGGGAGGGAGGAGGTGCTTGACAAAAAGGTAGAGGAAATAGGACGACCCTGGGGATCGAACCCGGGTCTACGCGGTGGAGAAGATATGCTTCAACCACTGAGCTGGTAGAGCGTCTGTGACATGCGCGGGGTATTTGTCTTATAAACTCCTGTGCGCGACGATGACTTTGAAAAAATCGAATCGTTTTCTTGACTTATGAGTGGCATAGCGGGTAATTTATAGCAACTTTAAGGGTATTTTTTTTGACGGACGACCAGAAACTCTATTTGCTTTATTATTATATATATATATATATATATAGATAGATTAGGTAGATATATATATATAGGTAAAGATTAATGACCCAGGATGAAGAATTACTTATTCTTCACCCCGGTCGAACAACCCAGCCACTCGCACTCGCACGCAACCTGCCGCCAGTCGAGGTAAGTTTTTTTGTTGCGGGGGCAGCCAAAGTAATTTATCTTTCCTAGCAACTGTTTAGCTAACCCACTCTCCGCAGTTTTTGGAACTGCTGGGAGCAGACGTGCGGCTCGGAGGCGAGCGGCGGGTGGTTTCGGCGGCGAGCCGACGGCAGCCGCGGGTGGAGTCAGATGCGTGCGACGCCGGTGGCGAGCAGCAGCGTCGAGGCGAGCAGCGTTTCGCGGCGTTTGGCAACCTCTTCGGCCGACGGCCGCGCCATGAGCCGACGACCGACCTCCATCCCTCGCTCCCTTCGTCGCCCTGGCGATGGCTCGACCTCCATTTCGATTCCCCGACCACAAGCTCCTGCCCTGGCCTCTCTTCGTCGCGCTGCGCCGGACTCTGCCCCCTCCTTCCTTTTTACATGCACGGTAGCAGGATGGCTCCGATTGGAGTGAGGCTCGCGAGAAGCGACCCCCCACCTACTATCAACCCTCCAGCAAGCTCCGTTAAGATGCCCAGGATCCATGGCTCCGTCTCCTACATGGCACCAACCCATTCCCAGGTTTTCTCGATTTCTCTCTTCCTCTCTCTCCCTCTGTAGGTGTTGTCAACTCGTCATGCATGCGTGTGTGTTCTTATTAGTCATTTTGCTACTAATGCTTAGATCAATTGGCATATTATGCAGGACAAGTATTGTGCAGGAAGCTCCATTACTGCATTAGTAAAGTGATAAAGACAGGAGTCAATTTACATCTTATCTGACCATCTTAGATCTTTCCTTGCTAGCTAGATTTATGATTTAGATTTTCTCTGTGTATAAGTTTATTCTCATTCAGGAATCAGCTACTGTACCACAATAGCAGTTCTGTCATTCTAATTCTCAAAGTATTTTCGAAATCCCATACTCAGCGCTTAATTTCTGTGTATAAGTTTATTCTCATTCAGGAATCAGCTACTGTACCATAATAGCATTTCTTGTTTGAGTATTATTAATCGCTTAATTTATAACATAATTGGAGAATCATCAAACAAGAATTGTTGATTTGATGGTTGCAAACCTAGATTATTCCATTTTTTTCAAACCCCATCTAATGTTTCGCATAGGGTTGATAGAAATATCTTGGTCTAAATCTGCATTTGTGAATTCAGTTTCTTCATTTTTATTGGCTTCATGATGCATTTCTGTCAGATCATAGGTATACTACTGTTAGGTTAATTTAATCATCGATTGATCTGCTTTCCATGTCATACAAAACAATAACCTTCTCTTCTTTAGGTTGTGATTTTAAAAATTGTTTTTTTTTTGAACGAAGACGCTAGAAGCGTCCGGCTTTAAATTAATAAAGCCCGAAAGGCATCCAGGTTTAACGGTTACACACTAACAGGTTCAGCAACACACCCCTCAGGGTAGCAAAAGCAAGGTTCATCGCTACATAATAACCATCACGGACCAGCAAGAGCAATGACCTAAACGACTAAGCACCGCGGAAGGCTCCAAAAGCATCATCAACTCGTCATGTTTTGTCTTGCCCTCGTCTGAATTGACTTCATACGCTCCATAGCTTCTGTCATGCGCTCAGCATCGCGCTCCTTCCCCAGCGGTGTCCACATCTGCAAAAATAGGTGGCATTTGAAGATCATGTCTGCAGGGTGGTTAGGAAATTTCTTTTCAATCGTAATTTTGTTTCGCGTCGTCCAAAGTGCCCATAGTAACGCCCCTACGCAACGCCAGGCGATTCTGCTAGAGGTCCCTTTAGTGGATTTTAGGATCGAGACCAATTGTGTCCCCGAAACGGGGTTCCAGTCTGTGTGGAAGGCCTCCCGAACTGCACTCCACACAAACCTGGCCAGGTGGCACCGGAAGAAAACATGATTCGCGTCTTCCCCTTGCCCACAGATCACGCAAGTGCCGTCGGTCGGACCGTTCCGTTTAGCTATGTTGTCCGAAGTAGGCAGCCTATTCCTGAGCATTTGCCACATAAAGATCTTGATCTTCAAGGGCAGGCCTGCCTTCCACAGACCCTTTGCTATGTCAAGCACTGGCCCTCCAGTTAGCTTGTTATATAAGGACTTCACTGTAAATTTCCCGGACGCTGTCAAACTCCACTTGACAGTGTCAGCCCCCGCCCGAAGGCGATGGGAGCCTAATTGCTGGGTCAGCCCGTCCCAAGAAATGCGCTCTTCGTTTGTTAGGGCCCTCATAAAGTGGATCGCCGGTGGGTCTACATGTAACGCCTCCCCAACTAGGATGTTAGTATCTGTGGCGATCCTGAATAAGGAGGGATGGCTTTGCCAAAGGGGGGAATCGCCCAGCCAATGATCAAGCCAAAACCGAGTGGATAATCCATTGTTGGTCTGGAAATTGGCCCCTAAATCGAAAGCAGGCCGCACCGCTTGGATCCCTCTCCAAAACACGGATCCGTTGGCCGAGGCTGTGAATGGGTTCCCATGCGGGAAGTACTTGGCTTTAAGCAACTTTGCCCAGAGCCCCGACTCATCTTGGGCCAGCCGCCACCACCATTTGGCTAGAAGGGCAACATTCATAAGTTTGGAATTTAGGATTCCCAATCCCCCAAATTTCTTAGGCCTACAAACCGCCGCCCACTTGACGAGGTGGTACTTCCTTTTGATGCCAGTTCCTTCCCAAAAGAACCTGGATCTAGGAGTATCTAGCTTGGCGTGTACCCCATCGGCAAGCAAGAACATCCCCATAGTGAAGAGGGGAAGGGAAGAGAGACTCGAGTTTGTAAGAATGAGCCTTGCAGCGGAGGACATGAAACGCCCTCGCCACGGGCTTACCCTATTGGCCACTTTCCCGTACAGGGGCTCCCATTCTAGGATCGAAAGTTTGCGGTTGGAGATTGGAAGCCCTAGGTACTTAATTGGGAAGCTCCCTAGCTTGCAATTAAGGAGGTTTGCGGTACGTAAGCTTTGCTGGTCGTCCATCCCCATGGTTATGACCTCGCTCTTGTTAAAGTTGATTTTGAGTCCGGAGAGGAGCTCGAAGGCTAGTAGCAAAAGTTTAGTCGAAGCAATACTGTGATCATCTGGCTTAAACAACAGCAGGGTGTCGTCTGCGTATTGTAAGTGAGTCACTCCACCCGGGATGAGGTGTGAGACTAGCCCCTTGATGTGACCAGCCTCCCTGGCCTTGGTCAGCATGGCTGCCATGGCATCTGCCACAAAATTAAAGACAAGTGGGGATATGGGATCGCCCTGTCTAAGCCCTTTCCTGTTACGGAAATATTTCCCCATCTCGCCATTGACAATGACCGAGGTGTTGCCACTCGAGATCAGACTCATGATCCGGTGAACAAACCCTGCCTCAAAATCCTTTTTGAGGAAGACCTCGCGAATAAACTCCCAGTTTACGCGGTCATAAGCTTTTTCGAAATCTAACTTAATGATAACACCCTGCTCCTGTGATCGTTTTAACTCGTGGACAATCTCCGTAAGAGCAATGGGCCCTTCCAGGATGTTCCTACCCTTAAGGAAAGCAGTTTGGCTCGAACTAATGACTTGTTGGGCGACCGTCGCTAGCCTAGAAGCATAAGCTTTGGCGCACAATTTAAAAGGTACATTGATGAGCGTAATCGGCCGAAACTGTTTGATAGATTCTGCCCCTTTGACCTTGGGATTAGGCAGATGGCCCCGTAATTTAGACGAGACAGGTCAACCGTACCTAGGGCGAAGCCGTTTATGATCGCTTGGAATAAGTCCCTAAGCATCGGCCAAAAGCGCTTGAAAAACTCCACCGGCCAGCCGTCAGGCCCTGGGGCCGTGTCGTTCTTCATACCCGCGAGCGCACATTCAATCTCCTGGGCCGAAAAGGACACCATAAGGGCGTCGTTTTCCTGCTGCGAGACTCGTTCGTGCATGCCCCAGAAGTCTGCCCTAAGACTTAGGTTTTTCATCTCAGCTGTTCCCAACAGCTCAACGAAGAAGTTATAGATGTATTCCGCTATTTCGTTCTGAGATATCAGCGTCCCACGTTCTGATTGGAGCCTAAGGATAGTGCTCTTCCGTCTGCGACCGTTAGCGTAAGCGTGAAAGTATCCTGTGTTTGCATCGCCTTTCACTACCCACTTGACACCACCCCTACGGCGCCAATATTCCTCCTCCGCCCTGAGAATAGCCAGGACCTGATGTTCAAGAGAGTATCTTAGCTCCCATTCATCACCAGAGAAGGTTCTAATGTCCGCCTGCGAGTCGAGGAGGGCTATATCTGCCGTAATGCGCTCCCTCTCCCTTTTGGACTCGCTACCATGGTTAGCCCCCCAGCCCCTAAGGAAAGCACGCAAAGCCGCAGCCGCTGAGGACCAGAACTCAACTGGTCCTTGTTGACGCCCTAACTGGTTGCCGATCTGGGACCAGCGATTTGTGACTAGCTGGCTGAAACCCTCACGTTCGAACCAAGCTGTCTCAAAGAAGAATCTATGGCTATGGCGCACGTTGTCCTCCCCTGAGGACAGAATCAACGGGACGTGATCAGATCCTATGCGCATTTCCGCCACTAAAGTACAGAGAGGAAACAGCGCCTCCCAGTCGCTAGAGCAAAAAACACGGACAAGGACGCATCTGATTGGCTCCCGTTGCTTGTTAGTCCAAGTGTATCTGGCCCCAGTACGCGCGATCTCCCGAAGGGCAGCGGACGCAATGGCATTATTGAACATGGACACCCTAGCCCAGTCAATATTGTTGTTGCTTTTGTCCGCCCCCGAGCGGATCAAGTTGAAATCACCTCCTACCACCACTGGTAGGTTGGACGATTGTTTGGCCCCCACCATAGCTGTGATTTCATCTAAGAAAATAGCGGACCTCGCGTGATCCGCCGGCCCATAAACACTCGCGATCACCCAAGAAGCTTGGGAGACCCGGTGACGGACAGTGGCAGCTATATAGAACGTGCCGCCCTCCCACGATATAACCTCGCACACATCCTTGTTGCAACCCATCAGTTGACCCCCAGAGAGGCCGACGGACGGAATCCAGAACCAATCAAAGCGCTGGAGCGGATCGTATGCCAAAAGGTCTCTAAAGGAGAAGTCTGCCTTAATTGTCTCCTGTAGCGCCACAAAGTCAATGTGTTCTTTGGACATGTACTCGCGGAGCTGCGTGCGACGCCCCCCGTGCCCGCATCCGCGGATATTCCAGAAGAAATAACGCATTAGATAATCCTGTTACGCAAGCGGACTCCACGGGAGGAGACCGCCTTGGCCACACGCTTCCTAGCCGGCTTTCGACTGGAAGAAGGCAAGACCGAGGCCGCCTCGGCCTCAGCTCCCTCAATGGGCATGGCGACAGCATCAACCCCTACTGATGCTGCGTCCGTGGCTTCGACCGCCTGAGCAGCCGCACACCTGGCGGCTGCTTCCGCGAGGGCGGCCTGTGCCTCTTCGCGCGCACGCACTAAAGAAATCAAATCCAGAGACGAGGAGTCTAGCGCTACGCCACTATCATGCAGAATCTCGGCGAGATGCTCATCAGAGAAAGCATTCAGAATCTTAAAGGAGGGGAGAAGGTTACCTGTCGTGTCCATGTTCTTGTCAGTAGCACGAAGCTTTGCACTTTCCAGAGAGGTCATGTCTCCGAGCTTGGCCTTAGCGCGAGCGCTAGGAGCCCGAGACGACACCGGAGTTGCCCTAGTACGCTTGGCCTTGACTGCCGGCCCTGACGCCACCAGAGCCGCGCCCAAATCGCCTCCCAGCGCCGAAACCGACCCCGCAACCTCCGAGACCACCGTCTTGCTCCCCGCCTTCCTCCCCGCAGTCTTCTTGGCCTGTCGGCCAGAGCCACTCGACAGGCGCCTGTCCGAGGCCGGAGTTGGGTCCGAGTCCATGAGGATGCAGTCCAGCCCCGAGCCCTCCCCCCCCCTCGGGGTGGGGAGCCCGGCATGGCCCCGTTCACCCTTGCCACAAGAGGGAGAGGCGCACTCGGAGCTGTCAGGCTGGAGCCGAGGACCTCGAAAGACGGATCCAGAGAGCGGGCGAGGGGGGGAAGGCTGACAGCCGTGTCTTGAGTCGCGATCACACCCAGTTTTTCCCATGTTTCAGTGTCGATAGAAGTGTCTTGGATGCTGTCTTCGGGGTCGTCCGCCATCTCGCCCATCACCACATCTTGGCCCCCCACCTTCGCGCCGGAGCCGGCTGCCTCCTTCTGAGACGCCCCCGTCCCAGGTTTGGGCGCCCCAATGGCAGCTGCCTTGGGGGCGTTGCCCGCGGATGGCCCTTGCTTGCTAGGGTCGCCCTTTCCCTGCTGGCTGTCTGGCGGGGGAGCGGATGGGCCCGCCCCCGAGGCTCCACCACCATCACCCAACCTTCTCGGCATCCGTTCTAGCTCCACCTTGATCTGATACCCTTCGTGATTAAACCAGACCTCCACCGTGCCATTCAGCTTGGCCGGCGACTTGCAAGCCAATTTCATCCTCACCGGACCCAACTTAATGAGGGAAAGTTCATCAACCAGAATCGGTCTGCCCAGCATCTTAAAGGCCTCCTTGATGCGCTCAATCTTGCGATGCTTCTCAGGAATCCCATGGAGCCGCACCCAAGCTTCTGGCATCACCATTGGTGGAAGAACCTCATGGACCACATCCCGCACCCTAGCAGTGATGTCGTTAATGGAGAGGAAGAGTTTGCCACTAGTCCGGGCCATGTGAAGAAGGTCCGCGGAGGGAAACACCACCATGAAATCGTCTTCTCCAACTTGCGTGACTTGCCAGTCCCAGTCCCCCGTGACCATGTGTTTGAGCTCCTGTATGAGAACCCGCAGGTTAAGGCGGCCTGGCTCCGCGGAGAGGATTGCCGCGTTTCCCACCGAGGGGAGCCGAGGGCCCTCCAGCTCTTCCTCCTCTTCAAACTGCAAACAGAAGAAACCCTCCCCTGAAATTGCACTGCCCATACAGACTAGGCTGCCGACCCCTCGTCGGGCAATGAGCGGAAGCATGTCCCTCCTCCTTGCAGAGCACGCACAAAGGCTGGAATTTGCATTTGGACTGGAAATGGCCAAGTCTCCCGCACTTGAAACATTCCACTTCCATAGCCTCCGACACGTCCTCCACCGGAATGGGCTCGCCCACAGTGCCCTTCGCGCCAGGGGGGAGGGACACAGCCAAGGGGTCGGACGACGCCCGTGCCTTCTTGGCCAGCGGATCTCCGTGGCCACCACCATATCTGGGGAGATCCGCGGGCTTGCATTCCAGCTCCCGACGCCGAGCCATCTCCTTCTTCTTCTTTCTTCTTTCCTGCTGCTGGATCCACCATGGGGGAGGGGGACCCCACTCCCCCTCGCGCCCCTCCGGCTCATAGCTCCTCTCAGATCTGCCACCATGTCTTGATCGCTGCTCCTTCTTCGCCTTTTCCCGCAGCTCACGCTCCCGGCGCTGCTCCCCATCTGAGATCGGGGGCTCCATAGGCCTCTTCTCCGCGCGCCGCCCATTCATCACCGCCGCCGCAAAAGAAATGGAGAGAGGGGGAGGTGGGGAAATGGGTTGAATGGATCTGGCGAGGCGAGCCCAGCGCCGCACCTCCGATCTAGATGCGGGAAACCCTAGCGAGGGGTCAAGGCAGCCGCGGCGCACCCATAAGTAGGAGCCGGGGTTGGGCCAAGGCCGAGGCAGGCCCGCCATGGGCTGGACGGAACCCACCGGCCCACTGATCGCCAGGCCTCCCTTCCCCCGGGACTCGCTGTCTCCTCCGGAGCGCGGGCCTTCACCGCCTGCCGAACTTGACTCCTGGGCCGGCCCACGACCCCGCTGGCCCACCTCGGCCCCGGGACCATCGCTGTCAACCCTAGGCCTCGGAGACGCCGCGCCACCCTCCGCAGCCTGCGGCGCCGCCGCCTCCTCCTCCGCCGCCCGGCCGGCCCCCGCCGACAACGTAAGGCACGGCCACTCCACCTCCGAGTCCACCGGAGCGAGAAGCGTCGCCGCCGTCCTAGCACGGATGTCCCTCGCGGCACCCCCAGAGGACGGCGAGCCCCTGCCCGCCGACGTGGAGGGTCACCAAGCTCTGACCTCGACCGCGCGCGATCCCCGGCCTCCCGGAGCGAAGCGGCGACGCGCTCCCGCGACTCCAGGCCCTGACGCTTGCGCACAGGCCACAAAGTCGCCGAGTGACGGCCTCGCCGGCGCCAGGAACCCCTCCCTAGTCGCCGGATCCAAGTCCTCCTCGTCTTCCGACTCGTCCACAGCCAGCGCCCAAAACCGGCCGCCCACCGGAGCCAGCACCGCGCCAGCCCTCACGGTCTGCCCCGTCCCCGGCGGAGAGGGCCATGCGCCGCGCCTGACCACCTCCCAGCCCCCTGAGGCCGAGGCCGGAGGCGACCGAGGCGGGGAGCCCAGTCCGTCGCCTTGGGAAGCGCCCAACGGTCCGCTCATTTCAAAAACCGAGAGTTACTCCCGTGACTCCAGGCCCCGACGCTTGCGCACAGGCCACAAAGTCGCCGAGTGACGGCCTCGCCGGCGCCAGGAACCCCTCCCTAGTCGCCGGATCCAAGTCCTCCTCGTCTTCCGACTCGTCCGCAGCCAGCGCCCAAAACCGGCCGCCCACCGGAGCCAGCACCGCGCCAGCCCTCACGGTCTGCCCCGTCCCCGCCGGAGAGGGCCATGCGCCGCGCCTGACCACCTCCCAGCCCCCTGAGGCCGAGGCCGGAGGCGACCGAGGCGGGGAGCCCAGTCCGTCGCCTTGGGAAGCGCCCAACGGTCCGCTCATTTTAAAAATTGTTATAGTGTTGGTTTGAGTTACCCCTGGAATTCTTGATGATGGATGACTGGATGTTTATTTTCCCTTGCTTGCTATCATGCCATGATTCTTGGTCTCGATATGTTCAACTCAAATCATGATCCGGGGGCATCAATTAGGGGTGCATGTACTTCATCTTGGTGATTGTGCAGATGATGGTCATTTACCCATTTTTTATATAGCCCCCTTAATCTTGGCATCGATTAGTGGTGCATGTACTTCATCTTGATGAGGACTAACGACCAAGTCAGACTTCTCTTAGGTGTAATCCAACCAACGGGTTGTGCCTCCGACGTTCCACCATGCATAACTCCACGCATGAGGTAGAATCTCTTAGGTGCCGACGTAAGTTTACATTTACAAAAAATGCTTTCTGTCCGTGGTAGCTATAGCCCCCTTTCTCCGCCTCATCATTTCCTATTCTAATTGTGGTGGCCGATTCCCTAAAAAACCAGGGGGCATGCAGTTTCCGACGGCGAATGGCTTGGGCGTGGTGGCCGGCATCTAAGTGAGCGGCTGGTGGGCACGATGGCATGGTGGTCGGCAGAAAGGATGGACGGGTTGGTGAGCGGGGACTGACCATCGTGGGGCGTGACGACGTGGTTCTCGGTGGCAATGTTGGCGAGGTGTGCGGGGTGTGGCCTCGGTGTTGGGCAAAGTGGCTTGTGGCAGTCTGCTGGCCGTGGGGATAGTTTAGGGTGTTCGCGGTGCTGCTTCGACCGCGAGCAACTCGTGCTGCTTGCTCCACTACGCGCTGGTGAGTTTATTCCTAATCTCTTCAACAACCTGTGAAGAAGTTGTTGAACAAGCTAATTGAATACGAGCCAACCCGTGAAGAACCAAATTGCTATTAGCATAACTAATCTGTTATGTTAAATATGTTCAGAGGGTATCACAGCGGCGCCGAGTAGATGTTGAATTTTATTTTTTGGTCTTTGAACAGACGCCCAATTTGACTTGTTTTCAGTGCACATATATTGGTTCATCAATTAGTAATGAAAATTAGCGGCAGCTTCATTTTTCTTGTCTGTATTGCAATCAGGAAGGAACTCAAAGACAGATATACATTTTCTTACTGCATTCTACTCCATAGAATTTCTATACAGGTTAGGATAGATTATCATAGCTGTATAAACAACGGTTTAATATTTCGTATATAGTTGAAATCCTGCACATATCTCTCTTGATTTATTTATCTTGTCTGCTATCTTGCACCATTACTTGATGAAAGAAAATATTACAGTACAATTTTGACAGCGCCAACTTCCCAGAAATCTACAGTTTATGTATATCAAGGTTTTCTTCCAGTGATTCAATCCTTGTTCAAGTGCTGACATGCATAGACTTGAATGTCCAAAAAATGTGTACACATGTTTATCTCTGTAATAACAAGCTTTTACAGTCAGGGGTAAATTTACAAACGCTGGTCTGAATACTGAACATGCTAATACCATCTTGGCATCTTCCAGTATTATAACGCCAAAGAAAGGTTTGTGCATGACTGATGCTAGGTCCAATTAGATGGTGTAAAATCATTGCTGGATCTCAGAACTCTTTTTACTTTCAGCATTCTTAGGTAGGAGCAGCTAACCAGCAAAGGAGTTGTTGATAATATCATTGTGCAGATCGCCAATCATCTTTAAGAATGCCTTTTGTCTTTGCATGGTTTCTAGGGGGTACATCATCGTCATGGCCCCCATTCCATCATGATAGAATCCACTTGTTAGAAAAATGCACTGCAAATGTTAACAAAAATTAAAATTTCTCATCATTTAATATTTACTTTTTTGCAACAAATAAAATTTCTCTTGGTTTTGCTATTCAAACACGATTAATTTCTTCTTCCTTGGGGCTTTTTTACCACTGCCATGGACAAGTGCTCCTTTAGTTCCTTGTCATATTTATGTAGTTCCTTGTAATATGTGGCTGATGGATTATGGAGAGTACCTTTGAAACTGATGTCCGTCTTTTCAGCTTACAGTTTTCCTTGGTTATATTTTGCATCTAACGAGTAGCTGCAATGATATGACTACATGTGACAATTTTCCAAGCACTGGAACTTTTCTGGTAATCATTACAGAAACTGCCGGGTCATTCAGATGAGGATGGTGCAAAGGCTAAATGGAAATACATCTTTGCAGAAATTGTAGGTTCATCTAGATGGGGATTTTGCAACATCTTATTTGAAATGAAAATGTCTCAGTTTGGCCAAAAGATGACCAGTGCCCATCTCAAGATTCAGAGGAGATTGTTCTACTACAGAAAGATATTTTTCTCTATAAATATTGATTTTTTTTAGATGCTACTTTGTCTAGCAGCATACTAAATTTTCTTGTTTTTATGATATATGTGTGATAAATTCACATCGCCTTTGTTCATTGTAAACAGACCTAGTTTGTTTTGTCGGGAAATCCAAGTGCTTTTCAAGTAGTTCTGACATGCTGTAATAATGAACCATTCTAGTAATTCTTATGTCTGGCAACAATGCCCAGGAATCTTTTTGTGTGTGATCTAGAGCTAATGAGGTGAACACACGTCAAGATAAACTAGTAGACAACTGTTGTGCAATACATTGGAGTAAATCGCAGAGAAGAAATCTAAAACCAAGAAGTAAACATGAGTATTTTCAGATACATTTAATATCACAGTTATTGTCAAGCCTAGCACAGTATTCTGAAAACACACACAAATTACAAGAACACACTACCAGTGGTACTTTTACCGAAAAAATAATTCATAAGATAAATGTATTCCACCCTAGTCAAGTGGGGTATTAATACATGAACACGTCATTGTAGGTCACCAAATCCTCCATTCCTTATTCTGTAAGTTTACGGCAGCATCGTTTTATTTCTACACTGCTACTTTGATGCGCCATGTAGGCTGCTGACATGCACGATGTAAATTACAGGCATGCATGAGGTAATATTACGTTGATCCCCTTTGCTTTACGGAACAGAGACATTTCTGTCTTTTGGCTGTAAGTTTACCTCAAGTCCTTTTGTTTTCTTACCTACTGGAGATGTGGCCGTGAGAGATGGACTGAGATGAGGAATAAGAATTCCTTATCTGGATGACGAATAGCGCGACCCTATATATATATGTATATATATATATATATATATATATATATATATATATATATATATATATATATATATATTCCCCACCGAAAAGATAAGGATGGACAGTGGCAAACAAAAACAAATGTATTTTTGTTGAAAGAGCTGTCAGATTGCTAACCACGCTGGCTGTGGTAATCATACATCACTTTCAACTTATGAGTTCCC
>NC_041392.1:734564166-734565855 GCF_002162155.2 Triticum dicoccoides | reverse complement strand
CTTTGCTTTACGGAACAGAGACATTTCTGTCTTTTGGCTGTAAGTTTACCTCAAGTCCTTTTGTTTTCTTACCTACTGGAGATGTGGCCGTGAGAGATGGACTGAGATGAGGAATAAGAATTCCTTATCTGGATGACGAATAGCGCGACCCTATATATATATGTATATATATATATATATATGTATATATATATATATATATATATATATATATATATATATTCCCCACCGAAAAGATAAGGATGGACAGTGGCAAACAAAAACAAATGTATTTTTGTTGAAAGAGCTGTCAGATTGCTAACCACGCTGGCTGTGGTAATCATACATCACTTTCAACTTATGAGTTCCCGTCCACGGTCAACAATGCTCGCTCCGACGATGGAAACTGGAAAGAAACTTGTGATGGCGTCTCATCAGCCTGTTCGTGAGGAAGAAGACGAATGCCCACGATGGACCTCAGCGTATTTTCTTTATTTTGTAGTGTGTAATACTGGTTGACCAATAGATCTAAGGCCTTCTCGTAATTTTTTTCTGGCACGCTAGGATCTGTAAAGATAAGGATTGGACATGGACCAGTTGACGGAATTGCCGGATTGCTAACCACTTCTCTTCATTATTCGGTGCTGCTAGCTGTGAGATATCCAGTAGAGTTTCTTTATGGAACAGTGGCTTCTCGCTCCCCACTGCAAAGTTATAAACACGGTCCACCCCGCTTAGTGGTCAGAGTTCAGAGAGTCCCGTAGCGTAGCACTACCTTTCACACCGCCCGTCGTCGACGGCGCGCACACACACACACACAGATCGACCGATGGGCCTGGATAAGAAGAGCGTGGCCATAGTTGGCGCCGGCGTGAGTGGGCTGGCGGCGTGCAAGCACCTGCTGGAGCGCGGCTGCCGGCCGGTAGTCTTCGAGGCGGGCGACGCCGTCGGCGGCGTGTGGCCGAACGCCATGGAGGGGACCAGGCTCCAGGCGCCGCGGCACATGTACCGGTACTCCGACTTCCCCTGGCCGGACTCGGTGACGGAGATGTTCCCCAACCAGCGGCAGGTCGCCGACTACCTCCACGCCTACGCGCGCCGCTTCGGCGTGCTCGACTGCGTCAGGCTCGGCCAACGCGTGACCAGCATGGACTACGTCGGCGTCGCAGAGGAGGAGGTGGTGGCGTGGGAGCAGTGGGCCGGCTGCGGCGAGGCGTTCGGTTCCGGCGACGGGGAGTGGCGCCTCACGGTGGCCGACGCCGAGGGGCACACAGAGGTAACGATATGATATGCTAGTGCACAAGCGTTTTTCCATATAGGATTAGGATGGTGGTATGCAGGTACTAGATATGAACTTGTTTGGTTTCTCTGTGATCATGGTCTCCAATATCTTCTGACCGCAAATCCTATCTTGCCGAGAGCCTTCTTGATTCGAGCTTGCTCTCATAATCACATAGCAATGGGAGTCGAGCGTTGAGGGAAGAAATGTCATGTATGGAATTCTCAATTCTTTCTAGATAAGCATCCACGCAACCATCACCTAACCATCATGTAAATGGCTGTAGTCCTAATCTCTCGAGAGTCAAGATGGCGACTATATATATTGGTTTGGATGGCGACCTATACTTTCTTTTTGAAGGATGGCGACCTATTGTTACACTCCACACACCTACCGCACCGTTTTTCACTCCTCACACCAACCACACCGTT
>NC_041392.1:734563554-734564064 GCF_002162155.2 Triticum dicoccoides | reverse complement strand
ACTACCATCTTGTTACTGTCACTACCTGCGGACACGCCTCTTTTTTTCTTTTTTTAAGAAGGACCTACGGGCGTGCCTATGTCTCCCTTGACGGAAGACGCAGGGCAGGAGCGAGGGACTGGGCCGGCTCAGCTCGCAGGAGGCCACAACCTTGTTTTTTCTGTTTCTTTTTCACTTTTTTTTTGTTTTTTTCTTTATACTTCCAAATATATAGATTACAAAATACACTATACATAAAATTGTTGAAAAAATGTTAATCTACCATTTGTAAAATATTAAATGTGTATAGAGAAAATGTTATCAATCCCGATATTGCGTGCCTGAGGTCAACAAAAGATAAATGTTAATCTAGCATTTCTTATGCTACTGCCTCATCTATAGAAGATTTTAGCCCAAGCTCTACCCAAACCTTGCGTGCCCGAGGGCAACAGAAAATAACGTGTTGAATGTCATCAATCCCGGTGTTGCAAACTGGACATTGCAGAACGACTGGAATGTGTCTTCCGGCTA
>NC_041392.1:734543298-734563281 GCF_002162155.2 Triticum dicoccoides | reverse complement strand
TATTTTCCTTGTCAAAGTTGTTTCCATATGGAGTTTAACTGAACGCTACCCTGTCCGACCTGGCTATTTGGCTCCCAAACCGATGGTTAAACTCTGCGTGGTACGCCGATCAAACCGAGAAGGTTCCTGACCTTGTATACTGCCACACCACAAGATCTTCCATGGCCTCCTTCCGGAGAGGAATTTGACATCAACCGGTTTAAAGACATAGCTAATAAGTTCTAGATCCCACTGTCCTGTGTGAGGGTCTATAATTTCCTCCACTAGGTGTGTTATAACATTGTTCCTGCTCTAGGTGTTATAACCTTTCTTGATGCACTAGAAGGAATCCAAGGATCATCCCAAATATTTATTTGCGAGCCTGTTCCAACCCGCCATACACAACCTCTCTTGAAAGTCTGAATTCCAGCCACAATAGTTTGCCAAGTAAACGACGACCCTTTCTTTGGTCCAGCCTTGTATTCCTAATATAGCACCATTGAGCTAACCCTTTTACATGATGCAAAGATGAAAGTGTAAGGGGAATGCTACATATATATGGGTCCACCGTGCAGGTGGGCTAGTTATAACTCATATTAGGCCAGGGTGTTACACCAATTAACTTTTTCATGTGATTGTTCATAAACATGTATTCCCTTTCTCCAGGTACACATGGTAGACTTTGTGATTCTTTGTACGGGAAGGTTTAGCAATTATCCCAGCATACCCAAATTCCCTCCCGGTAGAGGCCCAGAAGCATTTGATGGGAAAGTGATCCACTCCATGGACTACTCCAAAATGGGTAGCGAGAAAGCTAAGGAGATGATCAAGGACAAGTGTGTGACTGTTGTTGGCTATGGAAATTCAGCCCTTGACATTGCTAATGAATGTGCAAAAATAAATGGTAAAAATATTCAATCCTCAATTAAACATACCTTGTTTCTCTTGGTTAATGAAATTTAAACATTCTTATGTCCATTTTTCTAAAGCATTCCAATGTATGCATTGCCTATCATGCTTATATAATCTTCATCTTTATAGTTGCCTAGATAAAAACGAAACATTGTGATTATATTTTTATAACGTTCTATTTTAATTGTTATTTAGGTACGGAGAAACCATGCACAATGGTAGTCCGAACCAAGCAATGGATCATACCGAACTTCTATGCTTGGGGTATTAACATATCAAATTTTTATCTAACTCGTTTTGCTGAACTCCTTATTCACAAGCCCGGTGAAGGTTTCCTTCTTAGCATATTAGCTACCGTCTTGACTCCATTGGTACTACAACATGTTTCCATTTTATATAATTCATAATCTTAATATTATTCGAAGTGTAAATGGTTTTGTTTTAGACTAATTTCAGACATGTGTGTTGTTCCTTTGTGTGTGAGAAGAGGTTGATGATTTCAAAGTTTGCTGAGAGCTACTACTCCATTCCAATGAAGAAGCATGAGATGGTGCCTGACCATAGCTTTTTTGAGGGGATGGTGGGATGTATGCTTTCCACTACACCCAAGGATCATTACAAGAATTTAGAGGAAGGCATCATAGTTATTAAAAAGTCAAAGACCTTTGGCTTTTGCAAAGAAGGCGTGCTTGTTGAAGGTGAATCTACGTTGGTAAAGAGTGACATAGTTATATTCGGAACAGGATTCAATGGTGATGAAAACATCAAGGACATGTTCATATCAAAGTACTTTCATACTATTGTCGTTGGCTCAACATCCACGACAACACCACTTTATAGGTCATCACTTTGCTAGACATATTTTTTTACATACTTTAAGTCTTTATTGAATAATTTATTCAATTATTGTTTCACAGGGAGTGCATACATCCTAAGATTCCACAACTTGCGGTCATCGGATATTCTGACAACTACGCGAATGTCTACACATCGGAACTGCGGTCTAAGTGGCTAGCATATTTCATGGATGGTGGATTTAGATTACCAACTGTTAAAGCAATGCAGAGGGATGTCCTTGAATGTGAAAAGGTCATGAAGCGTTACTCTCGTGAAGAATCCCGTACACCGTGCATTGGACTTCTTCCTACTTGGTACAATGATAGATTATGTGAAGACATGGGATGCAACCCAAGAAGGAAGAATGGATTTTTTGCCGAATTATTTGAGTCCTACGGTCCCGATGATTATAATGATCTTCACCCTAAGTAAGAGTAGATCTTTAGCCATTTTTTCAATGGGGCTTAATTACTAGTAACTGCTTGCTCAACTCTGTGTATGATTTTTGTCTATACTATACTTCCTGTTGCCATATAGTATGTCATAACATGTTCAATAAAACCACTTGTAGTTTTCCCCATGGTTGTATAATATAGATGGACAGATATGCTAACTCTGGGATCCTATCATAATTAGAATGTATTTTCCTATTTTGTTTGGGGATGACATATTGTATGATATCGAAGACTGATAATTTGCTACGAACGAATATGCCTCTATAAAAAGGCTTACAAACCCCTACCGGAGCCTTAAGACATTTCAATTGCCATTATCTGAAAATCTAGCTTTATATATGCAATCTAGTTCATGTAATCTTTAATCATACATATCAATTACACTTGTAGCACAAGTAGGCCTACTATCCATGTTAAGGTCCAAACTTGGGAAACCTCTATGACTTTGTTGTTTCTGAAGCGATCCCGGATTCCTTGCCTCATCTCTACTCGCCTCCCTGACTCATCGCACGATCCCGAGATCAACAGTAAATTAACCCTTGATACTTGTCATCCATCACGGATTTCGTCCATAACTTAGTCCACCTCTCTCCAGCTAATGCCTAGCATCTTCGTCACCAGCAAAATGTTTCTATTCCAGCTTCCACACCTTACTATGGCGGGGCTACACAATGATGATACTGAGGCGGCGTGCCTCACAAAGAAAGTCATTGTAGGTGTGAGCACCAAATGGCAGGCGGGCATGCCTCTCGTCCCGACCATCAGTTTTGAATGCCTAGATGTTCCTCCGGATGTCAGATCAGATGGCAATCCCTTTTACGAACCGGGCTATGGATCAAACAACCCTTTTTGTGTTTGATTTGCATGGTCATAAAGGTAAAATTGACAAGAAGGGCCAGACCATGTAAAAAGCAAGGTGCTAAACTTTGGGGAGGGTTGCGAGCATGCAAACAATGAGGCAGTCACACCAAACGACCTTGAACTAGGGGAAATTCCGAGTGAGGCGGTGATATTGGTCGGGGAACAAATCGTGTCCTCGCAGGCTCCCATTGCTCAAACCCTCTATGAGGTCGAGAGCATGCTCAGGGCCAATATGTCACCTTCTTTGGTTATGTACCAAGAGGCCCGA
This sequence comes from Triticum dicoccoides, assembly GCF_002162155.2. Lineage (NCBI taxonomy): Eukaryota > Viridiplantae > Streptophyta > Magnoliopsida > Poales > Poaceae > Triticum > Triticum dicoccoides. The sequence continues at coordinate 734,559,969 of NC_041392.1, read as the reverse complement.
CCCTTCCTCCAATGTCTTCAAGCTAAGCTCCGTGGCGCTCATGAGCGGTTAGAGGCAGCGAACTCCCCTGACTAAAAATCTGAACCCATGGCGAGCACGGGTGAGCGAAAATGAGAGATGGGACAAGGGATAGGGTGTGGGGCAAAGAATCCTGTTCAAGAGCAAATCCAATGTGAGCGTCGCTCCAACCAGACCGGTCAACCATAGAAACTGCAACAATTTTCCATAGAATTGCTACATATCAACCTTCAAATCTGGGCAGATGCATCATCTCTGCTTGCGTTCCATCACATGCTTTCTGTTGCAGAATCATATTCTCAGGCATAAGTCCCCATACATGTAGTACCATCTTATACCCTGTTTGAAACAAAAGAATTTTGCAGGAATTTCATAGGATTGGCTTTGAAAATTCCTATTGGCTTTGAAAAACCCTAAACCCTAAACTTGCTCAGCCCGGATGAACAGTGCTGTAAAAGGAAGAAGCCCAAACTAAAGCAACCCAGTAATCACTTGCCCTTGCCCTGAGCTATTTTTTTTTAACAAGTTGCTCTTACATGTTTCGGATGTCAGTAAACAATAGTACTAATAAGCATGCACCAGATAAAAGAAAAAGTAGGCATCCACACTTGCAAAGTAAATATTCATCTGTATATTCAGAACAAACTTCTGGAAGAAATTAAATGCGCCACTTCTGGAAGAAACTAGCTTCTGCATTTTAGCCTAGATCCGAGCAGTTCACCATCTTGTTTGCAGATTTAAGACCCGTGATTGCAAGTGAATACTCCCCTGTATATTCAGAACAAACCTCAGGAAGACAAACAAGATGTGGTCTCAGTTCATTCATCCTGTCATGGACACCGTCACGGAAAATATGATCCAGGGACATAATAGATACATGACATGAAACTGTCAATATAATGATACAGATCGCATAAGAAGTTTGCAGGAATCCTCTGCACAACAGATTATTTATTTGATGTAATAACTGTAGCTCCTGAAGAATCACCAGGAGACATCGCTGTAGATGAAGATGGCAAAATATTAGAGGGGTTATTAATCATCATCTGCTGGCCAAGATAATACTAGCAGTTAATATAGTGTAATGATACACACCTGCAGATTAACGAGGATGATTTTCCAAAATGATTTTCCGACTCATCATCACAACTTGAACTGTCAAAAGAGAACGCGGTAAGAAATCAAATATGTATGCATGGTAAAGAAAGACAAAATTATAGAAGCAACTAATCCCGAGGCGAAGAACTAAATATGTGTTAATTGGAAGGGTGAATCGGTGTAGTTAGTAGTTACCATGACGAACTCGAGCGTCGGCTTGTTGGGATTCATGTGTACGGCTTGCCAAATTGCATCCTCTGCCTCTTCCGGCTCTGGCTTGGACCATGACACAGCGTACCACCTCCCAACATAGACCTGTTTAAGCGAAGAAAGGTTCTCCAGGCCAAAGTCCAAATTACCAAATCAATCCCATGTCCGCTGCACTGATAAAATAATCTCAAAGGTTTGTAGCTCCTGCATGGCCCCTTGTGCGAACTTCAGCCCCATGATTTGGCTGCCGATCTTGAGCTTTGCTAGACACCGGAATGGATAACTGCTGCCAATCACAAACCTTTCGTGTCGGCCTTGTGCGATTTCCGGCACCCATATATCGAGATCACGGAGTGATGGCATGATGCCAAGCACTTGAAGATGCTCCTGACTAAGTGTTTTTAGATCCTGGATTTTAAGGGTAGAGAGGTTGGAGAGCGATGATATCCATCTTGGCACATCACAAATCTCGCTAGAGGTCAGATGAATGCAGTGAAGCTGCTCAGGCGACAAGTTGTCACCTCCGAAATCAATATTTCGACGGACACCATCTATTTTAATGCATTTGAGATTGAACAGGCTGGAGAGACACCGCTGGAAAAGTTCCTTATAGTCATCGTTCCATCCATAAAACCTGCACGAAGATTCCTCAATTCAGTCAGCTTGCTCAGATCATGCAGCATGGATGGAGACGCAATATTGATACCTAGCAATTCTTGCAGCGATTTTAAATTCCCCAATCCTGCTGGCAGGGCCGTGGACATACCAAGATGAAGGTACACTAGTTGTGTTAGCTGAACAAATGATGCTGGTAACACTTGTACTGTCGTCCCACTTATGTCCAGTACTTGCAAGAACTGAAGATTCACAATCTCATCCGGGATCTCAGAGATACATGTATTGTGTAGCCATAAATACCTCAAGTGAAACATATTGCAAATAATCTTTACATGATGATTGCCCACATTCCAAGAATAACTTGTGTCCAATGCACGCAACACTGAAAACCTTGAAAGGACTGGTAACAAATTGATATATCGTCCAAACACAATGATTGACCTCAAATTGGACAAGTTCATAGTTGCCATCTGCTTGGCATCGTCTTCATTTATGCTTTGGACTGATAGACGACGGATCTTACTTGGTGCAGATCCAGATTGTTGACCACCTATACATGTTAGAAAATTCTCTTCCCTTGATATGGAAGTGATAAGGTCAAGCACCATATCGTGTACACGACAAGCACTCGCTTTATCATCAGTGACGTCTGCTGGTTGGATCAAGCCTTTGTTAATGAGCTCACAGAAATAATTTTCTCCTACTTCATACAAGCTCTTTCCATGTTCTTCCTGAACAAAGCCTTCACCAATCCATTGCCATATCAAATCTCTAGCAATGATCTTATAATCTTCTGGATACAAACTTATATACAATAAACATGTTCTTAGTTGTGGAGGTAGGTCATAGTAACTGACTGATAATATCCTTCTCATGTCCTTCACATCAGTACTATCTTGTAGCCCAGAACCCATAGCTTGGTAGACCTTGGACCAATCATTTCTGTTTTTACTGGCTAACATACTAGCTGTCGTAATAATAGCTAATGGTACTCCACCACATCTCTTAATAATGTTATCAGATACTTCGGCTAATTCATTAGAAGGAAATTTTTCTTCAGCATCAAATATTCTTTGGAAGAATAAGTTTCTTGAGTGCGCAAGAGAAAGAGGCTTTAGATCATAAACACCACCAACTTGTTTGGCAACGTCAAAAGCGCGAGTTGTTGTAATTATTCTACTTCCGCATTCGTTCTCAATCAAAGCATGTTTGATTTCTTTCCATACAAAATTGTTCCATATGTCATCAATCACAATGAAGTACCTATAAGACGATATCAAATGACCATGTATTAGTTAAGCTCAATGTAAACTTCTGTTTCTAATGTAAGCTTAAAATGTTCATGTGTCATCTAAAATAAAATACATTCTAATTACTAATATTAATCGGGTGACCCATGGGCAAGACCTTATGCCCATACCCTACCCACGACTAATTGGGTTACCCATCGGGCTTACCCATAGATGAAGATGGCAACCCATACCCTACCCATTCGGGTCGGGTGCCCATGGGCACGGCCGCCCATGGGTCGGATTGCCTTGAAGTCCAGTACTCCCATATTAATATTATTCAAATATTTAATTATTTCAGAACCAAAGACCTCTTGCACACAAAGTGGTCCACAACTACGAACACGGGACATACCAAAAATCAAAACTGGATCCAGATTGAGCAAGCTGTATCAATAACATGCTAAAGTCATAATAACGTTTCATAGCTTCTATTTTGCGGTTGATGCTTAGACGCGTACCTCTTGTTTAGAAGAAAATCTCTTAGCTCGCTGACAAGCTCTGCTTCACCCCATGTTGATACGTTGATGTTAAAGTATCTGTGCCTGTCAAGTTGATGGAGCATGTTTTTGAAAATATTCTCCATGTTAGGATTAAGAGACACGGAAACAAAGGCCCCACAATCGAATTCCGGTTTAAACTTATGATACACAGCATTAGCAAGGGTTGTTTTGCCTAAGCCTCCAAAACCAACAATGGAGATTGTCTTGACCTGTTGCTTGGACGCCCCCTCCCCCTCTGTCAGCCTCTTAACTAGGTCATTTGTCTTCTCTTCGATGCCAATGAGTTCTGTTGCCTCTTTGTATAGGGCTGATAGGCGAAGGCTGTCAATAGTTGGTCTGGCAGGCTTGGAAGGTACACTGTCAACCTTGTACCTATCGCGTCGCTCGCTGACCTCCTTGATACGGCTCCTGATGTCTTTGATCTCAGTGCCCATCTTGTGGCGGATTTTAGCCTTCGTCATCAGATCTATGCTCTTATGGATGAAGCCCATGAAGCTATGCGGATTTTTTTGTGCACGTCTATCAAGACGCACCATGAATTTATCGACACTGTCCTCGATTTCATAGGATAGCTCCCTGACTTCCCTCGCCCAAAGCTTGACCTGGACGTCAGGTGGCTGATCCAAAGGTGCCTCAGAAATCTTGAGCAGGGCTGTCTCCATGCTCTCCAGCTCGGCTTTGAGGAACCTGATCTCACCCCTGGTGTTCTTGTGCAGGTCATACTCCTCCTTGAGCAGGCCTGCGAGCGTGGGCAGGAGGGTGGTCATAGCTCCGGTCACCACCTCCATCGGGCCTCGATTTCTAATTGCTCAGTCTGAAACAATTGCTCGACTGCTGACGGGTCACCACAGCGCAGCAAAGAGCACCTGTAAAATCAAGGAGCCAAAATTAAACCATGGTTGATGCGGGGATTGGATACGTGTGTAACAGAGAAGATGCTAATGGCACCCACTGCACCGACCCTGTGGCAATTGGCAGGCTCGGGGAGCCGAAAATTTGCCGGACTTTCAGTAGGAAGGGAGGGGAAGGTAACGGTGGAGCCAAGCAGGTAAATACCTCACGAGCTGAAGTCTGAAGCCAATTTGCTTGGTCTGAACTCTCAAGTCTGAAGTCTGAACAATTGCGCAACTGCTCACTGGTCACCAGACCACAGCACAGCAAAGATAGGATACCTGTGGAACAGAGAAGACGCTAATGGTATCCACTGGAGGGGAAGGGAACTGTGGAGCCAAGCAGGAAATACGTCACGAACTGCAAAAGAGGCCACAACCAGTGGATATGTACGCGCGAGCAGTCCTGCCGACGGTGATAACCGCGTGGCACTGACGGCACGGGCGACAAGACAAGGCGCGAAGCAACCGGGAAACCCCAGGCGGCCAATCGCCGGAGGGAGAGTGCCAACAAGAGCCAAGCGCGACGGCGACGGGTGCCATTGACAGCGCGGGCTCGAGCGGCCACCAAATGGAACCACAGAAATCCAGGGCCACTCGTCGTTGGAGATATTTGCGACAGAGGAAGCCGCCCCCACCTACACGCCGACGACTCGGGCGACGGCGACCTGCCGGTCGGTGATGACAGCAGAAGCCGCGCCCGACGACGCGCGGGGCGGACCCCCGACAAGCCACCAAGTCAAGCCCGCGGTGGCCACCACGAAATCCGGGAGCCCCGCATCCGCCTCCCGGTCTCCCCCCGCGTGCGTCCCAGGTTCAGGTTGGGCTTCCAGCCGCGGCCCTGCTCCGCAGACTGCATCTCGACGCCTCCCCCGGATCCGGGAAGCGGCAGCCTCAGCGTGGCTCAGTTATCCAACACTCTGTTTTTCCGAGGAACTGATATTTTTTAGTGTTGTCTTTTTTTTTTGAGGGAATATTTTTATTTTTTAGTGTTGTCATCCATACAAACCTGGCCAGGGCCGGCACCGGCACGGCCCAGGGCTAGACATGCCTGGCTAGGTGGGCCGTGCCATGCCAGCCTTCAGGTCCATGGCACGGCCACTGCTATTAAACGGGTTGGCCCACAGGCACGTTTAGCCCGTTTGTCCTGTTTGGCCAGTTTATCGTGTAAAATACCTCGAAAAATTCAGGGAAAATGTGAAAAAGTCAGAAAAATGCAGGAAAAAATAACAATAAGCAGACTGTTAAATGGGATAAATCTTGAGCCTTATTAGTGGCTGCCTCATTAAACCCTTCTATCCTCGATCGGGGACGAAAAATGGTACAATGCCATGTTGTAGATTACAAAAGGAAAAGAAAATTATGAAAGGATAAGTAAATTACAAAAGAAAAAGGGAAAAAATATACAAATACTACTACGACTATCTTCTTCTTCGACGGCAAGATTTTCAAACATGGCTTCCATTTCTTTTTATCTGCGGTGTGTTGGGCTCCTTCTGGCTAGTCCCCCATCTTTCATGGCAATTAGATTTCTCACCATATCCGTTGTGAGACTAGTTGCTCTATCCCTGAAGTATTCTTTCAGCTAGGCTGAAAGCAAACTCTGATGATGTCGTTGAGGCTGGTACTAACGGGACATCATGTGCTTATATAAAGATCATCCGATACGTAATCTTGTGGTCATGCCACCACTGCGGTATGTCGAAGTCATCCTCGTCAACTTTATTGAACCTGACTTAGTCGTTGTTGAGATACTTTGCTAACTCCCCGCCTCTGAAAGCACTGGCATTGCTGCCACTACTAGGGAAAACCTTATACACAGAATCTTAGCAGCAGCGCGGTTTAAAAACAAACGCTACTGCTAATTAGCAGTAGCGAGCTTGAGAAAACCGCGCTACTAATAACCCGATAGTAGTAGCGTGGGTTTTTACCCCTCGCTACTACTAAGTGATTTCCACTGTGCCTCCCGGGACCAGTCGTAGTAGTAGCGCGGGTTATAAACCCACGCTACTACTAAGTCGATAGTAGTATCGCGGGTTATAAACTCCATGCTACCACCTGCATCTGCTCCCACCCCACCAACCACTCCACCGTCCACGTTTATCCAAAAAAAAAAGTTCCACCCAAACCTCGATCCAAATCCCCTCCCAATCCACGAGTGTGTGCAGCCCCGAGCGCTGCAGCCGGCCGGCCAGGCCTCCGCACGACCGCCGCCACCGCCACCCTCGCCCCTCCCCTCACTAGAAGACGACGAGAAGAGAATAGGTCAGGGCTTGGACCCGGAGATCCACATCCATGGCCGACGGCTAGGACCTGGAGCTCCACATCCATGGCGCTGGCCGCATCTCCCCAATCGCGAGCTCGCGCGCCTGGACAGGACCTCCATCTGTCCGTCTGCTTCCGCTCCGTTCGGCCGACGACGCCATGGCCGCCAAGGTACTCTATCGATCTACTTCCCTTTCCCTTTCCTTTTTTCCTTCCCTTCCCTCCCTCATGCGTAGCCAGCTTTGGTTTGCACAGACGCAGACGCACACACACAGCAGCGTTGCTGACTTGTTGCGTGAGGCAGCAGGCGAGGTGAGGTGAGGCAGGAGAGGACTACCCCAAGAGCCTACAAGCCCTCCTTCCTCCACAACAATGAACAGATCCACCGGCCGTACCCACCTTCTTCCGATCCCCAATCTAATTTCTCTTCCTCTCTTGCAAAGGAAGGACAAATTTGATACTGTACCCGTCACTGTCGAGTCTCACAATCCCATATCAATTCATCTTCTCATCTATCTCAGTGGTGAATTACTACTATTATTATTATACATGCCGTCCTGTAGTTAAATTTGACCTTAATTTTGGCCCAATGTATGTACTGTAGATCTGAAAGTCCGCTTCTCCAATTCTTCTTATTTAAATGAGGCCAACTTTGTTCAAAGCAGAGTTGAGTTGAATGAATCATTAGGTTCGCTGGGATTCCACCTATTTGTGGTGTCCTTCCTCTAGCTGCTGACTATTATTGGGAATTATTACTAGTTCATGAACTATTATTGAATGAATCATTAAGTAGTATGTGTGTGTATGACAGGCCTGTTGTTGTGTTCATGTGAATATCATCATACTGTCGTGTGGTAATTTCGTAGCGGATCAATGTGTTGGATGATGGATCAATCTCTATATATCTGTTGTTGAATGGCTGCCATGTGAATGGTTCTACGCTCTGCGATGAACAGATCATTGCACGGCATGGCTTGTCGGCCTGTTCATGTAATGAGTTGTTGCTTGCCATATCATATAGATCACTTATAAATGAAAATGGCCGATTTAACTCAGTTCAGTCCATTTTAACTCAGTTCATGCAATGTGTTTATTTTATCTTAATTCGGCATAGCATATAGAGGTTTATGTCTGGCCTATTCATGTAATGTGTTTATTTTAACTCAGTTCAGTCCATTTTATTTTTTGCAGATAACGGATTGTAAACAATTTTGAGTTGCCCACAAGAGAAATAGAGGTTTGGAGTGACAATTGAAGCCGGCACAAACTGAAACTACCACAGGTTGCATGTGAAAATCCACCTTATGCATATATTCATTTATTTTTTAAGTTACTATTAAGAAAAACTCGAATATGAAAAAATCCACCTTCATTTTAATATTCTGCACAATATTGGATCATAGTTCACTTGTCATTTTATAGTTGTTTGCTTTGTGCTATTTAAATTACTTATTGTAGTAAAATGAAAGATGCTCTTGTCTGGTCCTTGAATAAAATTCCACTAGGCCTATGCGCCGTTGGACGGGGGTCATCCTCCTATTCTAAAAAAATGCGCAGTTGGACTAGATTTCCTTTTGTTCAGTTAGAATCTTGATGTTTTGTTTCCCCTATAAGTTAGCTAACTTCCCTTTTCTTGATGAAATTGTCAGGAGTGATGCTTTATTCATATGTAATTCTATGAGAGATATGTTCGATGTTCATGCAGAGCCATGGACCATTCTATTCTCTATGACCCCGGCGACAGAGGCTGCCAGGACGGAGCCGATGGCTCCGGCCAGCGAAGGGAAGGCAGATGGCGAGTGGGTCAATGTATTTGGGTGAGGAAACCATGATGCTCTTCTTTACTTGTTTTTTGAGGAAGCTGTAGCCTCCCGCATGCGCATGGTAGATTCAGTTGTGCAAGTGGGTAGTATCTTGATTTCCACTGGACATGTTGCCATGGAGCTGAAAACAATTGATGCTTTGCATAGGTTCATGGCCCTGCCATGTGCTTGCTCATGTCTATGTCCATGAGCAACAGCAAAATCAATCATTTAGTAGCATATCGTCTTAGACCTTAGTACTTGCCCTAGCAACTGGATATACCGGACTCTATAGTGCTAGTGCATTTTCATTTTTGTTAAATTTGTACACCCTGCCTGAGAAAACAGTAGCCGTCACTTAGCTTTTTGTTGGGTGCCTTATATAGGATGCACTTCCTCTATTACCGGACGACATCCACTAGGTTGATGATCCTAAACAGCCTGGGAGAGTGAATGCTTCAATGCTCATCACATACGTGTATGTAGAGTCTGGACTAGTTCATAATCTGTTTTCAACATTTGTACTACTAGATAAGTAGTAATTCTGAACAACTTTGTGGCTTGCAAAAACCAGATTGCAAGTAATTCTTAACGTCTTTGTAGCTTGCAAGAACATACTTGAAATCAGTTGACACATGACCCCCGCGACAGAAGGCACTAATTAATGCTAATGATTTAGTAACTACAAATTTCTGTATTTTTCTTTGCCTTGTCCCGCCCAACAATGTATTGTATTTGTCTTCCAAGACTGAACTTGGTGCCAAACATTGCGGCGCGAAGTAAACACATCACCCTGCCTGATGTGGTACTATATATAGTGAATAACCTAACAAGAAATGTGCTAACACACAAAGTAATTTAGTTCACATATGCATTTCTGTGTTTCTTTTGGACTTTATGTTTTTCTATGCATTTGCCAAATCTATATATTTAGTTTGAATAAGAAGTGAGGAATTAAGCATATATATTCGGCATGAGCCCCTTTAAATTGCTAGATGATAAGGAATCGTAACTTAATGGGTCTTGTGAATTGTAATATACTATTTAGTTTAACTGATGCAATTTGCGTACTAACAAGTTTTCACTTTCCCGACGTGGGTGCAGGGGTGATCGACGCTGACTAGCGTGGCCCGGTGGGCGTTGTGCTCTTCAACCACTTGGAGGCGGACTTTGCTGTGAAGCACGGTGGCCACGTCGAACAGATGAACGTCCAGATGATTTTGACACCGGAGGTCTTCGAGGTGGAGGTCCTCGACACCATCGTCCGGGGAAGGAGGATTCGGGTACATTGGCGTCTGAACTCCATGCATTGGTAGATACATCTAGAGAAGTGATTTGTTTAGGTTGGTGGTGGACCACTAGGGGAGGTACTTCGATGATGGTTGTGTGTCTGATGTTAAATGGAATCTTGAGATGGTTTTGTGATGTTGGTTAGCTTTGCAATGGACGTATTACCATTCATGAATACCACATCTAACTTTTATTTTTTTAATTCCTAAATTGTTAGTAGTAGCGTGGGTTAAAAGTGAGCGCTACTAGTAGTTAGGTTAGTAGTTAGGTTAGTAGTAGAGTGGGTGTTAGCTTAGTAGTAGCGCGTGTGCACCTGCGCTACTAATCATTTAGTAGTAGCGCGGGTTTAGCCCACGCTACTAGTAACAGTTAGCTGTAGCGCCTTATTGGTAGCGCGGCTGTCCGCGCTGCTGCTAGCCTAAAAACCCGCGCTGCTGCTAGCCTTTTCCCTAGTAGTGTGCTGCTATGGAAGAGCTCGGGACAGAGGAGGAAGAACAAAATAACTTGCTCCACACTCCTTTATTTTCCTGCAGTTGCTTGGTGCATGCCATTGCATCCGAACTCCGGCATATTTTTGCTCGTACTTACTATAAACTTCAGAAAGCTTATCACAAATATTAATGAAATAAGCAGAATAATCTAAATGTTGGGACCTAGCTCGTACATTGAGTGCATTACCAAATAGATCAAGTTTAGCCTAGGATCCAACATAAATGCAAATGCATACAACATAGGAATTGTTTTCGCAGTATTACAAATATTTAAGTTTCATGCGAGCAACAACTTGAAGTAATAATTTACCGCCTTCGTATGCTTTCAGAGGAGAGGTGCGATAATAAAACCTAGACAAAGAAATTGTTGCATCATAAAACACCTCCAAAAACTTAATCAGTACTTTAGCAATAAGCAATTATCACGGGTGATTAGCTTTCTTCCATAATTTGCATTATTAAATCTGGAGAATGCATCTTTGTCTCGGATAAGATAGTTAAGCACCATATATGTAGAATTCCACCTAACATGCATGTCCCAATTATACTTATGAGGAGTTACTCCTATAGCAATGCAATATATCTTACTCCTATAGGCTATAGCAATGCAATATATCTGGTAGTTTGCAGTTCGCTAATTAGAGTTACTAAGATAAGAAATTGCAGTCCGCAAAATTTCAGTGTGTTGTTTGCATTTCTTTAAAGCGTATTTAGCAATAAGATTAATTATATGGCAAACACAACATTGATGCAATAAAAAAGAAGCAACATATACAAAAAATACAGGACCGAGGTCATGTTGAGGAAAACATGATGCAAAAAATAACGGGCGCCAACGATCATTTAGAGTAGGGTTTAGTTAAAAATTGTCCAAAATGTAATGAATTTCGTCTGGTTTATATGAAAATTCGCCAGTTTGCATGAATTTCGCCCGCTTAGTTCAGATAGTAGTTCATATGTATGCAGACAGCGTTGGATGGCCAGCTCCCGCATCCGTGTTTGCGGACTGGTCCCCTGGTCCGGTGACGGATGCAAGAGGGAATTTGCGGGTCAGCATTGGAGATGCTCTAATTGCCGGTATTAGTCGCAACTGTCATGTACCTATTATATAATCTATCTATTATTATAATAGGTAGACGGCTATATAGAGAATGGAAATTGCTAACAGAGCTCAATCTCCAAAGAGCCCTTAATTTGATTTTCTGCGTTTCAAAAATATCTAAAAGAAATAAACATTATACATATGGATGTATACTATTTGTCTACAGAGTTTCATTGCAAAATACATTTTTGTGCGAGCTATAGAGAAATGGCAAAATCATGTATTTCCAGCACATGTATTATTGAAAATGCCAAATGGTGGCCGAGCTTCATAAAGAATGTACCTAGAGATTCAAACTATTCAGTTGTTTTTGGAAAACGTACACATATACCTAGAGATATAATGTACATGTATGTAAATTTCCAAGATGAAATACATTAAAACGAGAGTGACGGGCGTTGGTGTCAAGCTCAGAGATGTTCTGCTATCTTTTCAGTTTTGACATATCGGTCTTTACGTGACTTGTACTTTGTATTATATGATATGAATCAGACACGTATTACCATGCAACAAAAATACATTAAAACGAGAGCTACTCAAAAAAGAAAAATCTGTGGCTTTTTAGTACATGTACTATTTATCGTCAAAATCCAAGTTTTGGTTTTTTTGTGCAGCTTGCATTTCAAGATATTTCATCCACCCATACACATTCTATCCTTGTATACATGTGTATCTGTTTTCATATTTTTTTTTTGAAAGTGAAAAGCTTGGATTTTGAATTTTTCAAAATTAAGGCCATGGTCTCCAAAATGACATACTCATGCATTATTAACTATGTTTTTTGCACAACTCACATCAAAACTTATTTTCTTATGAATATAAAATATACATCTATGTGTAGTCATGTATTTATTTGTAGTTTTTTAAAATAAAAATATTTTTTTAGTTTTAAAAAAATAGGACTCCATGGAGCCCGAGAGCAAGAAAATCCACTCACAATGGATAAGGGATATAAAAGAACATATCAACGATTTAGCCAAGGATAATTTCGCCTTAAATTGTCTATAATTATGAGCCTTGATAATGGCGCCGAAAATAATACACCTTACATAAAGGAATGACAGGAGTAATTGATAGACATATAGAAAATAACAAAAAATAAATGCTAATGGAGCTCAAGCTTTATGAAGCACTTAATTTGAATTAAAAAAAATAAAATTTAAGTTTTGAAAAATATGTGGTAAAAATATTAAATTTAAGTTTTGATATGGACACATAGTACTTTTCTGCAAAGTTTCATTGTGAAATATTATTTTATGTGAGCTACACAGAAATGAAAAAATCACGTATTTCTAGCACATATACTATTCACTACAAAATACATGATTTTTTACAGCTCACATCAAAACATATTTCGTGATGAAATTATATACACATCTAGTATACTTCTATATCTTACTTGTGTATTTTTTAGGTTTCTTTGAAACTTAAAAAGTGATTGTTTAGTTTTTGAAAATTTTGGCTTCAGGGGAGCCCAAGAGCACTTTTTCTCAATGGACCCCGAGAACAAAAAATCGACTCGATGGATAAGGGACATCACAATAAAAAAGGGGCAATGCTACATGTCTGCCAGCGGATAAAAGAAAAACATCGGCCACCTCCGCGACCATCGGATTGACGCAAAAATAGCCATGGGATCTCTCCAAACATGCGCCTCATGAACTGCAACAAGCTGATTGTTGCGATGGCCACTCTGCAACAACGGCTTTGTTGCAAAACAACCGGAAATGTTTCTTCGGCGTGACACGTTATTTAAGCATTATTTGTGCAACAAAGGTCATGTTGCATACAAATATTTGCAACAGAGTTTGTGTTACAGAATTTTTTTCGTTTTTCACCTTTGTGCAATATAGATGATGTTACGGAAAGATTTTTGCAACAAGGATGATGTTGCAGAATTTTTTTATGAAAAATGATCAAGTTATGTACACGCTGGCAACTTGTTGGTGCTTTGTATGTTTGTAACATAGCATGTGTTATAAATTTGTGTGTGCAACATGCCCAATGTTGCAAAACTTATTGGACAGTCTTGTGTAGTGCTATGTGTTGTATGATTAAAATTGAATCGGACGGCCACGGAGGTGCTGGATACGCACGACCCATCCGCCGGTTGAAAGGTAACGTTTCCCATAAAAAAGACCTATCAAATAGAACCTCAAATTCTCAGTTGAACAATGGAGATCCCATTCAGAAAGATTCTTTAGAACGTTAGATCTGAGTGAGGGATTGCAGCACCCGAGCTCCACTGCTCCCTATATTTAAACACTTTGAAATTCGTGTTTGGAAGTTTCAAAAAATATGAATTTTTTTCTGGGGATACATATACACATTCCGAATACCCGTGGCAAGTTTTGGTACAAATCTCGCTTTGTTTTGGGCTATAGAAAAAAAACAAATTTCTGACAATGTATAAGAGAAAAGGGGTGCCATTTTTATCAGAAATTTCTCTTTTTTGTATTTCTCAAAATACAAAGTATTTCTTTTTTAGATTTTTACCGGGTCTTAGAAATGTGTCTATGCATTCACGTATTTGATTTATTTATTTTTAGCAACCGAAGTGTGTTTTTCAAAAATTTCAAATATCAAGAATAGACTGGAAGTTTTTCTCGCAAAAAAGAACCCTGGAGCCCGGTAGCTGCAAGCACTTTTCCCCTCCCTCACTCTCTCTCTCTTCCACATGCTGCCTCCACCCAGTCAACCAAGGCAAGGCAAGACGTTATTCGCGGCATCTCGCTGCTGCTTCGCCCGCGCCGTCACCTTCCTGCTCCATCCGCTTGCAATTTATATGCTGGAAGCCTCACAAGTTTATCCAATTCACAACCGCGCTTCGCCACCATGGATACTCCGAGTATGCCACCCACCCAACACCAGCCAGCCGACTCGCATCCCTACTCTGTCACCTTGGATATCGGCAGTCCCTCCTCCTTGTTTGGACGCTCCTGCGGTGGCATCGACCTGCGGTGGGTGCGCTCCGTGGCCGCCGGGGGCATCTTCTCCGTGTTCGTCCTCGCGGCCTACCTAATCGCATTCCCCTCCACCACAATATTCCATCAACGGTACCCCTCCTCTGCCACCTCGTCTACCTCGTCGCAGGCCGGGACCCCACGCTTCGCCTACCTCGTCTCCGGTTCGGCTGGCGAAGCCGGCAGGCTGCGCCGCTGCCTCCTCGCGCTCTACCACCCACGGAACCACTACATCCTCCACCTGGACGCGGAGGCGTCCGACTCGGAGCGCGCCGAGCTGGCGGCCTTCGTGGCCGAGCACCCGGTTCTTGCCGCCGTGGGCAACGTGCGCGTGCTGCAGAAGGCCAACCACCAAGGGAGCATCACCATGGTAACCACCACGCTGCACGCCGCCGCCAACTTCCTGCCCGGCCCCGGCGCCGACTGGGACTGGTTCATCAACCTCTCCGCCTCTGACTACCCGCTCGTCACGCAGGACGGTCGGTACCACATATACGCTTATATAGCTGCTTCCATTCATGATTTCGTGGTGACATTATCAACCTCTGCAGATCTGATGGACGTGTTCTCGCGGCTGCCGCGTGACCTCAACTTCATCGACCACACGAGCGACACGGGCCGGAAAGCGTACGTTCCTTCGTAATAAAATCTGCAGAGAATGACGTCGACACTTGCGACTGAGTTCGGTACCGCACACATGGTTTTTCTTAACAGGTCCTCGAGGGCGATGGCGGGGATCGTCGACCCGGGGCTGTGGAAGAACGATACCGAGAAGCAGGAGCTGCCCACCGCCTTCACACTCTTCAAAGGTATGAACCTTGGTATTCCAAATGCCATGTTTTTGGTGTATGAAGATAGACTAGGTCTTTTTCCCCAGGGTAATTTTCATTGCCGCATATAAGTCTTCTAGAAGTGGAAGTCGTACCACGTGTTGTTAACTACACACGGTGCATCCATGGTCACCCGTTGAAATATATTTCCCGCCTCTCTTCATCAGTTTGGTTTTTTGGATGAGTTGACTGTTCAGACTTTTGGATAGTACTTTACAACCATACAGCGAGACTGAACTTCAATTTGTATGATAACCAGGTTCTGCTTGGATGGTGTTGTCACGGCCATTCGTCAAGTACTTGATCCGGGGGTGGAACAACCTCCCGCGCACCCTCGTCGTCTCCTACGCCAACCTCGTCTCCTCTCCAGAGGCCTACTTCCACACCATGGCCTGCAACGCCGAGGAGTTCCGGAACACCACCGTGAACCACGACATGCGCTACATCTCCTGGGGCGACTTCCCTGCGCATCAACCAGAACTCATCAACTCCAGCCACTGGGACAGGATGCTCGACAGTGATGCCCCCTTCGCATGCAAGTTTGGCCAGGACGACCCAGTGCTTGACAGGATCGACGTAGGGCTCCTGTCGCGGCAGCCCGGCATGCTTGCCCCCGGCAGCTGGAGCATCGGTGATACCGGCGGCGATGGCTCCTTCTGGATCGTGAGGGACGCGACGCCACTGCGTCCTGGCCCTGGAGCAGCCCGGCTGCAGCGGCTCGTCACGTCGCTCTTGTCTGAGGACAACTTCCGGCCAAATCAGTGCAAGTTAGTCGATGACAACGCCTGAGCTTCATCTGTGGGCACGGGCACGATGGGCTGCTGCCAGCTGCTAGTACTGCCGGCGGTGCTCCGTTTTTCTTTCAGGCTCAGCATCAGCAGTTAATAATTAAGCACGCTAGCTCTATGTATTCATGCACACACTAGAACTTTGGGAATGAGTGAGACGTGTCTTCTCATTCCGGCGCCAAGCAGTTGACATTCGAGATACACATATACGTATTTCTTTTCTCTTTGCCTATTTGTTCCTCGGTGCTGTGTAACATAACTGGCCCTTGAGCATTAATTTCCCGAAGAAATAAGGAACACTTCCTAGAGATCATATTATTACCTCTCAGGGCCTCACCTTTGAGCATGTTGAGCAATTTGCCACCCTTTGGGAGAAGCTCTCTAATGTCATACTCACCCCTGGAGTCGACGATACAATTATTTGGAAGTTTACTAAAGATGGTGTATACTCCGCGTCTTCTGTGTACAATGCTCAGTTTGAGGGTCTCATGGCCTCGACCATGATCTCAACAGT
>NC_041392.1:734540704-734543082 GCF_002162155.2 Triticum dicoccoides | reverse complement strand
TTTGCTTGGTTGATAATCCAGAATAGGGTGTGGACCACCGATAGGTTGCAACGTCGGGGATGGCCGAATTGCAACCTTTGCCCTCTTTGCAAGTAGGTTCAAGAGACGGCTGCCCACCTCCTCTTCCAGTGCCGATTCACAGTGAGAGTGTGGACGGAGATTAAGACTTCGCATGGTTTTCACGACATCGACCCGACAGATTGGAGACTTGTGCCCTTGGTGAGAGTTTGGTGGGACGAGGTTTGTCACAAGAGGGGTGACGCGAGGATCTTCCGCAACACCACCGCCCCTACTACCGTCGTCATCGCCAAGATTAAGGATGAAGCCTCTGTTTGGGCTCGTGCGGGTGCGAAGTATTTGAGTAATATAATGCCGTGTGAGTAATTTGTAATCACGCACTTGGCGGAACCATGTCTACTCCTCTTCTTAATTAATGAAAATGACAAATCTTTTGCCTTGTTTCAAAAAAAATAATACAATAATGGACAGTCGTGTGTTTGTAGTAGCAAGTTTTGGCGTCTTAGTGCAAAACTGTGGATCTAGTCCAAGGCAGTGCCGTAGTAGTATCACCCAAGCACGGTAGAGAAGCTCTCCCTAGTTCGGATTAGCACAAGAAGTACGATCTCTTGGACTCTCAGCGCATACAGAAATACAGCCGCTACGACTCAGGCAGCAAAACGAAGTCTGACTTCTTTTCTATGTCAAGTCCGCCTGCCGCCTGGGATTTTCATCTCGCGTAGACAGTTGCATCGTTTGAGAAGTCATGTCCGAACGTTTAGAATTCTTGACCATTTGTTTGAGATCCAAAATCGTCAAGGAGTAGAGGGTAAGCTTGAATACCTTATCTGCTGATCGATCGGTAGATCTAAGTTGGAATACCAAGGAGCAAATCTTAATGAGCAACCCAAGTCAACTTGAGCACTGCCCTGCAAATGGAAGACATCGGGAGACATAATTAACTTCCTCGTAGTAGTATACTATATATAGGATTCAGTCAACTCTGAATTAGGACTACATATTACCACCTGAAACAGTACTACCTCCATTCTGATTTATTAGTAACTTTTGTATTCTGTGCTAAATTTTGACCTTAAATTTAACTAACAAAATTTTAATGCATGTCATAAAAATAATATAATTGGAAACTATGTTCAAATACGAATCTAATGATATAATTTTTGATGACATGCATTAATATTTTGTTAGTTAAATCTTTAGTTAAAGTTTGGCACAAAATACAAAGGGACTTATAAAACAGGATGGAGGTAGTAGTAGTGATCCTCGACAGAGGACCAGAGCTGGCTATCTCAGCGAGATGCTCTAATCTGGCTAGCTCAGGATAACTCTAACTGATCCTCTAAAATTTAGAGGGTACGGCCGAGTATCCTTTAATGGAGTATATTTGCTCCACTAAATATAAGCGGTTTCAAACCGATCTCTTTAGTTTAACGAGTGAAAAATTCAACACAAATTTAGACTAGATTCAAACTTGATTCGATACAAACTTGATTCGATACAAACTTGATTCGATACAAACTTTATTCAAAACAAATTGGGTGCAAACCAAATAAAATTTAGACTAAAGAAACCTAATCTACTCATTATCGGTCTCGTTCTCAATCGTCTCCTATTCCGATTCGATGAGCCCATGGATGAGACGACCATGTCCCGCATCACTGGCATTGCCCTCGTCACTGTCGGCACCTGCCCTCTCCGTTGTCGGAGTCGCTGGAGAGGTTGACGATGTCCGTCCTCCCGAACATGTAATCCTCATAAAGCCGGCGCTCTACCTCGACGGGCGCCTGGTAGCGGTGATAGAGCTCCGTCATGTTATTGCCGCCGGCTTGCTCCGACACGATCTGCTCACGGGCGTGCCGGTCTTCCCGCATCTCCCTAGGGTGACCACCCGCGGTCGACCGGTTCCAACGGCGGCAGGCCATGGGGAAGTTGCGCCGGGGTGGCGACGCTATAGAGATGGACCGACTTGATGTCATATGCGCGTTCAACCTACATCACGGAGTGGAAGGATCCCGGCCAATGCCGCTTACCGGTGCCGTGGTCGTATATCCCTAGGACCCATGTCCCCCACCGGTGCAGCCGCACGCTGGTGTAATTTGGCTCCTACGGATTTGGTAGCATGGGAGGAGGATTTGCCAGTGCATGATGAAGCGTCGGCTTGGCAATGCTGATGCCGTTGTGGATCTGTAGGCCAACTGTGTGAGGAAGCGTCGGCGTGGTGACGCTGATGATGTCGTGGATCCATAGGGCGATCGTTGGGGTTGGGCGGCAGGGAGGGGTGGCGGTTGGCTCCGGCCGTTATCGGCGGTGGAGTGGATGGTGAGGGCGCGCCGACGTGGATTAGGCGGCGGGGGTCATTG
>NC_041392.1:734539398-734540323 GCF_002162155.2 Triticum dicoccoides | reverse complement strand
CGGCCTGCTCAGAGTAATTTTTTTTCATCCACTAAAGCTTTCTGGGCTTCCGCCAGTTCCTTTTTAGAGGAAAACCACATTTATCCGCCTCGAAAGGTTTTTAGGCGATCATTTATAGTTTCCCTTACATGCTTGCATCGAAAGTTGGTCTCTATCTAGACCATTCTAACATGTTTGTATCAAAAGTTTGTCTACCGCAAAATTTAGATACCACTCCATCCGTTCCAAAATAAATGTCAATTTTGTATTAATTTTAATACAATTATACTAAACTTAAGACACTTACTTTAGAACGGAGAGAGTATTGGGTAAGTATTTATTTAAATATTTATATGACAAGTTGGAGGCCTTGGCGGTTAAGGAAGTCCACAGCTGGCACTGCTCAAAACTCAAAAGTCTTCGCTTCAATCGATCCTGGTGAGAAATAACAATAACATACCATATAAGTACGGATAAGCTATAGCTATGCAATGGTGTACCTCCCCCCTAGACCTATTTGACCCTCACTTGTAGATTCCTGGATCGATCTCCTTTGAAACTTCACGTCTATCGACGCCTCCAAAGCATCGTTCGCGCAAAACGAGTAGCTAAGTACTCCGGTACGGATCACAGATAGGACCTCTCTAGCATAAAGTACTCCGGTACGGATCACAGATGTGCGAGCTACCCATGGCCGGCGCCCGTACAGTCATCAGTCATGTCCAAGCTAGAGCCAAGTCATGGTAATGGAATGCTTGGTCTGACTTCACTTTGATGCACGCCATAGTTTATTGGCTGACTAAGTTGACATTTCTCAGATCCATCGATGCAGTGCGAAAGAGTTATTCGCTGAGTGTGGATGGCTAGCCGTCGTGGCGGCATAGCTCCTGCACTTCTCCTTGGAGAGAAAATTCTACATGCACGGATCTTTACGGGGCTACAACGG
>NC_041392.1:734537147-734539267 GCF_002162155.2 Triticum dicoccoides | reverse complement strand
TCCATTTTCATGGGGTGGGCCCGCTTCACCTCTTCTTCCCAATGACACCTTTCCACATCAGCACGCCCTGTAAACGTCCGTGAAATCGCTCCGTGCATGTAGCAAAGCTCCGGAGGCACACTGGCGACATTTGATAGTACAGTCCTTTGCGTTATTCGTGTCCTTGATGTGTGTTGTCGTGTTTTTGTTACAATGACCAGTTTCTAAGGATGTCTACAACACCAAGTATCATTTGGCCGTGTGCTTTATTTTATATATCTAAGAGAATGATAGAAATGCCAAATGGAGCTCCAGCTCCATGAAGCTCGAAATTCAAAATGTTTAAATTCAAATACTCCCTCCATTTTTATATACAAGGCCACAAACTCAAATTATAGGTACCAATATAAAATTTAATGTCTGCTTTGAAAGTCAGTCTTTCTTTTCATTTACTGAGATCATTAATACTCCACATGCATGCAAGAAAACTGAGTGGAGGAAGTAACTGACTGTCATTATGACTGCATGCATGCAACTATTAAACAGGTTGCTAGTACGAGAAAATATCATTAATTTTACCTCGATTACTGTTGGTGACCTTGTATAGATGCAAAACGTATATTCCATAGTGACCTTGTATATAAAAATGGAGGGAGTATTTAAGTTTCAAAACATTCTAAAAAAACGCACTTAAACATATGGATAAATACTAATCATCTGCGAAGTTTCATGACGAAATACCATTGTATGCGAGCTACACAAAAACAACAAAATCACGTATTTCTAGCACCTGTACTAGTATCTATTATTTATCTATCTACCTATTACATACTATAAGGAAAATACGAATAAAAATAGGGGAATATCGTAGAAATTCCCATAATAATTAGAAACATCCAACCGTCTATTTGATACTCAACGAACCACCACCCAACCATCTTTGTAAGTAAATTTTAGACACTATGGTTAAATAAAGCTACCCACCTTTGTCATTAATTAAAATATACCTTTATTTCACGTAAAAAAACTATCCTAAAAATCTTCAGATGCAACCAACAGTCATTCCCAAATCGTTGCTGCCACTGCGCGCGTTCGAGTAGATTCTTTTCACGCCGCCGCCGCTGCATTCGTTCATACGAGCTAATTGATTTCGAAGCCCGCTGCCTGCCGCTTTCGGCTAGCTTCACCTCATATGACCGCCATCGCAATTCGTCCTAACCTACAGCGGATCGATCGGGCGTCTACACGTGCGCAAATTCTCATAAAATGGGGAGCTACACAGGTGATCTGCAACGCCAGCATGCAATAACTGGGCAGGCCAAGGTCCACTACGCCGAGGACGCACTCACCCACGCCGGCTTCCGATCAAGCAGCGGCAATCGGTCAGCTTGGTGCATGTTATTAATAAGTGCATCTGTGTGCTTGTGTATACATACATTTACTTTTACCATAAAAATACATACATTTACTTTTAAATAAGGAAATTCCACATAAATAAAAATACTTCGTGCGGAAATTGTTAATTTTCATGCATGCAGGTTGGAATTCGTTAGTAGTTGCATGTGAAAAATAATAGCAATAAGAAGGCAATAAGTGCATCTGTGATCATGGAAAATCTTTGTCCACTTTCACTGGTGGGGATGAAATCGAATTTAATATTCCAAGAGGCTTTGATGGATGGTAGCTTCTCAATCTACCGCACATTTATTTAAGTTTGGATAATGAAGCTTAACTTCATTGAGTTCATTTAGTAAACTTTCTTGTAATTGGCACATGCGTATAGTGATACATAGATATTTATAAATTACCCAAAAGTAATAAAATCATTGTATATAACAAAGTTGTGACGGGTTTTGGTAAGAGGAAATAAAATACCTTCATTACTCTAGCTAAAGGGGAAAATAGGAAATATATATAGCATAATATACTAACTAAAAAAACTTACCATGAATATATTGACCATGTTTATATTAAAGAATCATAACCGACAGGTCTTATGATTATACCTACATAGTGTCTAGCCATTGAGTTGATTTAATCACCATGATCACGAGCATTTACTATTTTTGATAGTACTCGTCCACAAAAACATGAAAATCTATTAAAGGTCACGAAGCACTCATTTAATAAATGGAATATAT
>NC_041392.1:734526027-734536704 GCF_002162155.2 Triticum dicoccoides | reverse complement strand
ATATATAACATAATATACTAAATAAAAATACAATCTTACCATGAATATATTGACCATGTTTATATTAAAAAATCATAAACGGGAGATCTTATTGAGTATACCTACACAGTGTCTAGCCATTGAGTTGATTTAATCACCATGATCACGAGCATCGTGTATTTTTAATAGTACTCGTCCACAAAAACATGAAAAACTATTAAAGGTCACGAAAGACTTATTTAATAAATAATATTAAACCATTATATTAGAAGAAATAAGTCACTAGAAGATTTTTAGTGTTTCTAATCATCTTCGTGGGTATGATTTGGAACTTAGTTTACAAATGTTCATTTCAGGAAGCAAACACACTGAAATTGCATCTCTATTGTTCGATGATTTCCATGTTTCGTATCTTAAATTCTTATGGAGTGGAAATAGGCACACATCAATGCGTTAATAGGATGGGCCACTATTTTGTGAAGTTGAACCACAAATGGTAAGATTTAATGGGGCTATTTATCATTACACCTTCAGCCATATGAAAGGATTCCATCATATCAGCTTCAATTTACTAACTAAGGATTGACAATGTATGTCTTTGATTGCTAATATATGTCTTTGTTTTTCTCGTTCGGTTCCACCAATTACAAACGTGTACCGGTATGATGCCTACATAGGCATAATTGTGCTTCCTTCACAAATAAGCCTTTCCACTTATCTGCCTTTGTTGCCAGTTATGTTGTGTCATACTATCTGAGGTGTCATTCCTTCCATCTCTGAATTTGGAACTATTCTTTTCTGACTATATACTAGTTTGGAATTTACTCCTTTGAACATGTTAGTGTACACATTCTCTTCCCAACAGGTTAAATAAATTACGATTTTATCTGCTATTTTTCCTTGTTGATGCCTATTATTGATTCATGAATATTTTCTGCTGGCAGCAATAAGTTATTCATGCAATACATATCAGTTCTAACTATTTTCTCTATTAATCTTAAATTCCATTTTTAAACCAATAGCAGATCAAGAAATTATAAGACGTGCCCATTAAAGTGTATCATTGGTAGGAAACAAATCGTAGTTGTTATTAATTCCATTCCACATTTTTTGTCATGTGTAGCCGAAACATGTTTTTATGTAGTTTTGTTATATTATCTCCATAAGATATATATGACTTTTGTTATTAATTCCATTCCACATTTTTTGTCATGTGTAGGTGCAACTTAAGGATAGTCATTTTGTTTGTGTGCAATTTCAAATTAATTGTGGTGGTTATTTATATCGATTCTAGGTAGCTTCCTTTCATAGATAGTGAATATATTTTATGCTGATGATGACAGGTCTTCATATATGGAGTGGTAAAGATCAGGACAACCAAATTTGATCAAAATATATTGCAACGATTCCGCAGCAACGCGCATGGTGTCATCTAGCTTATGTAAGTATGGTGCTGATAAGAAGTCACTTCCTTCCTTGTCTCAAGTTCCTGAAGTTTCAAAAAAAAGTAGCATATCAAGTCAGGCTGGATTTCCCTGCAGTATCTCCTCCGCACAAAAGCTTTTTTTTCGAGAGTATGCCAATGGCATACCCTACTTTTATAGAAGGCAGAAAAATATTTACAAGAACTTGTGTAGGATGCGAACATCCCCACAAGGGAACAACTTCACCAACACCTAAGAAAACGCCTAAGCCTACTCTCTTACAAATCTATGAAGAACTCCAACACCCACACCCGCTTCCTTCCAAATCTTGATCTCATCCAGGATGTGTCCATGAAATTGTGCGACTGTCATTTGTTGGTCTGTGCGGCTAAACACTCTAACATTGCGTTGCTTCCATAGTTTCCAGGAGACTGTCGTAACTAGGGTATCGAACCCTCTCTTGTTTGCACCTTGGAAACCACCCCTCGCCTGGAGCCACCACTCAAGGAGAGTGTCGTTCGTGTCCGGTCTTCTCACATTTATGTTTAGGCCCGTGAGGCAACGGTTCCATGTGTCTCTCTCATAACCACATTGGATGTGTATATGCTCTGCGTTGTCTTCTTCCTGGAGGCAAGTGTAGCAAGGCGACGGAACCTCCTGCAGGCCATGTCTCGCTCTGCGATCTGAGGTCCAAATCCGGTGTTGCACGGTCAGCCACATGTGGATCTTGCACTTGAACGGGGCCCAGTTCCGCCAGATGCATGTGTCGTAAGGAACACGCTGCATCCGCACAAAATCTTGAAAAGCCTCCGATGAATGCACACAAAATCTTGAAAAGCCTCCGATGAATGCAAAGAGCTTGTCCTTGTCCACTATCTTTGTTTGCCACCCACTGAATAAACAACAAAGAAAAGTTGACAACAAAATCCAATCATCTACCATTAGAGGTAGCCATCTGTCGCGGCTTTGTGATCCTCGAGCCAATCCTTTGATTGCTGTAGCATTACCTTTGCAAAACCATCATGTAATTAGTGAGCACCGCTCCTCCTAATTCCATCCCATCACATTCGCTGTGGAAGAAAACAAGCCAAAAACGAAAAAATAGAAGAGACTGCTGGCTGCCTAGCTGAGGTGCTGTCATGAAGGCCGCGGCCGGGGTGGAGAAGCCAGCGCCGGCACCGGCGGGGACGCTTGAGGTGGACTCACTGCCGTATGAGGGGAAGTCGACGCCGCGGTGCAAGTGCCTGCCGTTGGACGCGTGGATGTTCCCGAACGCCTGCGCCGTGGAGATCGCTGCGCCCGACGTCTAGACAGTTGCTATGCTTGTGCATAACCTAATGACTGACGGATGGCTGACAAAACGTGACCCGGCCCAGCTCGTACGTCCCACTCACGTAAAGGAGATGATGCTAAATCAGGAGCTCTTGACCCTGATGATTAGTACCACCTTGCTAGGCGACAAGCACACGTACCAGCTTATGTACCAGCACTCGTTACTCGCTACGGCCGAGCGTGGCAGCGCGCGCTTGTGACTCCGGCTACGGAGGGCTAAAGAGTTGGTAGTGTGGGGTTGTGGGCTAGGAGCCCGTGGCAAAGGTCGGTGCCTGCTGCGTGCTCGCTATCTGATCTTTAGGGGTCTGATCCTTCCCCCTTGCTCTAACAGCCTAGGCCTAGAGCAAGCCTAGGTCCTAGGCATTCAGGCGTGTGTGCTGGGAAATATTCCCCAGCCGTAGCCTAGTGTGCTGTGTGCTTCGGTTTTCTCACGTGCACCGGGTTCGCTCACTCAACTCCATATACCAACTCTTTATATTTGTCTGAAAGTGAACTTATATATCCATTTTCATGGGGCCTGCTTTCATGGTGCACGGGTTCTCTCACTCAAATTCCATATACCAACTCTTTTATTCTTTTAGTATTTTTTCAAAGTTCACTTAGGGCATCTTCAAAGCTGACCACCAAATGGACACGGCAAAAGTCCGTTTTTATATCCGGATATGGTCCGCGGACATGATGCGGGTGGGAGCCATCCAATTGTATTCACAAATTAATCTTGCTGGGAGGAGAGAGAGTAGAGGGGGGGAGGGGGGCATGCATGTGGTGGGATATTGTGGTGTGATGTCCGGTTCGGAGGGGAGAGAGGAGAGGGGAACCATGCATGTGAGGAGAAAGAAAATAGAGGAGTACCATGCGGAGGCTTTGTGTTGGTCAAGTGGATGTCCGGAATTTCGCATAGCTCCCCCACTTTGTTCCCAACTTATGGAAAAACGGACGTCCGGACTGCTCCACGGGCTGATAGGGGTCCGCATTTAATGAATTTTTTTAACAAAGGTGGTCCGGATAACATATACCGGAGCTTTGCATGTCTACTTTGAAGATGCCCTTATATATCCACTTTTTTCTAAAAAAATGAAAGGGCGAAAAAAATATAACATCAGATTTTTAGACGTGAAAAATCAAATGGTTTTCATGTTGATTTATATTGGCACGAGGATGGCAATTTCAGTCTGCAAGCATGACAATTTTTCTGGCAAAAAATACTGAAGCGGATTTGCTATGTTCGCAACAAAATTTGTCATCCTCGACAAAACAATTTGCATGTCAATTTACATTGGCGCGATGACTGCAATTTTAGTCTGCAAGCATGATAATTTTCCATGCAAAAAATGAACTGAAGCTGATTTGCCATGTTCACGAACAAAATTGGCCATCCTCGATGAACACGACCTACAATGAAAAAACGTTTGATTTGTCATACATAAAAATCTAACGTTCCTTGGATATCTGGATTAAAAAAATCCCAATCTGCAACCTAGTTGCATTATTCGATTTCCACAGAGATATGGGCCAAGTTACGTTATTGGAGCACAACCGCCGGTGCATGATCAGCCACCGCTTGGGCCGGGGAAATTGATAGGGTCGATTCCGGCAGATCTTGGGTACGGGGATCCTGAGTTAGTAGTCTAGATGTGATAATAACAAGGACACGAGGTTTTACCTAGGTTCGGCCTTTCCAAGGAGATAAAGCCTTACGTCCTGCTTGTGTTGTATTGATTTGAATAGAGTACAAAATACATGTTGACCTACCATAAGATCGTTGTGTTGTCTACAAGCCCTACCCCTCGGTTTATATAGGTATGAGGTGGTCTAGGGTTATAATTTGGTCGGCTATGTAGAGGGTAAATGTGTTGTGGACAACTTCTATGTCTTGAAGTATGCGTCAAGTCTTCAGGAATGCTCCTTCTACATGTCATGGGCCCTCTTGAGATGACCTGCTGATGAACCGCCATGAGTGTCCTCGGCCCGGCCCACCTGGCCGGGAGATGACATGGTGAGTGGCCTCTAATCTAGCACACTATCAGAATGAGTATAGTCTACGGTCCATGAAAGTGAAGGTGGAACCGAAGGAAAGGGTACTAGGAGAGCAACATAGGAGCCGTCTGCCATGACAACAAGGTGCGGCGTGTTGACGAAGCTGGCAGGGCAACACTGGATGTGTTTCTAGAAGTTGTGTACGTCTGATCCCCGATCCGCTTCCACGGGGTGGAAGTAGTCGACCAAGAGGCGACAACGACGGCCACTATGACCGCTGGCACGAGCGCGTGCGCTCGTACATGATGCCATCTTGCACTCTAGAGATGCTTCATGCCCTCCTGTTTCTTCCAAAGTGCTTCATTCTTTTATGTTAATAAAATATCATATTTATGGTCGGGTTTTACCATCATTTCCTGAAGTTTTCTCCTTAACAGATGTGCGCGAACGAAGTACAATTCCAAAAACTTACCATATTGGCATAAAATAAAGGTAAAAATATCACATAATTTGGATTCATCAAGACACAGAGAAGCCCCAGAACACGACAACATTGGCATGAGAGCACACCATAACGGCCACCCCGACCCAGCACTTGGGGAAACCAAGAGTGACAGGAAAGCCACCTGGCGCTACTGCGGAGGAAGGGGCGGCAAACCACCTGAACAAGACAGTGGGATGTTGAGGAACCACACACAACGACCACCAAAGAGAAGGAATCAAGCGCCCACGGCCAACGGCCAGCAGCTTCTATCAGGAGGCGAACCCTATCTCCTTCTGTCAGATCGAAGGCGCCGTGCAGCCCAAACAGAGACACACACTCCGCCAGGTGGCACTACCCATGAGAAAAAAGTACAACGCCAGCCACGCCAAACTTTGAAACTCCGCTGCCGCTCAAGAACCGGAGCTACCCAAAGTTCACAGCTTCTGCTCCACTCACCCGAGATCAAATCTTTATCAAGGTGGCGCCTCCAAGGAGGACACAATGCGCAACGCGCCCATGCCACCCAGTCAGCTAATGATGGATTTTCTTCCTGGAGACGGGTCGAGGGTGAATAGAAGGGACCAGAGCCACGCCTCCAAGGAGGAAGGGACGGCCACCGCCAAGCCGTACCTACCGACCTAGGGTTTCCCCTATTCCCAATCTACAAGAGAGAGAGAGAGAGAGAGAGAGAGAGAGAGAGAGAGAGAGAGAGAGAGAGAGAGAGTTGTGTCGAATATTATGTACAAGGTAGGTTACAGTTGGATTAGGAGTTGTATTGTGTTTACATAGGATGTGGAGTCGTGTCCTAATAGGACACTTGTATCCTAGGCCTCTCATATATAGCGGGGGTAGACACACGATGTAACCTATGCCAACATAATAGCACAGGTATGCAAGGGGGAGCCGGCGCGTGTGCCGGCGCCCGGGTGGCCGGGTGCGGTATTGTGACGGTGTCACGGGGAGGAGCGCCCGTAGTCAAGCCCCGGGGATGTAGCCATATCGGTGAACCTCGTTAACAAATCTCGGTGTCGTACTCGTGTGATTGCTTGGTCCTCGGATGATCGATTAAGTGCTTCGGATTTATTCTAACAGAAGGGAGTCCAACCTCATATTTGATGTGGAGGAGGAGCTTCGCGTCGCTGATGACGATGCCCATAGTAGGTAGGCCCATGAAGGGTCAAAATATCATAAGGCATGGGGTCCATACATCAAGTAGATGGGTGCAGGCAAATACCGTATACTCCGAAGATATACCGTATACTCCCAAGACATCTATGACAACACTACTTGGACAACATCCGTATCATCTATTCAATTGAATATCAACTACTCTGCCATGTAACCTACTCAGGTATGAGAAGGCCGACAATCACACATGGCGGCTGAAGCATCACCTTCGGAATGGATGATAATAACATTCTTCTAATGGGTTGCATTAATTTTTCCATTTGTAACATACGAGGTGAGGGGGTGGCGCACTCTTTATAAGTCCCCCCGCATCACATAGCTCAGATACTGATTTGAACTCTCTCACACACTATGTAACTCCATGTTCATACACAGATCAAGGAAAGACTCTACGGACCACGAGATGTAGGATTGTTATCTCCAACGCGAGAGATCCGATGTAAAAAATAATCGTGTCACATATTTGCATCTTGGTAGATCGTGCCCCTTTATCCTACCGCTCTTCTATTATCGGAATCGATACCACGACAGCTGTCGCCCACCATGGTCCCACCTCTCATGAAGTCGGGGACGCCGACCAGATCACATGCAACCAACGCCTTCCGCTGGACGCCGTCACGTCACCTGCTCAGGCCGCACCTAAGATCTCGAGGTCCTCCACCACCATATGGAGCAAAGAAGGCCTCGCCGCCACCTTTACCGACGTCAGCCCGAGCTTGCTCGACGACCACCTTGGATATGGCGGTGAGGTTGGGCTGGGTAAGGGAGTGGCGGCGTGCTGGGAACCCTAGACGCCGCCTGAGTTGCCCGAGCGGGCGACAAGGGGCCCTCTCCTCTGTTTTCTACATAGGATGTCCGACCACCGTGCAAAGATGGGGGTTCGAACCCAAGGCCTCACAAGTGGTACTGGCCGACCACTGTAGCACAACTCTTTAATTGATGAGATGCTACAACTATATACCAGAAGCTTACTTTTAGGACCCTGATAAGTGCCACACATGTGGCACAAACACATGGCAACTCCGAACATTTTTATGGAAAGTTTAATGATGCTAGGATGATAAGTTTAGTTGTCAAGCATGGCAACTTTATTTTTGGATGGCAATTTTTAGTTTTTTTCTCTTTTGTGTTCTTTTTAGATGACTAGTTTAGTTGTAAAAAATGTCAGGACCGGGTTGCTTGGTGCCACACATGTGACACTTATCATTTGGGTACTTTTATTCAAAATAATTCTCTACTTACTGGGTTGTTCTAGAACAATATCTTTGTACTAGAAACATTCTTTACTATAGGAGAAATTGTTTTTTCAAAAAAGCTTGACAGAATATGCCATATGGATCTAGCTAGTTTCAAAGTTCATACCCAGAAATGTATAATGGTGAAATAAAATTTGATTTGGACACTCAGTTTGAGAGTAATGCATCTTAAATTAATCATACATAGTACATTTGTATGCCATATTTTTTTTGCCGGGACATATTTGCACGCAGTAACATAATCTTTTTCGTCCATATATGGTATTATGTTTTCTTTGCTACTTGGAGCATCTACAACTAGACTGCACAAATCAGGGCCTACATCCGTGCATGTGCTGGGCCCTCATATGTCCTCCCGGATAACTACACTCCCCATATGTCAATCCTCATGTCCATGTAAATCCATGCATGCCCATCATGTAGCACAAATTCGTCAACAATACAACAATTTGACGATAAAAAATGAATGATAATTTAAAAATTCATCACATGCTAAAATAAAATTCAACAATTCATACATAGATAGGCAATACAAGAATGAATCAAACACCTCCATTGTTCCGGTCGTTGATCCTCTTATTCGTGCCAATCAACCACCTCTTGCCTTCATCATCTAAGAGGCTATTCTCCAGCAACATGATCCTTGACTCATCCATCTCTCTTGCAAGACTTAACATGATCCTCAACGTTGTCCGGTGCCTTTGGAGTTGCGCTGAGTCAGCCATAATATCCTTGGTTGTGGCGTCTTCTAGAAAGCTATCTGGGATGTCCGCCCACTGGGAGGCTGGAATAGAGTCGGGCCCTGCTGACGAGTTTTTTTTTACCTGCGGCTAGGATGGGCGAATTGCTCGTGGTCGCCAGACTGCTTGCGCCCAAGCCCATCTCGTCATCACTGGCTGTATCCGCACTGGCCCTCTCTTCACCTACCTTCCCCACCGCTTGACACTCCTGTTACTTCCAGCGGCGCTCCCTCAAGGCGTCGTTCCTCATCTTGCAACTGACCACCACGGTCGGGCCCCACCAATTCCGTGGAGACATCATCCATGCCGATGGTGGCCAACAGGCTTGTCGGTGACAACATCTCCGACGATGTAAGAAGAAAGCTACGCGGAATCGGGAATTGGAGGGAAAACGCTGGAGGAGTGTGATCAATTTGGTGGACTAGTCAATTTGAGCAGATTTAGGATGGGTCAGGTATGTCAGATCCGGCGTGGCGGACGTGTCCGGGCGTGCCCATATCTGCCTCGGGTGTGGGCTGGATATGTGGAGTGTCGGTCTGCCTGAATGTTTGGGCCGAGTTTTCCAGGTCCGGTTGTGTGGCAATTTTCTCTCCGGGCAGTGACCGGGAAGGCCGCCCGGACCTTTGCGGCGGAAATGGGGCTCCGGTAGTAGATTCTCTTATCCATGCAGAGAGATGCATTTCATGCATGAACACGCTCGGGAAAGAAATAAAAAATGGACGCAGGCTAGTCAACATTTTTTTGACATATTGCAGACGCGACATCTTATACATACGCATATACACTTACCCTTATGAAGGCATATATAGCCTACCCTATGAGCACCTCCTAGAGACTGAGCCGGCACATCATCTTGAGGTTGTCAAAGTCGCCACTGACACCTTCGTAGTTAACGGTAACATCTCCTCCAACTGGATGCATATCACCAGAAGACCTGAAATAAATCGAGGGAAATGCGAGCACCAGTGTAAAATTTAGGACTTGAACCTACTGGGCTGAGGAAATCACTATCTTACTAACCATCCAACCACACATTGGTTCGCCACGCCAGTTAGCATTTGAGTTTATCGATTGGAGATCATAGATGGTTAACTTGTACTTATTTTAATTTTGCTAATATATTTTGCTCAAGATCACTGTTTAGATGGCAATTTCTTTTATCAACTAAAGTAGTTAGAGCTAGCCGGCAAGTGTACGTTTTGTTGGCCGCACGGCACTTAGTCATTAGCACTTACTCTGTTGGCATAGTCCTGACTAGTGAGTAGACTAGTGACTGGCTGGGACATCGCTTTTGTGCACGGGTGTGTTGGACCCACGCATGTCTCATGCACGCAGAGGAGATAATAATGCTAATCGGACCAGAGTGTCCCACCGAAAATAGTACCACCTCGCTAGACGGCTGCGAGTCCCACTAGCTTATATACCTAGCACTCGCCAACAACATTGCCGAGCGTGGTGGTGCACGCTTGTCACTCCAGCTACGTGGTTATAACATTGCTGTATCCAGCCGTGGCCCCGTCTCTGATTTGCTTGCTCTCAACCCCCATATATCAACTCTTTTTATTTTGGCCGGCAGTGCCGTTCCTAGCACCGGCCGGCGCGGTGGTTTGCTCGCTCTCAACCCCATATATCTACTATTTTTATTTTGGCCGGCAGTGCAGTTCCTAGCACCGGCCGGCGCGGTGGTTTGCTCGCTCTCAACCCCATATATCTACTAATTTTATTTTGGCCGGCAGTGCAGTTCCTAGCACCGGCCGGCGCGGTTGCAGCACACGGCCCCATGGTTGCATCATCGGGTTGTGCTGCCCTGCCGTCCTCGCCGACAATGCTCAGCGCGCGGGTGGCACCCATCCGCTGTCTCCCTCCCCATCATCTCCTGGAACTCCATTGCTTCGCCCATTGTGAACATCGCAACAACATGAAAAGGAGGATGTAACTTTTGCTGGTGCCAGTTGCAAGTCACCAAGGCTTTGCTGTCATCGTCTCATTACGGTTTCCAGCTTTGGTGGAGAACGGTTTCAGCATCCACATAGCATGGTTGCAACTCCGCTAGTAACCGGTTCCAGCAAAGAAAAATCGTCTACCGGTCGTAGCACCATGCAGCTCCGCCATGATGGATGTAGCAAATTCCCTCGCCGGTAGTAGCAAAAGAGGACGACTATTGCAGCAAAAAAGGTCACCACCGTCGTACCATTGCTTGTTAATGGAGCTCCGGTGGTAGTCAGTTCCAGCCTTTTTACCTGCTGGTTCCAGCAGTTCCAGCCAATGGTTGTAGCTTTCGACGATACTGATCCGAG
>NC_041392.1:734523530-734525740 GCF_002162155.2 Triticum dicoccoides | reverse complement strand
GACATTTTTCCCAGCATCTCTCCCGCTGCTTCCAGCAAACCACATGGCCGCATGTAGCATCTGCATTTTCACAACCTGGTTTTGTAGCACATCAGAGGGCATGGCTTTCTCCGCCTCTAAGTGCTCCTTGCTGCAAAAGTCAGGTGCGGTCGTGTCAGGGGAAGTGTTGTATGCATGGTCTGAATTTTTTTAGTTTTAGGCTGAACGATTGCCTCTGTGTAGTTTTCATCTTGTTGGGCCTGGTCCGCTCAAGGCACCGAGCCATATGCTGCGTGGATCGATCCGAGCAATCGTAGAACAAACGGCAGCCATCGCAAGACGTGTACGTACGTTCCGTGACTTCCGCCGTTTCCTATTCTGTAATGGCTTCGCTTTCCATCTGTCTCCGCGATAGATCTTTTCGCTTCAGCGGCTCGGCGGCGATCGCTTTGCAGCCAGGAGACGGGCGGAAGCAAAACTGCACAGGACTTGCGAGCACCGGATGCCGCGGCGTCAGCCGACACTGCCACGCTGCCGCCGAACAGAAGGCCAACCGGTGCCCTAAGCTCCTCCCTCTTTTCTAATTTTGATACAAAATGCAAAGTTGTATTAAGATTTCACTACTATGTTTTGGAATAATTTCTTGTCTAGTTGTAAGTTCAGAAATTGTTATGGATTCAAGATTATCAACGATTGTTCATCCTGTGGTCCAAGTCCAAAATCAAGGTTCTGTCTGATTCTTACTATTCAAGTCACAAGCCTATAATTCATGTGAGTTCATCAGTTCAAATGCATTATTTTTTTTGTTTGGTTCATAAACAGAAACAATCATGCATTCTAGTTCTAGAAAAAAGTATGATTGTGTGCCTTAAAGCGTAAGAAGAAATACAAACTAGAAGAAGATGCTCAATCTCAAAGGGGTGCTCTTGATAAATTTGTCGTAAGAATTTGCATTGCTACTTGAGAATTTTCTAAAGATTGTACTACTAAATAACATAAATTTAAATTGTATAATTATGTGATTATGCTTGGCTTAAATTTTATGATTATTTTTTCAAATGTTAGGGCCCCATTTTGCTTTTCGCACCGGGGCCAAGAATTCGGCCCTGGCGCCATGTCATTGTTTCCTAAAGAAAAAAGAAATCAAATCTTGCATGTCATTGTTTAAAAGTCAAGTCATTTTCTTCTCTCCTACATAGTATTCCATCCGTCCCAAAAGTAGTATCTCAACTTTGTACTAACTTTAAAAGTCAAGTCATTTTCTTCTCTCCTACATAGTAGTACTTCCTCTATCATGTATAATATACATAATGTTCACCGGGGTGGAAGGGGTATGTCTTCTTACTATTATTACCAATTGCTTCACCGTGTCCCATTACGTAATATACACCGAGATGGAGGGCATATGCGTGTCGTGAGCAAACGATGGCACCGGTTGAGATCGGAGGAGGGCTTGCGTTCTTTCCCACTAGCCGCCCGCGTGCAGTGCGCTTTGTGTTTTTACTTTGTAAAAGAAGACCAGGATGGGAGGATCGGCATGGTGGCAGGAAGATCGCAACAC
This sequence comes from Triticum dicoccoides, assembly GCF_002162155.2. NCBI lineage: Eukaryota > Viridiplantae > Streptophyta > Magnoliopsida > Poales > Poaceae > Triticum > Triticum dicoccoides. The sequence continues at coordinate 734,524,200 of NC_041392.1, read as the reverse complement.
AGGGGGTGGGTGGTGATTTTGCAAGCTAGACTAGCCCACAAGCAGGAGGTTACCAGGGAAGAGCCATGGGGGTCCACTACTAGGAAAAAAGCTATAGATGGAAATGACATTAATGGCGCACCAGTCATGTGGTGCACCATTACTATATCTAATGGCGCATCATCTATTGGTGCGCCATTAGTGTGGAAGACACTAATGGCGCACCAGCCACACGGTGTGCCACTAGTAACAAAATGTTTTTTTTCATTTTTTCAAACATACTAATGACGCATCCGGGCAGAGTGCGCCATTAGTAGTTAGAACTATTAATGGCGCAACTACTAATGGCGCACCAGCCGTAGAGTGCGCCACTACTGTATTTTTTTAGCTTTTTGCAAAACTACTAATGGCGCATCGTTGCATAGTGCGCCATTACTAGTTTAAACTAGTAATGGCTTTTTTTTACTTTTTGATATCATGAATATTTTTAAATTTTATGGGCACTTTTTGAATTCATGAATATTTTTTTAAATTTGATGATATTTTTTCATATTCCATATGAAAAAATATTAAATATTCATGAGGACACTCGATCTCGATCCCCCTTCCTCTTGATAGCTATCCCCCTCGCCAGATCCCCCTCGCCGCCGAGCAACCCCCCGCACCCTCCCCCCGCTCCACCGCCGCCGAC
>NC_041392.1:734505701-734523289 GCF_002162155.2 Triticum dicoccoides | reverse complement strand
ACCCCCTGCACCCTCCCCCGCTCCACCGCCGCCGCCGATGATATTTTCAAATAACAAATTTGATGATATTTTTTAAAAAATTATTACTGTTTTTATAAAAAATTATTACTGTTTTATATTCATATTCATTTTCTAAAAAATAATTATAAAAAATTGTAGACTACAATTGTTGTTAAACAACAATTATTACTATTTTTATAAAAAAATATTACTGTTTCATATTCATATTCATTTATTAAAAAATAATAATAATAAATATACTATTGGCGCACCGGCCTGGTGGTGCGCCATTGCTATCTAAAAAAAGATTTCTAATGGCGCACCGGCGATGGGTGCACCATTGCTATCTAAAAAAAGATTTCTAATGGCGCACCGACGGGTGGTGCGCCATTAGTAATCTTCCCCCTATAGCTAAGTCCTCCCTCTCCCTCGCCAGAGATCCCCTTTCGTCCCTCTCTCCCTCGCCAGACCCACAACGCCGCCGCCCCGACACCCGCCGCCCACGCGCCCCCACCCCCGCGCCCCACCCCCGCCGCCCCGACCCTCAACGTCTTCGCCTTCCTCCTCGCCGTCGGCGCCGAGCAGCGACGCAGCACCGTACGCCCCCCGACCCTCCTCCTCCCCTTCCCCTCCTCCTCCTCCCCTTGCCCCTCGCCTGCGCCGGGGCTGACGGCCCCTTCTCTGTCTCGCAAGGTAAGGTCTCCGGCACCTCTACGACACCGACGCCTCCACCGTCTAGGGCGTCTGCGCCTTCTTCCACCTCCGGCCACCGCACCGTCGATCCCCGCACGAGCTCGCCATCGTCTTCCTCTCGGTGAGCTGCACCGGTTCCCCTCCCCCCCTTCTGTTAACTGAACATTGTCAGGTTTAGGTTCTGTTAACTGAAAATTTTTAGATTCAGAAACATTGTTGGACTGATAGGAGGTTTGTTGAACAGAGCAATCTACACCTGTAATTTCTACTGTTATGCCTCTGTTGATTGTGATCTCTGCACATGTTTAATGTCTGTGCTGTTGTGCGGCTGTTATGTGTGTCTATGTCGGTGAGCTTGTGTTATGCACTTCTGCGTTTTGATGTCCCCCCTTACCTTAGTTTTTTCATCTCACTGGTCCTTTTCATTGTATTGGTCCTTTTCATTTTTGTCAAAGAGGCCCCGAGTTCTCTCTTCACTTGTGTGGTGATTGTCTTGGTCCTTTTCATTTTTGTCATGGCATTCTTGAGGTGTTGATGTGTCTGAGGGCATGAACCATGATCAAGTTGAGTTTAGATTTCATTAGATTAGATGGATTATCATGCATTGTGTCCTGATAGTTGGATATTTGAGTAGTATTGTCAACACTAATAACTTTTACATGTTTGCATTGCTTCCAAGAGTAACAGCAGGTGCTTATGACACCTTTAGGAGATCTACTCATCTCTAATCATGCTACTCAAGGATGGGAACCGTAGGCATCTCTATATATTTTTTCAGTGTCCTTTATTGGTGGTTCTATGATGTAGTCCAGATGAAACCAATTGCATGCATTGAGAAATAGAGTATTAAAACAGGACTTGACGTGGTTTTCCACTTAGCTATCTGAATTGAGAAAAAACATAGCTTTTGCGGTCTCTGAGGCAAAACTTGCTACTCCATATACAACTAATACTACTACTAGACAAGATACTACTCCATATACTACTAATACTACTACTGTATTTCATTTCAAAGTTCAAAATGCTGGTACTGAGATTTTCATTTCCAATGAGTGATGTTTTTCCTAGCAGTAGAAAAAACATAGCAACTTCTCTGTTTTTATAAAGTTGTTCTTATATGGGTGAAACTTCACTTGTTTTTAGGCTAGTGCAGGGTGTTGCTTCTTCTGTATGGGCCAACTATGTCACAAATAAATTGTTCCTTCTTCTGTATTGGACAAGTAATGCCTTTTAAAGATGATGATCATCTTGCTAGTTTGCTGGGTTTTGTCTCCGACCATTGTGTCGTGATGAATTTGCAGGTACCCCGAGAGGCCCTTGAGTTTGCCGGAATGTCGATTAACTTCTGTTCCGGCAAATTCGGGTACTCCATATGTCCTATTTTTAGCAAAGGTCATGCCGAAATTTTCCGTGAATTGTAGCATGACTTTGCTAAAAATAGGACATATGGGGTACTTGCGACTAATGCATGCATCGGCGTCGACAAAACCTAAATGATGAAAGCTTAGGCTTTTAGGGTGCCTCGACGTCGACAAACCCTAAATGATAAAACCTTGGCTTTTAGGGTGCCTCGGTGTCGATAAGAACCTAAATGATGAAAGCTTAGACTTTTAGGGTGCCTCAGTGTCGACAAACCCTAAATGATAAAAGCTTAGCTTTTAGGATGCCTCGGTGTCAACAAACCCTAAATGATGTAGTTTTGAATTATGAACGTAGGATATGTCATCATCATCATCGGACGAGGAAAGTCTCCCGACGGAGTGCGACTGGTGCCACGACAATCAAGGTCTGTGCGACATGCCTCACCTGGACGATGATCGGCGCTTCAGCATTAAGCTCGAGGAGACCTTCGAAGTTGAAACGGTACACAACGACGACAAGTGTTATTTTCATAATTAAGCATGACTTCAACTATTTCAACGTGTAATTTTCATCTTTTACAATTCGAGTATAGCTTATCCCATGCCATGCAAGACGCTATGTCTTGGAGAGGATGGATTTTGAAGACCATGAAATTTGTGAAACAAAGAAAATTCACCTAAGGACTCGTCACGATGTGGACTTTGAAGTAAATCTATATAATTCTGAGAGCATAACCCATTTCGGTTGCAAAAATTGGAAAGCATTTTGCAAGATGTATGGTTTTGATGAGGGTATGCTTATCACCATGGATCATGGTAATCCTGACTTCAACCAAGACAATATGGACATTTGGGTCCTTGTTGATACGCCTCCAGTTCTACCGCTATGTGAGTTTCTCAAACATAGTTATTAGCTAATTTATATTGTTTATTTCAAAATAGTTGACAGCTTATTTCCATTGACAGCTTATTTTTATTGTTCAAAGAATGTGCAGGAGATGGTAGACAAAACCCACTACACCGATGGCTCCGAATTAACAACTTACAAGGAGAAAAATCATCTGGTCGGATTTTGTACTGACATTGAGAATTACACTATCCACAATCAAACTCCTCAACATTATGGTAAATACGTGCCACTAGTGCATGTGTTCAACTACGGTAACTACCATGGAGATATCTTGGTACGATTTTTACTATTACGACATCCGTGCATCTTTTGCATACTTCTAAAACTAGTACATCATTGCTAACTATGAAGTTATTACTATGTTTTTCAACGGATAATCCCAGAGAATTGTGTGCCTCATATGATGTATCAGAAAGGTAGTGTTAATGTTTTGAACATACAGCCAGGTCGTCCTACGAATCTCAACTGTCCATACGAGATTTCTAAAAGAAGTGGAGACATGAAAATCAAAGGATGGAAAAAATGTATGGACAGTCGTAAGGAGCTTCTTGGAAGCAAAAGGAAGTGAAGCGCAAGAATTGGAGACAGGATGTTCTCCATTCTCCATAATGGAGAGTCAGGGTCTATATTGTTTTATGCTATTTTAGCTTAAATAGGGTATTTAGGTCCTGCCTAATACTAATGATCATGTGCTAAGAACAATTAAGTAGGGTTGGTTCGATGACTATCAAGATGATGATCGTATGACTTGTTATGAATAACGAGTAGAAGTTGTATGATGATGATTAGTAGGACTTATTAGGATTAGTATTATTTTCGACAAACTCGATATCGCGGTCTCGAGACTTGTAATGTTTTATCTTTGTTCGGTCTTTTGAATTCGGAGGCTAATATGATGAATTGTATTTGGAGACTAATCTTCTATTGTATTCGATGAATCTGCTGTTGCTGTGTGCTACTGTCTATATTCTGTCAAATAATATATTTTCTAACCTGTGCAAAAATCAAAAAAGTGAAAAAAAACAAATATTCATACTAATGGCACATCACCACAAGGTGCGCCATTAGTATGCCAAAGGATACTAATGGCGCATCAAGACAGAGTGCGCCATTAGTATGACAAAGCAGATGGTTACATATGGCCCCCCAGGAGGCATACTAATGGCGCATGGTGTTACATACTAATGGCGCACTTCCTGGTGCGCCATTAGCATACCAGATACTAATGACGCATCAGTGATGCGCCATTAGTAAAAAATTCTAGTGGCGTGATACTAATGGCGCATCGGTAGTGCGCCATTAGTAGGCAAAACCGGTGCGCCATTAGTAGGTCTTTTCCTAGTAGTGGTCTGTGTGTTTTGCGTGTTAACCGGGTTGTCAGTCGTCGGGCCAGAAGGGACAGCCCGTCGCACAATTGTTACACAAATTCGACCGGAACAAAGAACGAAAACAGATGTTTTTTGTTGGGACGCGTCTAGTGAGCAAACGTTTGCCCACTAGCGCTTCCTGGCAGCCTCTCTTATTTAGGCATGTTTTGGTCCCCCGATCCAGATTTGGAAAGTAGGAAGGCCCACGCTTTTCTCCCGCTCCCATGCTTTCCTTCAGCTCGCACGCTTTTCTTCAGCTCTCCCATCACGTGCTTGATCAACGCCGGTCATCAAATAGGAAGTGTAGCTTGCCTGACGTACCCCTGCGCCCAACGCCCCCCTTTCCCTCTCCTCACCTACCCCCACGCCCTTCTTCTTCTCCCCCAAAATCGGAGGGACCCTGCAATGGCTGCCCCATTGAAGCTTAAAAACTGAAAGAAGAATCTACCAATATACAGACAAAGTAAGAAGAGATGGGAGGTGTGATTTTCTCACCTTGTTTTTTCATATCTGATTGCACCTTCTTCCTCGCAGTGTTCTCCCTTGTTTTTCCCAGATCCATGAGCAACAAGTATGGTTGTTGTGCTGCTCCTGTTGCAAAATAGAAAACAAAAACAGAAAGTGAGCAACTATAGTGGATTTTATAAGCAAATCAGGTATTAACAGCAAGCAACTCTTGGCAGGACATGAACCACAACGTCTGTTTTTCATTTTTTTCATGTATCGACTGCTGTATTTTTAGGTTGCTTTGGGACTAGAAAAAGGTGTATTGAAAAACAGAACAAAAAAGAAACAACTTCTAAGCTTTGTTTTAAGCAAAATTCGTGTTAAGAGCGAGCAACTCATGTGTGATCATGCATGTTAGAACTAAAAAGATGTGGGGAAAAATGTGGGCAACTACTGGGGCACTTTTAAGCAAAATAAAAAAAGGTGAAAAAAGGGTAAGCAACTCATTTGTCTCTTATGAATTTAGTTTGCTTTGTACAACATATGTGGTAAAATTTTAAAAGAAAAGCAGCAAACTGAAGGAAATATGCCCTAGAGGCAATAATAAAGTTATTATTTATTTCCTTATATCATGATAAATGTTTATTATTCATGCTAGAATTGTATTAACCGGAAACATAATACATGTGTGAATACATAGACAAACAGAGTGTCACTAGTATGCCTCTACTTGACTAGCTCGTTAATCAAATATGGTTATGTTTTCTAACCATGAACAAAGAGTTGTTACTTGATTAACGGGATCACATCATTAGTTGAATGATCTGATTGACATGACCCATTCCATTAGCTTAGCATCCGATCGTTTAGTATGTTGCTATTGCTTTCTTCATGACTTATACATGTTCCTATGACTATGAGATTATGCAACTCCCGTTTACCGGAGGAACACTTTGTGTGCTACCAAACGTCACAACGTAACTGGGTGATTGTAAAGGTGCTCTACAGGTGTCTCCAAAGGTACATGTTGGGTTGGCGTATTTCGAGATTAGGATTTGTCACTCCGATTGTCGGAGAGGTATCTCTGGGCCCTCTCGGTAATGCACATGACATAAACCTTGCAAGCATTGCAACTAATGAGTTATTTGTGAGATGATGTATTACGGAACGAGTAAAGAGACTTGCCGGTAACGAGATTGAACTAGGTATTGGATACCGACGATCGAATCTCGGGCAAGTAACATACCGATGACAAAGGGAACAACGTATGTTGTTATGCGGTCTGACCGATAAAGATCTTCGTAGAATATGTAGAAGCCAATATGAGCATCCAGGTTCCGCTATTGGTTATTGACTGGAGACGTGTCTCGGTCATGTCTACATTGTTCTCGAACCGTAGGGTCCGCATGCTTAAGGTTTCGATGACAGTTATATTATGAATTTATGAGTTTTGATGTACCGAAGGAGTTCGGAGTCCCGGATGAGATCGGGGACATGACGAGGAGTCTCGAAATAATCGAGACGTAAAGATCGATATATTGGACGACTATATTCGGATATCGGAAAGGTTCCGAGTGATTCGGGTATTTTTCGGAGTACCAGAGAGTTACGGGAATTCGCGGGGGAGTATATGGGCCTTATTGGGCCATACAGGAATAGAGGAAAGAGGCCAAAAGGAAGGAGGCCTGCGCCCCCCCCCCTCTGGTCCGAATTGGACAAGGGGCGCAGCCCCCTTTTCCTTCTTCCTCTCCCCCTCTTTCCCCTTCTCCTACTCCAACAAGGAAGGAGGGAGTCCTACTCCCGGTGGGAGTAGGACTCCCCTTGGCGCGCCCCCTCCTAGGCCGGCCGCCCCCTCCCCCTTGCTCCTTTATATACGGGGGCAGGGGGGCACCCCATGACACACAAGTTGATCTTCGTGATCGTTCCTTAGCCGTGTGCGGTGCCCCCCTCCATGATATTACACCTCGGTCATATTGTAGCGGGTCTTAGGCGAAGCCCTGCGACGGTTGAACATCAAGATCGTCACCACGCCATCGTGCTGACGGAACTCCTCCCCGAAGCTTTGCTGGATCGGAGCCTGGGGAGCGTCATCGAGCTGAACGTGTGCCAAGAACCCGGAGGTGCCGGAGTAACGGTGCTTGGATCGGTTGGACCGAGAAGACGTACGACTACTTCCTCTACGTTGCGTCAACGCTTCCGCTTCGGTCTATGAGGGTACATAGACAACACTCTCCCCTCTCGTTGCTATGCATCACCATGATCTTGCGTGTGCGTAGGAATTTTTTTGAAATTACTACGTTCCCCAATAGTGGCATCCGAGCCTAGGTTTTATGCGTAGATGTCATATGCACGAGTAGAACACAAGTGAGTTGTGGGCGATATAAGTCATACTGCTTACCAGCATATCATACTTTGGTTCGGCGGTATTGTTGGATGAAGCGGCCCGGACCGACATTACGCGTACGCTTACGCGAGACTGGTTCTACCGACGTGCTTTGCACACAGGTGGCTGGCGGGTGTCAGTTTCTCCAACTTTAGTTGAACCGAGTGTGGCTACGCCCGGTCCTTGCGAAGGTTAAAACAACACCAACTTGACAAACTATCGTTGTGGTTTTTGATGCGTAGGTAAGAACGGTTCTTGCTAAGCCCGTAGCAGCCACGTAAAACTTGCAACAACAAAGTAGATGACGTCTAACTTGTTTTTGCAGGGCATGTTGTGATGTGATATGGTCAAGACGTGATGAGATATAAGTTGTTGTATGAGATGATCATGTTTTGTTGAAGTTATCAACAACTGGCAAAATCCTTATGGTTGTCTCTCTATTGCATAAGATGCAAGCGTCCAATAATTGCTTTACTTTATCGCTATGCGATAGCAATAGTTGCAAGAGCAATTGTTGGCGAGAAGACCACGTGACGACACATTGATATAGATCAAGATGATGGAGATCATGGTGTCATGCCGGTGATGATAGAGATCATGACAGTACTTTGGAGATGGAAATCGAAGGTGCAAGATGATGATGGCCATATCATGTCACATATTTTGATTGCATATGATGTTTATCTTTTATACATCTTATTTTTCTTAGGTTGACGGTAGCATTTTAAGATGATCTCTCACTAATTATCAAGAAGTGTTCTCCCTGAGTATGCACCGTTGTGAAAGTTCTTCGTGCTGAGACACCACGTGATGATCAGGTGTGATAGGCTCTACGTTCAAATACAACGGGTGCAAAACAGTTGCACACGCGGAATACTCAGGTTATACTTGACGAGCCAAGCATATAAAAATATGGCCTCGGAACACGGAGACCGAAAGGTCGAGCGTGAATCATATAGTAGATATGATCAACATAGTGATGTTCGCCAATGAAACTGCTCCATCTCACGTGATGATCAGACATGGTTTTAGTTGATTTGGATCACGTGATCACTTAGAGGATTAGAGGGATGTCTATCTAAGTGGGAGTTCTTAAGTAATATGATTAATTGAACTTAAATTTATCATGAACTTAGTCCTGGTAGTATTTTGCAAATTATGCTGTAGATCAATAGCTCGCGTTGTTGCTTCCCTGTGTTTATTTTGATATGTTTCTAGAGAAAATTGTGTTGAAAGATGTTAGTAGCAATGATGCGGATTGGATCCGTGATCTGAGGTTTATCCTCATTGCTGCACAGAGGAATTATGTCCTTGATGCACCGCTAGGTGACAGACCTATTGCAGGAGCAGATGCTGACATTATGAACGTTTGGCTAGCTAAATATGATGACTACTTGATAGTTTAGTGCACCATGCTTAACGGCTTAGAATCGGGACTTCAAAGACGTTTTGAACGTCATGGACCATATGAGATGTTCCAGGAGTTGAAGTTAATATTTCAAGCAAATACCCGAGTTGAGAGATATGAAGTCTCCAACAAGTTCTATAGCTAAAAGATGGAGGAGAATCGCTCAACTAGTGAGCATGTGCTCAGATTGTCTGGGTATTACAATCGCTTGAATCAAGTGGGAGTTAATCTTCCAGATAAGATAGTGATTGACAGAATTCTCTAGTCACCATCACCAAGTTAGTAGAACTTCGTGATGAACTATAGTATGCAAGGGATGACGAAAATGAATCCCGAGCTTTTCATGATGATGAAATCGATGGAGGTAGAAATCAAGAAAGAGCATCAAGTGTTGATGGTTGACAAGATCACTAGTTTCAAGAAAAGGGCAAAGGAAAAAAGGGGAACTTCAAGAAAAACAGCAAGCAAGTTGTTGCTCATGTGAAGAAGCCCAAGTCTGGCCCTAAGCCTGGGACTAAGTGCTTCTACTTCAAAGGGACTGGTCACTGGAAGCGGAACTACCCCAAGTGATTGGCGGATAAGAAGGATGGCAAAGTGAACATAAGTATATTTGATATACATGTTATTGATGTGTACTTTACTAGTGTTTATAGCAACCCCTCGGTATTTGATGCTAGTTCAGTTGCTAAGAGTAGTAACTCGAAACGGGAGTTGCAGAATGAACAGAGACTAGTTAAGGGTGAAGTGACGATATGTGTTGGAAGTGGTTCCAAGATTGATATCATCATCATCACACACTCCCTATACTTTCGGGATTAGTGTTGAACCTAAATAAGTGTTATTTGGTGTTTGCGTTGAGCATGAATATGATTTGATCATTATTTATTGTAATACGGTTATTCATTTAAGTAAAAGAATAAATTGTTGTTCTGTTTACATGAATAAAACCTTATATGGTTACACACCCAATGAAAATAGTTCATTGGATCTCGATCGTAGTGATACACATATTCATAATATTGAAACCAAAAGATGCGAAGTTAATAATGATAGTGCAACTTATTTGTGGCACTGCCGTTTAGGTCATATTGGTGTAAAGCGCATGAAGAAACTCCATACTTATGGACTTTTGGAACCACTTGATTATGGATCACTTGGTACTTGCGAACCATGCCTCATGGGCAAGATGACTAAGACTCCGTTCTCCGGAACAATGGAGCGAGCAACAAACTTGATTGGAAATAATACATACTGATGTATGCAGTCCAATGAGTGTTGAGGCTCGCGGCGGGTATCATTATTTTCTGTCCTTCACAGATGATTTGAGCAGATATGAGTATATCTACTTGATGAAACATAAGTCTGAAACATTTGAAAAGCTCAAAGAATTTCAGAGTGAAGTGGAAAATCATCGTGACAAGAAAATATAAGTTTCTACGATCTGATCGTGGAGAAGAGTATTTGAATTACGAGTTTGGTCTTCAGTTAAAACAATGTGAAATAGTTTCACTACTCACTCCACCTGGAATACCACAGTGTAATGGTGTGTTCAAACGTCGTAATCGTACTTTATTTGATATGGTGCGATCTATGATGTCTCTTACAGATTTGCCGCTATTGTTTTGGGGTTATGCATTAGAGACAGCTACATTCACGTTAAATAGGGCACCATCTAAAGCCATTTGAGATGACACCGTATGAACTATGGTTTAGCAAGAAACCTAAGATGTAGTTTCTTAAAGTTTGAGGTTACAATGCTTATGTGAAAAAGTTTCAACTTGATAAGCTCAAACCTAAATCGGAGAAGTGCGTCTTCATAGGATATCCAAAGGAAACTATTGGATACACCTTCTATCACAGATCCGGAGGCAAGACTTTTGTTGCTAAATTCGGAAACTTTCTAGAGAAGGAGTTTCTCTCGAAAGAAGTGAGTAGGAGGAAAGTAGAAAACTTGATAAGGTAATTGTATCTTCTCCCTTATTGGAAAGTAGTTCATCACAGAAATCTATTCTTGTGACTACTACACCAATTAATGAGGAAGCTAATGATGATGATCATGTAACTTCAGATCAAGTTACTACCGAATCTCGTAGGTAAACCAGAGTGAGATCCGCACCAGAGTGGTACGGTAATCCTGTTCTGGAAGTCATGTTACTAGACCATGACGGACTTGCAAACTATGAGGAAGCGATGATGAGCCCAGATTCCGCGAAATGGTTTGAGGCCATGAAATCTGAGATATGATCCATGTATGAGAACAAAGTATGGACTTTGATGGATTTGCCCGATGATCGGCAAGCCATAGAGAATAAATGGATCTTCAAGAGGAAGACGGACGCTGATAGTAGTGTTACTATCTACAACGCTAGACTTGTTAAAAAAGGTTTTTGACAAAGTTCAAGGTGTTGACTACGATGAAATTTTCTCACTCGTAGCGATGCTTAAGTCTGTCCAAATCATGTTAGCAATTGCCGCATTTTTATGAAATCTGGCAAATGGATAAACAAAATTACATTCCTTAATGGATTTAAAGAAGAGTTGTATATGATGCAACCAGAAGGTTTTGTCAATCCTAAAGGTGCTAACAAAATATGCAGGCTCCAGTGATCCATCTATGGACTGGTGCAAGCATCTCGGAGTTGGAATATACGCTTTGATAAGTTGATCAAAGCATATAGTTTTATACAGACTTTGGTGAAGCCTGTATTTACAAGAAAGTGAGTGGGAGCACTACAACATTTCTGATAAGTATATGTGAATGACATATTGTTGATCGGAAATAATGTAGAATTATTCTGCAAAGCATAAAGGAGTGTTTGAAAGGAGTTTTTCAAAGAAAGGACCTCGGTGAAGCTGCTTACATATTGAGCATCAAAATCTATAGAGATAGATCAAGACGCTTGATATGTTTTTTCAATGAGTACATACCTTGAAAAGATTTTGAAGTAGTTCAAAATGGAACAGTCAAAGAAAGAGTTCTTGCCTGTGTTACAAGGTGTGAAGTTGAGTAAAGACTCAAAGCCCGACCACGGCAGAAGATAGAAAGAGAATGAAAGTAATTCCCTATGCCTCAGTCATAGGTTCTATAAAGTATGTCATACTGTGTACCAGAACTATTGTACCCTGCACTGTGTTTAGCAAGGGAGTACAGTAGTGATCTAGGAGTAGATCACTGGACAGCGGTCAAAATTATCCTTAGTGGAATAAGGATATATTTCTTGATTATGGAGGTGACAAAAGGTTCGTCGTAAAGGGTTACGTCGATGCAAGTTTTGACACTGATCCAGATGACTCTAAGTCTCAATCTGGATACATATTGAAAGTGGGAGCAATTAGGTAGAGTAGCTCCATGCAGAGCATTGTTGACATAGAAATTTGCAAAATACATGCGGATCTGAATGTGGCAGACCTGTTGACTAAACTTCTCTCACAAGCAAAACATGATCACACCTTAGTACTCTTTGGGTGTTAATCACATAGCGATGTGAACTAGATTACTGACTCTAGTAAACCCTTTGGGTGTTGATCACATATCGATGTGAACTATGGGTGTTAATCACATGGTGATGTGAACTATTGCTGTTAAATCACATGGCGATGTGAACTAGATTATTGACTCTAGTGCAAGTGGGAGACTGAAGAAAATATGCCCTAGAGGCAATAATAAAGTTATTATTTATTTCCTTATATCATGATAAATGTTTATTATTCATGCTAGAATTGTATTATCCGGAATCATAATACTTGTGTGAATACATAGACAAACCAAACGTCACTAGTATGCCTCTACTTGACTAGCTCGTTAATCGAAGATGGTTATGTTTCCTAACCATAGACATGTGTTGTGATTTGATTAATGGGATCACATCATTAGGAGAATGATGTGATCAACATGACCCATTCCATTAGCTTAGCACCCGATCGTTTAGTATGTTGCTATTGCTTTCTTCATGACTTATACATGTTCCTATGACTATGAGATTATGCAACTCCTGTTTACCGGAGGAACACTTTGTGTGCTACCAAACGTCAAAACGCAACTGGGTGATTATAAAGGTGCTCTACAGGTGTCTCCGAAGGTACTTGTTGGGTTGGCGTATTTCGAGATTAGGATTTGTCACTCCGATTGTCGGAGAGGTATCTCTGGGCCCTCTCGGTAATGCACATCACTTAAGCCTTGCAAGCATTGCAACTAATGAGTTAGTTGTAGGATAATGTATTATGGAACGAGTAAAGAGACTTGCCGGTAACGAGATTGAACTAGGTATTGAGATACCGATAATCGAATCTCGGGCAAGTAACATACCGATGACAAAGGGAACAACGTATGTTGTTATGCGGTCTGACTGATAAAGATCTTCTTAGATTATGTGGGAGCCAATATGAGCATCCAGGTTCCGCTATTGGTTATTGACCGGAGACGTGTCTTGGTCAAGTCTACATTGTTCTCGATGACAGTTATATATGAGTTTATGAGTTTTGATGTACCGAAGGAGTTTGGAGTCCCGGATGAGATCGGGGAGATGACGAGGAGTCTCTAAATGGTCGAGACGTAAAGATCGATATATTGGACGACTATATTCGAACATCGGAAAGGTTCCGAATGATTCGGGTATTTTTCGGAGTACCGGAGAGTTACGGGAATACGTATTGGGCCTTATTGGGCCATACGGGAAAGAAGGAAAAGGGCCTCAAGGGTTGCCGCACCCCTCCCCTTGGTCTGGTCCGAATTGGACTAGGGAAGGGGGACGCCCCCTTCCTTCCTTCTCCTTTTCCCTTCCTCTTTTCCTATTCCATATGGGAGGTGGAATCCTATTAGGACTAGGGAGTCCTAGTAGGACTCCACACTTGGCGCGCCCCCTCCTAGGGCCGGCCTCCTCCTCCTTGCTCCTTTATATACGGGTGCAAGGGGCACCCCAAAGACACAACAATTGATCATTAATCTCTTAGCCATGTGCGGTGCCCCCTTCCACCATAATCCTCGATAATATTGTAGCGGTGCTTAGGCGAAGCCCTGCGATGGTAGAACATCAAGATCGTCACCACGCCGTCGTGCTGACGGAACTCTTCCCCGACATTCTACTGGATTAGAGTCCGGTGATTGTCATCGAGCTGAACGTGTGCTAGAACTCGGAGGTGCCGTAGTTTCGGTGCTTGATCGGTCGGGCCGTGAAGACGTACGACTACATCAACCGCATTGTGTTAACGCTTCCGCTTTCGGTCTACGAGGGTACGTAGACAACACTCTCCTCTTTTGTAACTATGCATCACCATGTGGGCAACTACTGGGGCACTTTTAAGCAAAATAAAAAAAGGTGGAAAAAGGGTAAGCAACTCATTTGTCTCTTATGAATTTAGTTTGCTTTGTACAACATATGTGGTAAAATTTTAAAAGAAAAGCAGCAAACTGAAGGAAATATGCCCTAGAGGCAATAATAAAGTTATTATTTATTTCCTTATATCATGATAAATGTTTATTATTCATGCTAGAATTATATTAACCGGAAACATAATACATGTGTGAATACATAGACAAACCGAGTCACTAGTATGCCTCTACTTGATTAGCTCGTTAATCGAAGATGGTTATGTTTCCTAACCATAGACATGTGTTGTGATTTGATTAATGGGATCACATCATTAGTTGAATGATCTGATTGACATGACCCATTCCATTAGCTTAGCACCCGATCGTTTAGTATGTTGCTATTGCTTTTTTCATGACTTATACATGTTCCTATGACTATAAGATTATGCAACTCCCGTTTACCGGAGGAACACTTTGTGTGCTACCAAACGTCACAACGTAACTGAGTGATTATAAAGGTGCTCTACAGGTGTCTCCAAAGGTACATGTTGGGTTGGCGTATTTCGAGATTAGGATTTGTCACTCCGATTGTCGGAGAGGTATCTCTGGGCCCTCTCGGTAATGCACATCACATAAGCCTTGCAAGCATTGCAACTAATGAGTTAGTTGTGAGATGATGTATTACGGAACGAGTAAAGAGACTTGCCGGTAACGAGATTGAACTAGGTATTGGATACCGACGATCGAATCTCGGGCAAGTAACATACCGATGACAAAGGGAACAACGTATGTTGTTATGCGGTCTGATCGATAAAGATCTTCGTAGAATATGTAGGAGCCCATATGAGCATCCAGGTTTCGCTATTGGTTATTGACTGGAGACGTGTCTCGGTCATGTCTACATTGTTCTCGAACCGTAGGGTCCGCACGCTTAAGGTTTCGATGACAGTTATATTATGAGTTTATGAGTTTTGATGTACCGAAGGAGTTCGGAGTCCCGGATGAGATCGGGGACATGACGAGGAGTCTCGAAATGATCGAGACGTAAAGATCGATATATTGGACGACTATATTCGGACATCGGAAAGGTTCCGAGTGATTCGGGTATTTTTCGGAGTACCGGAGAGTTACGGGAATTCGCCGGGGAGTATATGGGCCTTATTGAGCCAAACGGGAATAGAGGAAAGAGGCCAAAAGGAAGGAGGCCTGCGCCCCCCCTCTGGTCCGAATTGGACAAGGGGCGCAGCCCCCTTTTCCTTCTTCCTCTCCCCCTCTTTCCCCTTCTCCTACTCCAACAAGGAAGGAGGGAGTCCTACTCCCGGTGGGAGTAGGACTCCCCTTGGCGCGCCCCCTCCTAGGCCGGCCGCCCCCTCCCCCTTGCCCCTTTATATACGGGGGCAAGGGGCACCCCATGACACACAAGTTGATCTTCGTGATTGTTCCTTAGCCGTGTGCGGTGCCCCCCTCCACGATATTACACCTCGGTCATATTGTAGCGGTGCTTAGGCGAAGCCCTGCGACGGTTGAACATCAAGATCGTCACCACGCCGTCGTGCTGACGGAACTCCTCCCCGAAGCTTTGCTGGATCGGAGCCCGGGGAGCGTCATCGAGCTGAACGTGTGCCAAGAACTCGGGAGTAACGGTGCTTGGATCGGTTGGACCGGGAAGACGTACGACTACTTCCTCTACGTTGCGTTAACGCTTCCGCTTCGGTCTACGAGGGTACGTAGACAACACTCTCCCCTCTCGTTGCTATCCATCACCATGATCTTGCGTGTCCGTAGGATTTTTTTTAAAATTACTACGTTCCCCAACACAAACATCTAGCTGAGTTGTTTTAAGCAACCCCAGTTCTGCCATTAAGCAACTTCGTGCTCGTGCACGCTGGTCGTGAGCAACTGATTTCCTGCCAATCACTAGTATACTAGGCTCTTATTCAGTTTTACGGTCCTCACTGAAAAGAAACTGTAGGCAAGTGCCTAGGTTTTCTTAAGCAAGTTTAGTACAATAAGTAATCACACACGATTGATTTCTCTCTAGATAGTAAGCAACTAATTTCCAGGGGAAGGGTATGAAGATTACATGTGAGTAGCTGGTGGAGGTTTCTTACTTAGGCATTCCTTGGATAGCTTTGAGATGTTTTAGGTGGGTCCTACAAAAAAAGGAAAAGACAAAGGGGTTTGCCATGGTTTGCGTAACAAAGAAAGCTACCGTGGTCTTGTATGTGACTTGCTAGAAAACTATGGGGGACTTGCTAGAGTTTTATGCGTGACTTGCCTGTTGTTTAGAAAAAAATTATGAGTTTTGTGTTTCCACATACACAAATTGTCTGCCACCCAATCCCCCTTCCTATCCCCCTAAAATGTGTGCCTAAGATGTCACTTACCCGACTTTTCTCTGCATTTTAAATATTTGATTGACTTCAGTTTCTTTAAGTTGCTTGATTTGTGAGTACCAATTGGCTAGTATAGCTATGTGGAGTTGCCTAACCTTGATGTCTATGTTTTCTGAACTATCAGAACAGTGGGAAAAACTAGTATTTGATTTCAATTGTATTAAGTTGCTTGATATGTGTGTATCAAAATTGCCTCGTCTAGATGTGTGCAGTTGCCTATCATGTTCAGTAAAGATGGAGGCCCCCTTGTAGCAAACAATATATTATTGAGTATATAAATGAAAAAATGGCAAGTTCTGCATCATTTTGAGGCAACTACAAAGCACTGGTTAGCCAAAGTTGAAAAATGGACAAAACACAGAAAAGGCCATACTCCATGGTAGGACGGAGATCTGGCAAATAACTCATTTCACAAAACAGGAACTAGACCCTCTCTCACATCTAGCAACCATTAATGATTGTTCTTTTTTCTTCCTATGCTACTATATCCATATGTTTGTACATCACCGCTTTCCTTTCTACTCCCTCTGCCCCATAGTATAAGTGGTTTTTGATGCAAAAACCTCTTATATTGTGGGACGGAGGGAGTATGTATTTTTTAGTGCATGCTAGTTTTACCGCCATCACTGGAAAAAACTTTAGGCAAGTAATGAGGTTTTTAGGCATGTACAAACTTCTCAGATGTTGGGCAAGTCTACCATCTGAGTATATAATGAATAGCATATGTAACGCATATCGATATAACAACAATCTATCATCTAATAAGTATATACTGAAAAAAGATGGCAAGTTTGCATGATTTTGAGGCAACTACAAGGCGATTGCTAGGCAAGTTAAAAACATCCTTGGGCAACTCACACCATGCATCTATGCCAACTTCAGTCTTAGATGTTGGGCAAGTTTTGGCATTTTTCAGAGGCGCTCCAGTCGTGTCCTCTGCCTAGTAGTTCCTCAAATTACATATGCAGCAACTCGTGCCCCTTTGCGCGGGGCAACTTCCATCTCGAGCCCTACCAAAAATTACCTGATGTTCAAAAAAATTCTAGGGCAAACTACACCGAGGAAAAATGCTATTGCCATCAAAAACCATCCCCTCTTGCCCTGCATATCAACCTCGCCCCTACACGAAAATGGCATCTGCAGATCTGCTTCCTATCCCCTACCCGGCCTACCACATTTCCCCCCATCCAACGTCCGCCTCCTAGCACCCCGCCTACAAAAACTACCTCGGTGTCCCCCCTCCCAGTGTGTGTGTGGTGAATTAAACACTCAGAGCGCCGCACCCCCAATGGTACAACTACGGAGAAAAATCTAC
>NC_041392.1:734464443-734505180 GCF_002162155.2 Triticum dicoccoides | reverse complement strand
CCCGAGTCCCCTCCCCTTGGAAATGAGAATTTACGCGCCGATCATGGCTATAGCACCAAGCCTCCCTCCTCCTCCATGCGTAGCCACTCGGGCAAATCCATCATAATAGCGAATTTGGGCAGCGGTCGATTTGGGCGAACAAACCAACTTCAGGCAGCACCGCCCCTACTCCTCTCTCCTGGAATTTTGAATTGTATGCGGCAATAGAGGAAATGGAGCGCCGCTTGTGTTAGTGGTGGCCCCCTACCACTGTCTCCACTTCGGCCGTTTTTAATAAATTCGCGATGTGCACGGACGAAACAGTCGGTTCTGACCAGAGGCCACCATTGTTTTTAAGGCGTCCTACCTTGGACACTTAGGCGATAAGGCGCCCTGGCAGCGCTTTACAAATATGCCCGCCTTAGCCGTCCGCCTTAGGCGCTTAGGCGTCACCTAGATGCTAGAGCGGGGTGTGCTCGCCTTAGATCGCCTTACCGCCTTAAAAACAATGGAGGCCACTTGACCACGTGCACGACGAGCGATTTAAATTGGACGGCGATCGCGTGTGTGCACCCAAAGCTATCGAAAAGTGAAGCTGCACTTACTGTTGGTACAGGCAAGAAATTATCTACATGTAGGCAACTTCTACCAATTGATTCAGGAAAAACTATTGCTATGTAGGTTAGTTAACCTGGTGATATAGCAAGTTTCGTGAATACCAAAACATTTTGTTGCTATGAAAATGTCCTCTTGTATGATACGTACCTCCAGTAAAAAAAATTCGATTAATTGATGGTGTAAGCAATTTGCAGTTAAATTTGGGTAAATTAGAAGGGATGACGTGAACACATTAAACATTATAGTTATAGGGTTTCAAAGCACCTTTTTCACCAATAATCAGCACTCCTATATCTCAACAGATCATATCACCATCTGATCCAATATATTACTAGAAAATAGGGTACATAGAGTCAATCAAAAAAATGGTGACCCTTTTAGGTACCGACGCAACTTATGTGCTAGTACTAATACTTTCACACGAAAACAACACTCCGAAATCACAGCAAAAAATATGGTTACATGTACTTACGATTCTAAGTTGCACGACTATTTCTACAAATTGCCTACAAAGGTATGATGATGCAGATTGTGTTGTAACTTCAATCAATATGCTTACTTTAATACTTTTAGACAACTTGACAACCAGCTAGTGCGCAATTTAGCATGAAATTTAGGCAAAATTCATACTAATTCCAGGCAAGTCTAGTAGGTTACCTGGGAGCACATGATGAAGTTTCTTAATTGTAAATGTGCAGATTACTGGGCTCCCTTTTTTCGAGAATTATCCTGCAAAAAACTGTAAAAGCACAGAGAGGGACACATGGTGAAACTGGTACTGCATCCCCGATACACAGGCTCGAGGGCAAGTCGCATTACACAGAACAAGCAATTCATATGCATGGAGATAATAAAAAGGTTCACATATAGAGCTATTCACAGGGCTAGGTGCACCAAAAAAAATCATCGATATACCAGACCCCCGCACAGATAACAAATATGCTCTACTGTTTTTTGGAGATACACGGAAAAACACAAAAGGTGTAACTAGCTATAGTGTTGCTTGCTAAATTTTTTGGGAACATATTGCCATAGAAGTGTGAGCCTGCACCCTCCCTGTGCTGTTTTCAATTACTGGTTTACCTCTGTCCATGTTTCCTCTGATTTCACCTATTGAACACAGATGAAAAAGAAAGAGAAAACTTGTTTATTGTTTGCTGCAAATATACAACACGAAAAGAGGGGAACACTTTGGTTCTAGTGTTTATCCCCCTAGTTGCCTTGTGTTACCGATTTATTTGCTTCACATTTATACATTACTTGCTAGTTCCTGCAGGAAGATATGCTAATATTGTGAGCTTGTGCAGCAGAACTTGGAATCATGCACACCATATTTTTTGGAAAATTTGCTAAGTTCAGTCATTAATCAGATTGCTCTATACAACACCCCAGTCCCCTTGGACCCCCTCTCCCAATGAACCTGACCAAAAGCCAAATCCATGTTAGGGAGAATTCAACGCTGAAATTGAATGAATCTTGCAGCTACTGCACCAAATCCGACACTTGAATTGCTTGTTTCAGATTATGTAGGTGCCCATGGTACGCATGTCTTTTGCACGAGCCATAACCATGAAGATACGATGTTGCTAGCAGTATGCAGGGGAAAACTTACCCGGTTCCATTGGTGTACGAGAAGCGGAGCTGTTCTGGCGATGTCGGCGGCCATGGTTGCCCTCCATCCACGGGCTGCTACCACCCCAACAAACCGACCCTGATGGGCGTGTAGGCGATCCATGGCCTGGGGGGCGGGAGGCCACCATGTACGAGAAGACAACCCGCGGGATCTGATGCTGGGGGTGCGGATCCGGCACGGGCTGGCCCAAATCCGGCACAGGGTGATGCTGTCGTTCGTCCAGAGCACGGCGGGATTGCTGGGGTAGCGCCAGGGGAGGAGCACAGGTAGCGGTTGATAATGGAGGGGGTCGGGACAGGTCGGCGGAGGTAGGATGGAGGGGCTAGTAGGGTGCGGTGGCTCGGGTCCCCGGCGATGCGTCGGCAGGGATTGTGGCAGGACCAAAGAAAGGAAGAAGGGGACAGAGAGTGAGGGGACGGGGAGTGGGTGGTCGATCAGGGCCTCGTGGGTTTCCTCCTGACCGGTCCGATTTAATCGGACGACACAGCGGTTTTCACCTGGGAAGCGCGCGGCCGCGAGATGAGAATCGGACGGCGCTCGAGCGCGTTTGCTCTGTAAGACAAACGAGCCAGCGCCCTCTTTATAGGTTTTGGGTTTTTCTTCTTCTGAGTACTCAGCACACACACGTGTCTTCATGGGACCGGTAGAAAAAACGGCCCAAACAAAACAAAAAATCAGAAGGCTGTTAGTTAGACACTCCCTTCTTCTTATTGGAAATATGAGCAAATTACTATGAGATTTAATTCGAATAAACAGAAGATAAATCATGACCACAGCAGCAGAGATTAAACTAATCATGCGAACTAGCATAGCAGATGAACATATCACATTTAGGGCACATACTAGAAGCATGAATACTACCACGATCTCGAACAGGAAGGATAGAATCACATACGGTGCAGCGGGTGCAGCACCGCCGGCGTTGACATTGTCGCCCATGTCGTCAAGGACGAGGTTGCCGAGGTCGGGGAAGAAGTCGTCGTTCGCGAAGTCATCGCTGCCAGCAGTCGCGCGAGTGCGCTCCCCAAAAACCCGATCGCCCCTCTCCCATACAGGATCACGAGAGGCGGGGTTCCAGAGGCTTGCTGTCCCTTCTCGCGGTGCACGCCGGAAGGAGGGATGGAGAAGACTTGCTTGGCGGCGCAATGATCTGGAACGGTGGTGAGAAACCATACGAAGCGGCGGCGGCTAGGGTAGATGTCTGCCTGACTATATAGTGCGGGCCGGGTAGGTCGTGGGAGTAAATCCCACGTCCGAGTCGTCACGATCGCGTCCGTTAATTATTAATTGATGACTCATTAATTTTCCCATGCAGCAAAAATATAGACAACGTGCATAGCTCTGTCCTCGACTTGGCTCAATCCCGCAACCCGCGGCGCGTCGTGATGTGGCGAGGCGAGGGAGGAGAAGGAGCGCGCGTGTAGGTCTCCTCTTCTCATGCTCATACAAGTGATAGAAGAGCTCACCTTATAAAGAGGTGCAACTCTCTCTCAACTTCCGGGGTGGGACTAAACTTTAGCCTCACTCACTCCACTCACATGTGTGCATGAATGGGCCAAGAGAATTTCAGAATTTTAGTTGGGCTTTGGGCCAAAGGCCTACTAGCAAAATTACAACAATCCCCCACAAAGTCTCATTGGCACATCTCATCATTTAGTTCCAAAACATTGTTTTATATATCGGTGCTTAGTGGAGACTGTGAAGTTGAACTTCCACTTAGAAATTTATGCTACACTAGATCACAACTTGAATAGTGGACTATGCCTTGAACTACAAGTTTTCTGTGAAACTAGTTTCACACAAATTCTTGACCGATATTGTGCTGCCGCAAGGCTTCCCCGGGGATGGAGCGTATACGTCATACTCCAGGGCCTTTCATGAATTTATTAGAGAACACCCAATTCTCATAGACTGCGACGTTAACAGTCAAATTCATATAGGTGTGTTCCTTAGAAGATGTTCTGCAGGACAACATCTCTGCTTACCCGAATAAGCCACTTGGAACACATTAAGATAAGTATCAACCTGCCATGCAGATCAGGAGAGTATTGCATCTTCACAGAGTGAGATAATTAATATAGGGATACTCTCCTCCCAGCTGACCCACAACTTGTCTCCCACTTCTACTTCACGGGATCTCCGATCACATAGAGTGGGTTACCACTATGGACAACTCGTGCGGTGGGTCTCAAACCCATCTCCATCGATGCATTATCTATCACATTACGTGATAGACCCTTTGTGAAGGGATTTGCCAAGTTTTTCGACGTTTGGATATAATCCAACGTCATAACTCCGGAGTTCCTCAATTTTCTGACATATTTTAGTCTCCTCTTCACATGCCTTGAGGACTTCATATTGTCCTTAGAACTGTTTATCTTGACGATCACAGTTTGATTATCACAGTTCATTATGATAGGGGGTATTGGTTTTTCAACCATAGGTAAGTCCATCAAGAGTTCACGAAGCCACTCTGCTTCAACAGTGGCAGTGTCTAATGCTGTGAGTTCTGCTTCCATAGTTGACCTCGTTAAGATGGTCTGCTTGCAAGACTTCCAGGAAATAGCGCCACCACCATGTGTAAAAACATAACCACTTGTGGCCTTAATCTCATCAGTATCAGATATCCAGTTTGAGTCGCTATAACCCTCCAGTACCCTTGGATACCCGGTGTACTGAATCCCATAGCTCACGGTGCCTTTCAAATAGCGCATAACTCTCTCAAGCGCATGCCAATGACCATCTCCCGGTTTTGACACAAACCGACTCAGCTTGCTCACAGCAAAAGAGATGTCAGGCCTCGTGGCACTCGCCAAATACATAAGCGAGCCAATAATCTGAGAATACCTCAGTTGATCTCTAGCAATCCGTTGATTCTTTCGAAGCAACACACTAGCATCATAGGGAGTTGGAGAAGGCGTGCGGTCGCTATACCCAAAACGACTCAAGACCTTTTCCACATAATGAGACTGAAGCAGTGTGATCCCACCATTCTCATCTCTCAACAGCTTGATGTTTAAGATAACATCAGCTTCTCCTAGATCCATCTCAAAATAGCGAGATAAGAAATCCTTAATCTCCTTGATTAAATCAAGTTTGGTTCCAAAGATCAATATGTCGTCGACATACAGACAAAGAATAACTCCTTCGCCCCCACCATAGCGATAGTACACGCACTTGTCACCATCGTTTACTACAAAGCCGGCAGCAGTTAATGTTCTTTCAAACTTCTCATGCCACTCCTTAGGAGCTTGTTTAAGGCTATATAAAGACTTTAATAACTTGCACACCTTTCCTTCCTGACCAGGTACTACAAAACCATCTGGCTGATCCATGTAAATTTCCTCCTTCAACTCTCCATTGAGGAAAGCCATCTTAACGTCCATTTGATGAACGAGAAGACCATGCGAGGCAGCCAGTGATAGTAGCACCCGAATTGTGGTCAGTCTAGCCATGGGTGAGTAAGTATCAAAGAAGTCTTCACCTTCTTTCTGGGTATAACCCTTCGCCACAAGCCGTGCCTTGTACTTTTCAATCGTACCATCAGGTCTAAGCTTCTTCTTGAACACCCACTTACAACCTACACGTTTGCACCCATAAGGACGGTCAGTGATCTCCCAGGTACCGTTAGCTAAAATGGAATCCATCTCGCTACGTACAGCTTCCTTCCAGTAGTCAGCATCAGGAGATGCATAGGCTTCTGAAATAGTCCTTGTTGTGTCATCCACGAGGTACACAATGAAATCATCACCAAAAGACTTTGCAGTCCTCTGTCTCTTACTCCTCACCCACTTTTTAGGTTTTGGGTTTTTGTTGTTCTGAGTACTCAGCACACACACGTGTCTTCATGGGACCGGTAGAAAAAACGGCCCAAACAAAACAAAAAATCAGAAGGCTGTTAGTTAGACACTCCCTTCTTCTTGTTGGAAATATGAGCAAATTACTACGAGATTTAATCCGAATAAACAGAAGATAAATCATGACCACATCAGCAGAGATTAAACTAATCATGCGAACTAGCATACCAGATGAACATATCACATCTAGGGCACATACTAGAAGCATGATTTCTACCACGATCTCGAACAGGAAGGATAGAATCACATACGGTGCAGCGGGTGCAGCACCGCCGGCGTTGACGTTGTCGCCCATGTCTCCGAGGACGAGGTTGCCGAGGTCAGGGAAGAAGTCGTCGTTCGTGAAGTTGTCGTTGCCAGCAGTCGCGCGAGTGCGCTCCCCAAAAACCTGATCGCCCCTCTCCCGTACAGGATCATGAGAGGCGGGGTTTCGGAGGCCTGCTGTCCCTTCTCGCGGTGCACGCCGGAAGGAGGGATGGAGAAGACTTGCTTGGCGGCGCAATGATCTGGAACGGTGGTGAGAAATCATACGAAGCGGCGGCGGCTAGGGTAGATGTCTGCCTAACTATATAGTGCGGGCCGGGTAGGTCGTGGGAGTAAACCCCACGTCTGAGTCGTCACGATCCAAAAGAATCGGAAACGGTTCAGTAATTAACGCGTCCATTAATTATTAATTAATGACTCACTAATTTTCCCATGCAGCAAAAATATAGACAACGTGCATTGCTCTGTCCTCAGCTCGGCTCAATCCCGCAATCCGCGGCACGTCGTGACGTGGCGAGGCGAGCGAGGAGGAGGAGCGCGCGTGTAGGTCTCCTCTTCTCATGCTCATACAAGTGGTAGAAGAGCTCACCTTATAAAGAGGTGCAACTCTCTCTCAATTTCCGGGGTGGGACTAAACTTTAGCCTCACTCACTCCACTCACATGTGTGCATGAATGGGCCAAGAGAATTTCAGAATTTTAGTTGGGCTTTGGGCCAAAGGCCTACTAGCAAAATTCCAACAATCCCCCACAAAGTCTCATTGGCACATCTCATCATTTAGTTCCAAAACATTGTTTTATATATCAGTGCTTAGTGGAGACTGAAGTTGAACTTCCAGTTAGAAATTTATGCTACACTAGATCACAACTTAAATTGTGGACTAAGCCTTGAACTACAAGTTTTCTGTGAAACTAGTTTCACACAAATTCTTGACTGATACTGGGATGCCGCAAGGCTTCCCCGCGGGTGGAGCGTATACGTCATACTCCAGGGCCTTTCATGAATTTATTAGAGAACACCCAATTCTCATAGACTGCGACGTTAGCAGTCAAATTCATATAGGTGTGTTCCTCAGAAGATGTTCTGCAGGACAACATCTCTGCTTACCTGAATAAGCCACTTGGAACACATTAAGATAAGTATCAACCTGCCATGCAGATCAGGAGAGTATTGCATCTTCACGGAGTGGGATAATTAATATAGGGATACTCTCCTCCCAGCTGACCAACAGCTTGTCTCCCACTTCTACTTCACGGGATCTCCGATCACATAGAGTGGGTTACCACTATGGACAACTCGTGCGGTGGGTCTCAAACCCATCTCCATCGATGCATTATCTATCACATTACGTGATAGACCCTTTGTGAAGGGATCTGCCAAGTTTTTCGATGTTTGGATATAAGCCAACGTAATAACTCCGGAGGTCCTCAATTTTCTGACAGATTTTAGTCTCCTCTTCACATGCCTTGAGGACTTCATATTGTCCTTAGAACTGTTTATCTTGACGATCACAGTTTGATTATCACAGTTCATCACGATAGGGGGTATTGGTTTTTCAACCATAGGCAAGTCCATCAAGAGTTCACGAAGCCACACTGCTTCAACAGTGGCAGTGTCTAATGCTGTGAGTTCTGCTTCCATAGTTGACCTCGTTAAGATGGTCTGCTTGCAAGACTTCCAGGAAACAGCGCCACCACCAAGTGTAAAAACATAACCACTTGTGGCTTTAATCTCATCAGCATCAGATATCCATTTTGAGTCACTATAACCCTCCAGTACCCTTGGATACCCAATGTAGTGAATCCCATAGCTCGCGGTGCCTTTCAAATATATAGCGCATAACTCTCTGATCATCTCCCGGTTTTGACACAAACCGACTCAGCTTGCTCACAGCAAAAGAGATGTCAGGCCTCGTGGCACTCGCCAAATACATAAGCGAGCCAATAATCTGAGAATACCTCAGTTGATCTCTAGCAATCCGTTGATTCTTTCGAAGCAACACACTAGCATCATATGGAGTTGGAGAAGGCGTGCAGTCGCTATACCCAAAACGACTCAAGACGTTTTCCACATAATGAGACTGAAGCAGTGTGATCCCACCATTCTCATCTCTCAACAGCTTGATGTTTAAGATAACATCAGCTACTCCTAGATCCTTCATCTCAAAACAGCGAGATAAGAAATCCTTAACCTCCTTGATTAAATCAAGTTTGGTTCCAAAGATCAATATGTCATTGACATACAAAGAATAACTCCTTCGCCCCCACCATAGCGATAGTAAACGCACTTGTCACCATCGTTTACTACAAAGCCGGAAGTAGTTAATGTTCTTTCGAACTTCTCATGCCACTCCTTAGGAGCTTGTTTAAGGCCATACAAAGACTTTAATAACTTGCACACCTTTCCTTCCTGACCAGGTACTACAAAACCATCGGGCTGATCCATGTAAATTTCCTCCTTCAACTATGCATTGAGGAAAGCAGTCTTAACGTCCATTTGATGAACGAGAAGACCATTTGAGGCAGCCAGTGATAGTAGCACCCGAATTGTGGTCATTCTAGCCACGGGTAAGTAAGTATCAAAGAAGTCTTCACCTTCTTTCTGGGTATAACCCTTCGCCACAAGCCGTGCCTTGTACTTTTCAATTGTACCATCAGGTCTAAGCTTCTTCTTGAACACCCACTTACATCCTACAGGTTTGCATCCGTAAGGACGGTCAGTGATCTCCCAAGTACCGTTAGCTAAGATGGAATCCATCTCGCTACGTACAGCTTCCTTCCAGTAGTCAGCATCAGGAGATGCATAGGCTTCTGAAATAGTCCAGGGTGTGTCATCCACGAGGTACACAATGAAATCATCACCAAAAGACTTTGCAGTCCTCTGTCTCTTACTCCTCACAGGAGTTCCATTGTTACCCTCAACAGGATTCTCAACGTGTTCCATCGCAATGGTGGGTTCAGAAATTACAGTGAATTCCTCACTAGATGGAGTAGTTATCTCCTGATTTGATGAACTCGACATATCCTTCATAGGAAATATGTCCTCAAAGAAAGTTGCATCATTTGATTCCATAATCGTACCAACATGCATGTCGGATACCTCAGATTTTATTATCAAAAATCTATAGCCGATGCTATGAAAAGCATAGCCCAGAAGAACACAATCCACGGTTTTTGGTCCAAGCTTGCGCTTCTTGGGAATTGGTATATTGACTTTCGCCAAACAACCCCAAGTACGTAGGTAAGAGAGTTTCAAACTTTTCCTTTCCCATTCCTTAAATGGAGTCATGGTCTTATGCTTTGTGGGAACTCGGTTTAGGACATGACACGCAGTCATTAGCGCCTCCCCCCACCATTCCTTGGATAGACCCGAAGTGTCTAACATGGTGTTAACCACATCAGTTAGAGTTTGGTTCTTTCTTTCGGCTACCCCATTTGAATGGGGTGAGTAGGGAGGCGTCCTCTCATGGATTATACCATGTTCCGCATAAAACAGATCAAATTCATTGGAAAAATACTCTCCACCACGATCGGACCTAAGCCGTTTAATTTTTCGATCAAGTTGGTTCTCTGCCTCAGCTTTATAGTTTTTAAAGAAAGTCAAAGCCTCATCTTTTGATTTCAGAAGATACACATAACAATATCTAGTGGAGTCATCAATCAACGTCATGAAGTATCTCTTTCCACCTTTTGTCAACACGCCATTCATCTCACAAAGATCAGAATGTATAAGCTCTAGTGGCGCCAAGTCTCTTGCCTCTGCAGTCTTATGGTACTTGCGAGGTTGCTTAGCTTGCACACATACTTGGCACTTGGAGCCTTTGACAGTAGAGATTTTCGGAATTAAATTCATATTGGCTAACCACGTCATGCAACCAAAGTTAATATGACAGAGTCGTGAATGCCAAATATCAGACTCATTATTGTGGCAAACATTATTAATAACTTTAGTGCAAATATCTGACAAAGATAGGCGGAACAAGCCTCCGCACTCATAGCCTTTTCCAACAAATTGTCCACACTTAGAAATTACAACTTTATTGGATTCAAAAACCAACTTAAAACCATCTCGACATAAACGGGAACCGCTAACGAGATTTTTATGGATGGACGGCACATGATGAACGTTCTTCAGACGCACAGTCTTCCCCGAAGTAAACTTCAGATCGATCGTACCAACACCTCAAACGATGGCATGTGACCCGTTCCCCATCAGCACGGGTGAAGTCCCTGTTGCCTGGTAAGAAGAAAACATGGAGGCGTCAGCACAAACATGTACATTGGCACCGGTGTCAATTAACCAATCAGGGGATTGAAATACTAAAAGGATGGTAGGAAAAATACCGTACCCTGATTCCTTCATATCAGTATCACCGATGACAACATTAGCGGACTTGCCGCTCTTCTCATGTTCGCGCTCCTCAAATCGGTTAGGACACTTCGGAGCCCAGTGATTAGGATCACCGCAGACATGGCAAAGTCCCTTCCCCTTCTTATGAGAATTCTTCTTGAAGTTGGTAGAATGTGATGGCTTGTTCTTTGTATCAAACTTGCCTTTGCCCTGAGTTTTGTTCTTGTTGTTTTTGAACTTGTTGGGCTGGGAGTTCTTCTTCTGTACCATGTGGGCACTAGAACCTCCCTCAGCAACTCGAGCACGTGTGTCCTTTGCTCTCGCCTTCTCTTCAACATCAAGAGTACCAATGAGATCCGCAACGGAAAACTCCTGTCTCTCGTGTTTCAGGGAAGTAGCAAAATAGTTCCACAAAGGTGGAAGCTTGGCAATGATGCCTCCGGCAAAAAATTTGTCCGGCGACACACACTTGAAGTACTCAAGTTCTTTCGCGAGCGACTGTATCTCATGAGCCTGCTATACAACAGGGCGCTCATCAGTCATCTTGTAGTCATAGAATTGCTCCATGACGTACAACTCGCTGCCGGCGTCCGAGGCACCAAACTTGGCCTCGAGCGCAGCCCACATGTCCTTGTCATTGTCAAACGACATATACGAATCCATAATGGAGACATCAAGAACACTCAGAAGAGCGCCTTTAAAGAGGGTATCGATCTTCTCAAAAGCTTCCAGCTGTGCTGGATTAAGACCGCCCTCAGGCTTGCCCTTGGTGGCATCATAGCAGCCCATGGTCTGAAACTAGTAGACTGCTCTCGTGCGCCACCTCTTATATTGCGCCCCCTTAAAGGCAGGCGGCTTCAGATGCACAGCAAAACCACTCGGAGTAAATTGCCTATAATCAGGTTTTTGGATTGTTGGAAATATGAGCAAATTACTACAAGATTTAATCCGGATAAACAGAAGATAAATCATGACCACAGCAGCAGAGATTAAACTAATCATGCGAACTAGGATAGCAGATGAACATATCACATCTAGGGCACATACTAGAAGCATGAATTCTACCACGATCTCGAACAGGAAGGATAGAATCACATACGGTGCAGCGGGTGCAGCACCGCCAGCGTTGATGTTGTCGGCCATGTCATCGAGGACGAGGTTGCCGAGGTCGGGGAAGAAGTCGTCGTTCGCGAATTCGTTGCTGCCAGCAGTCGCGCGAGTGCGCTCCCCAAAAACTTGATCGCCCCTCTCCCGTACAGGATCACAAGAGGCGGGGTTCCGGAGGCCTGCTGTCCCTTCTCACGGTGCACGCCGGAAGGAGGGATTGAGAAGACATGCTTGCGGCGCAATGATCTGGAACGGTGGTGAGAAACCATACGAAGCGGCGGCGGCTAGGGTAGATATCTGCCTGACTATATAGTGCGGGCCGGGTAGGTCGTGGGAGTAAACCCCACGTCCGAGTCGTCACGATCCAAAAGAATCAGAAACGGTTCAGTAATTAACGCGTTCGTTAATTATTAATTAATGACTCATTAATTTTCCCATGCAGCAAAAATATAGCCAACGTGCATAGCTCTGTCCTCGACTCGGCTCAATCCCGCAACCCGCGGCGCGTCGTGACGTGGCGAGGCGAGCGAGGAGGAGGAGCGCGCGTGTAGGTCTCCTCTTCTCATGCTCATACAAGTGGTAGAAGAGCTCACCTTATAAAGAGGTGCAACTCTCTCTCAACTTCCAGGGTGGGACTAAACTTTAGCCTCACTCACTCCACTCACATGTGTGCATGAATGGGCCAAGAGAATTTCAGAATTTTAGTTGGGCTTTGGGCCAAAGGCCTACTAGCAAAATTCCAACAATCCCCCACAAAGTCTCATTGGCACATCTCATCATTTAGTTCCAAAACATTGTTTTATATATCGGTGCTTAGTGGAGACTGTGAAGTTGAACTTCCACTTAGAAATTTATGCTACACTAGATCACAACTTGAATAGTGGACTATGCCTTGAACTAGAAGTTTTCTGTGAAACTAGTTTCACACAAATTCTTGACCGATACTGGGCTGCCGCAAGGCTTCCCCGCGGGTGGAGCGTATACGTCATACTCCTGGGCCTTTCATGAATTTAGTAGAGAACACCCAATTCTCACAGACTGCGACGTTAACAGTCAAATTCATATAGGTGTGTTCCTCAGAAGATGTTCTGCAGGACAACATCTCTGCTTACCCGAATAAGCCACTTGGAACACATTAAGATAAGTATCAACCTGCCATGCAGATCAGGAGAGTATTGCATCTTCACGGAGTGGGATAATTAATATAGGGATACTCTCCTCCCAGCTGACCAACAGCTTGTCTCCCACTTCTACTTCACGGGATCTCCGATCACATAGAGTGGGTTACCACTATGGACAACTCGTGCGGTGGGTTTCAAACCCATCTCCATCGACGCATTATCTATCGCATTACATGATAGACCCTTTGTGAAGGGATCTGCCAAGTTTTTCGATGTTTGGATATAATCCAACGTAATAACTCCGGAGTTCCTCAATTTTCTGACAGATTTTAGTCTCCTCTTCACATGCCTCGAGGACTTCATATTGTCCTTAGAACTCTTTATCTTGACGATCACAGTTTGATTATCACAGTTCATCAGGATAGGGGGTATTGGTTTTTCAACCATAGGTAAGTCCATCAAGAGTTCACGAAGCCACTCTGCTTCAACAGTGGCAGTGTCTAATGCTGTGAGTTCTGCTTCCATAGTTGACCTCGTTAAGATGGTCTGCTTGCAAGACTTCCAAGAAACAGCGCCACCACCAAGTGTAAAAACATAACCACTTGTGGCCTTAATCTCATCAGCATCAGATATCCAGTTTGAGTCACTATAACACTCTAGTACCCTTGGATACCCGGTGTAGTGAATCCCATAGCTTGCGGTGCCTTTCAAATAGCGCATAACTCTCTCAAGCGCATGCCAATGATCATCTCCCGGTTTTGACACAAACCGACTCAGCTTGCTCACAGCAAAAGAGATGTCAGGCCTCGTGACACTCGCCAAATACATAAGCGAGCCAATAATCTGAGAATACCTCAGTTGATCTCTAGCAATCCGTCAATTCTTTCGAAGCAACACACTAGCATCATATGGAGTTGGAGAAGGCGTGCAGTCGCTATACCCAAAACGACTCAAGACCTTTTCCACATAATGAGACTGAAGCAGTGTGATCCCACCATTCTCATCTCTCAACAGCTTGATGCTTAATATAACATCAGCTACTCCTAGATCCTTCATCTCAAAACAGCAAGATAAGAAATCCTTAACCTCCTTGATTAAATCAAGTTTGGTTCCAAAGATCAATATGTCATCGACATACAGACAAAGAATAACTCCTTCGCCCCCACCATAGCGATAGTACACGCACTTGTCACCATCGTTTACTACAAAGCCGACAGCAGTTAATGTTCTTTCGAACTTCTCATGCCACTCCTTAGGAGCTTGTTTAAGGCCATATAAAGACTTTAATAACTTGCACACCTTTCCTTCCTGACCAGGTACTAGAAAACCACCTGGCTGATCCATGTAAATTTCCTCCTTCAACTCTCCATTGAGGAAAGCCGTCTTAACGTCCATTTGATGAACGAGAAGACCATGTGAGGCAGCCAGTGATAGTAGCACCCGAATTGTGGTCAGTCTAGCCACGGGTGAGTAAGTATCAAAGAAGTCTTCACCTTCTTTCTGGGTATAACCCTTCGCCACAAGCCCTGGCTCGTACTTTTCAATTGTACCATCAGGTCTAAGCTTCTTCTTGAACACCCACTTACATCCTATAGGTTTGCACCCATAAGGACGGTCAATGATCTCCCAGGTACCGTTAGCTAAGATGGAATCCATCTCACTACGTACAGCTTCCTTCCAGTAGTCAGCATCAGGAAATGCACAGGCTTCTGAAATAGTCCTGGGTGTGTCATCCACGAGGTACACAATGAAATCATCACCAAAAGACTTTGCAGTCCTCTGTCTCTTACTCCTCATCCACTTTTCAGGTTTTGGGTTTTTGTTGTTCTGAGTACTCAGCACACACACGTGTCTTCATGGGACCGGTAGAAAAAACGGCCCAAACAAAACAAAAAATCAGAAGGCTGTTAGTTAGACACTCCCTTCTTCCTGTTGGAAATATGAGAAAATTAATACGAGATTTAATCCGAATAAACAGAAGATAAATCATGACCACAGTAGCAGAGATTAAACTAATCATGCGAATTAGCATAGCAGATGAACATATCACATCCAGGGCACATACTAGAAGCATGAATTCTACCACGATCTCGAACAGGAATGATAGAATCACATACGGTGCAGCGGGTGCAGCACCGCCGGCGTTGGCGTTGTTGCCCATGTCGTCGAGGACAAGGTTGCCGAGGTCAGGGAAGAAGTCGTCGTTCACGAAGTCGTCGTTGCCAGCAGTCGCGCGAGTGCACTCCCCAAAAACCTGATCGCCCCTCTCCCGTACAGGATCACGAGAGGCGGGGTTCCGGAGGCCTGCTGTCCCTTCTCGCGGTGCACGCCAGAAGAAGGGATGGAGAAGACTTGCTTGGCGGTGCAATGATCTGGAACGGTGGTGAGAAACCATATGAAGCGGCTGCGGCTAGGGTAGATGTCTGCCTGACTATATAGTGCGGGCCGGGTAGGTCGTGGTAGTAAACCCCATGTCCGAGTCGTCATGATCCAAAAGAATCGGAAACGGTTCAGTAATTAACGCGTCCGTTAATTATTAATTAATGACTCATTAATTTTCCCATGCAGCAAAAATATAGACAACGTGCATAGCTCTGTCCTCGGCTCGGCTCAATCCCGCAACCTGCGGCGCGTCGTGACATCGCGAGGCGAGCGAGGATGAGGAGCGCGCGCGTAGGTCTCCTCTTCTCATGCTCATACAAGTGGTAGAAGAGCTCACCTTATAAAGAGGTGCAACTCTCTCTCAACTTCCAGGGTGGGACTAAACTTTAGCCTCACTCACTCCACTCACATGTGTGCATGAATGGGCCAAGAGAATTTCAGAATTTTAGTTGGGCTTTGGGCCAAAGGCCTACTAGCAAAATTCCAACAATCCCCCACAAGGTCTCATTGGCACATCTCATCATTTAGTTCCAAAACATTGTTTTATATATCGGTGCTTAGTGGAGACTATGAAGTTGAACTTCCACTTAGAAATTTATGCTACACTAGATCACAACTTGAATAGTGGACTATGCCTTGAACTACAAGTTTTCTGTGAAACTAGTTTCACACAAATTCTTAACCGATACTGGGCTGCCGCAAGGCTTCCCCGCGGGTGGAGCATATACGTCATACTCCAGGGCCTTTCATGAATTTATTAGAGAACACCCAATTCTCACAAACTGCGACGTTAACAGTCAAATTCATATAGGTGTGTTCCTCAGAAGATGTTCTGCAGGACAACATCTCTGCTTACCCGAATAAGCCACTTGGAACACATTAAGATAAGTATCAACCTGCCATGCAGATCAGGAGAGTATTGCATCTTCAAGGAGTGGGATAATTAATATAGGGATACTCTCCTCCCAGCTGACCAACATCTTGTCTCCCACTTCTACTTCACGAGATCTCCGATCACATAGAGTGGGTTACCACTATGGACAACTCGTGCGGTGGGTCTCAAACCCATCTCCATCGATGCATTATCTATCACATTACATGATAGACCCTTTGTGAAGGGATCTGCAAAGTTTTTCGACGTTTGGATATAATCCAACGTAATAACTCCAGAGTTCCTCAATTTTCTGACAGATTTTAGTCTCCTCTTCACATGCCTTGAGGACTTCATATTGTCCTTAGAACTGTTTATCTTGACGATCACAGTTTGATTATCACAGTTCATCAGGATAGGGGGTATTGGTTTTTCGACCATAGGTAAGTCCATCAAGAGTTCACGAAGACACTCTGCTTCAACAGTGGCAGTGTCTAATGCTGTGAGTTCTGCTTCCATAGTTGACCTCGTTAAGATGGTCTGCTTGCAAGACTTCCAGGAAACAGTGCCACCACCAAGTGTAAAAACATAACCACTTGTGGCCTTAATCTCATCAGCATCAGATATCCATTTTGAGTCACTATAACCCTCCAGTACCCTTGGATACCCGGTGTAGTGAATCCCATAGCTCGCGGTGCCTTTCAAATATATAGCGCATAACTCTCTCAAGCGCATGCCAATGATCATCTCCCGGTTTTGACACAAACCGACTCAGCTTGCTCACAGCAAAAGAGATGTCAGGCCTCGTGGCACTCGCCAAATACATAAGCGAGCCAATAATCTGAGAATACCTCAGTTGATCTCTAGCAATCCGTCGATTCTTTCGAAGCAACACACTAGCATCATATGGAGTTGGAGACGGCGTGCAGTCGCTATACCCAAAATGACTCAAGACCTTTTCCACATAATGAGACTGAAGCAGTGTGATCCCACCATTCTCATCTCTCAACAGCTTGATGTTTAAGATAACATCAGCTACTCCTAGATCCTTCATCTCAAAACAGCGAGATAAGAAATCCTTAACCTCCTTGCTTAAATCAAGTTTGGTTCCAAAGATCAATATGTCGTCGACATACAGACAAAGAATAACTCCTTCGCCCCCACCATAGCGATAGTACACGCACTTGTCACCATCGTTTACTACAAAGCCGACAGCAGTTAATGTTCTTTCGAACTTCTCATGCCACTCCTTAGGAGCTTGTTTAAGGCCATATAAAGACTTTAATAACTTGCACACCTTTCCTTCCTAACCAGGTACTACAAAACCATCTGGCTGATCCATGTAAATTTCCTCCTTCAACTCTCCATTGAGGAAAGCCGTCTTAATGTCCATTTGATGAACGAGAAGACCATGTGAGGCAGCCAGTGATAGTAGCACCCGAATTGTGGTCAGTCTAGCCACGGGTGAGTAAGTATCAAAGAAGTCTTCACCTTCTTTCTAGGTATAACCCTTCGCCACAAGTCGTGCCTTGTACTTTTCAATCGTACCATCAGGTCTAAGCTTCTTCTTGAACACCCACTTACATCCTACAGGTTTTCACCCATAAGGACGGTCAGTGATCTCCCGGGTACCGTTAGCTAAGATGGAATCCATCTCGCTACGTACAGCTTCCTTCTAGTAGTCAGCATCAGGAGATGCATAGGCTTCTGAAATAGTCCTTGTTGTGTCATCCACGAGGTACACAATGAAATCATCACCAAAAGACTTTGCAGTCCTCTGTCTCTTACTCCTCACCCACTTTTTAGGTTTTGGGTTTTTGTTGTTCTGAGTACTCAGCACACCACGTGTCTTCATGGGACCGGTAGAAAAAATGGCCCAAACAAAACAAAAAATCAGAAGGTTGTTAGTTAGACACTCCCTTCTTCTTGTTGGAAATATGAGAAAATTACTACGAGATTTAATCCGAATAAACAGAAGATAAATCATGACCACAGCAGCAGAGATTAAACTAATCATGCGAACTAGCATAGCAGATGAACATATCACATCTAGGGCACATACTAGAAGCATGAATTCTACCACGATCTCGAACGGGAAGGATAGAATCACATACGGTGCAGCGGGTGCAGCACCGCCAGCGTTGACGTTGTCGCCCATGTCGTCGAGGACGAGGTTGACGAGGTCGGGGAAGAAGTCATCGTTCCCGAAGTCGTCGTTGCCAGCAGTCGCGCGAGTGCGCTCCCCAAAAACCTGATCGCCCCTCTCCCGTACAGGATCACGAGAGGCGGGGTTCCGGAGGCCTTCTGTCCCTTCTTGCGGTGCATGCCAGAAGGAGGGATGGAGAAGACTTGCTTGGCGGCGCAATGATCTGGAACGGTGTTGAGAAACCATATGAAGCGGCGGCGGCTAGGGTAGATGTCTGCCTGACTATATAGTGCGGGCCAGGTAGGTCGTGGGAGTAAACCCCATGTCCGAGTCATCACGATCCAAAAGAATCGGAAACGATTCAGTAATTAATGCGTCCGTTAATTATTAATTAATGACTCATTAATTTTCCCATGCAGCAAAAATATAGACAACATGCATAGCTCTGTCCTCGGCTTGGCTCAAT
Source organism: Triticum dicoccoides (assembly GCF_002162155.2). NCBI lineage: Eukaryota > Viridiplantae > Streptophyta > Magnoliopsida > Poales > Poaceae > Triticum > Triticum dicoccoides. Next base: position 734,486,387 of record NC_041392.1, on the reverse strand, counting down.
CCCGCAACCCGCGGCGCGTCGTGACGTGGCGAGGCGAGCGAGGAGGAGGAGCGCGCGTGTAGGTCTCCTCTTCTCATGCTCATACAAGTGGTAGAAGAGCTCACCTTATAAAGAGGTGCAACACTATCTCAACTTCCGGGGTGGGACTAAACTTTAGCCTCACTCACTGCACTCACATGTGTGCATAAATGAGCCAAGAGAATTTTAGAATTTTAGTTGGGCTTTGGGCCAAAGGCCTACTAGCAAAATTCCAACAATCCCCCACAAAGTCTCATTGGCACATCTCATCATTTAGTTCCAAAACATTGTTTTATATATCGGTGTTTAGTGGAGACTGTGAAGCTGAACTTCCACTTAGAAATTTATGCTACACTAGATCACAACTTGAATAGTGGACTATGCCTTGAACTAAAAGTTTTCTATGAAAATAGTTTCACACAAATTCTTGACCGATACTGGGCTGCCGCAAGGCTTCCCCGCGGGTGGAGCGTATATGTCATACTCCAGGGCCTTTCATGAATTTATTAGAGAACACCCAATTCTCATAGACTGCGACGTTAACAGTCAAATTCATATAGGTGTGTTCCTCAGAAGATGTTCTGCAGGACAACATCTCTGCTTACCTGAATAAGCCACTTGGAACACATTAAGATAAGTATCAACCTGCCATGCAGGTCAGGAGAGTATTGCATCTTCATGGAGTTGGATAATTAATATAGGGATACTCTCCTCCCAGCTTACCAACAGCTTATCTCCCACTTCTACTTCACGGGATCTCCAATCACATAGAGTGGGTTACCACTATGGACAACTCGTGCGGTGGGTCTTAAACCCATCTCCATCGATGCATTATCTATCACATTACGTGATAGACCCTTTGTGAAGGGATCTGCCAAGTTTTTTGACGTTTGGATATAATCCAACGTAATAACTCCGGAGTTCCTCAATTTTCTGGCAGATTTTAGTCTCCTCTTCACATGCCTTGAGGACTTCATATTGTCCTTAGAACTATTTATCTTGACGATCATAGTTTGATTATCACAGTTCATCAGGATAGGGGGTATTGGTTTTTCAACCATAGGTAAGTCCATCAAGTGTTCACGAAGCCACTCTGCTTCAACAGTGGCAGTGTCTAATGCTATGAGTTCTGCTTCCATAGTTGACCTCGTTAAGATGGTCTGCTTGCAAGACTTCCAGGAAACAGCGCCACCACCAAGTGTAAAAACATAACCACTTGTGGCCTTAATCTCATCAGCATCAGATATCCAGTTTGAGTCACTATAACCCTCCAGTACCCTTGGATACCCGGTGTAGTGAATCCCATAGCTTGCGGTGCCTTTCAAATAGTGCATAACTCTCTCAAGCGCATGCCAATGATCATCTCCCGGTTTTGACACAAACCGACTCAGCTTGCTCACAGCAAAAGAGATGTCAGGCCTCGTGGCACTTGCCAAATACATAAGCGAGCCAATAATCTGAGAATACCTCAGTTGATCTCTAGCAATCCGTCGATTCTTTCGAAGCAACACACTAGCATCATATGGAGTTGGAGAAGGCGTGCAGTCGCTATACCCAAAACGACTCAAGACCTTTTCCACATAATGAGACTGAAGCAGTGTGATCCCACCATTCTCATCTCTCAACAGCTTGATGTTTAAGATAACATCAGCTACTCCTAGATCCTTCATCTCAAAACAGCGAGATAAGAAATCCTTAACCTCCTTGCTTAAATCAAGTTTGGTTCCAAAGATCAATATGTCGTCGACATACAGACAAAGAATAACTCCTTCGCCCCCACCATGGCGATAGTACACGCACTTGTCACCATCGTTTACTACAAAGCCGACAGCAGTTAATGTTCTTTCGAACTTCTCATGCCACTCCTTAGGAGCTTGTTTAAGGCCATATAAAGACTTTAATAACTTGCACACCTTTCCTTCCTGACCACGTACTACAAAACCATCTGGCTGATCCATGTAAATTTCCTCCTTCAACTCTCCATTGAGGAAAGCCGTCTTAACGTCCATTTGATGAACGAGAAGACCATGTGAGGCAGCCAGTGATAGTAGCACCCGAATTGTGGTCAGTCTAGCCACGGGTGAGCAAGTATCAAAGAAGTCTTCACCTTCTTTCTGGGTATAACCCTTCGCCACAAGCCGTGCCTTGTACTTTTCAATCGTACCATCAGGTCTAAACTTCTTCTTGAACACCCACTTATATCCTATAGGTTTGCACCCATAAGGACGGTCAGTGATCTCCCAGGTACCGTTAGCTAAGATGGAATCCATCTCGCTACGTACAGCTTCCTTCCAGTAGTCAGCATCAGGAGATGCATAGGCTTAGTGTCATCCACGAGGTACACAATGAAATCATCACCAAAAGACTTTGCAGTCCTCTTTCTCTTACTCCTCACCCACTTTTTAGGTTTTGGGTTTTTGTTGTTCTGAGTACTCAGCACACACACGTGTCTTCATGGGACCGGTAGAAAAAACGGCCCAAACAAAACAAAAAATCAGAAGGCTGTTAATTAGACACTCCCTTCTTCTTGTTGGAAATATGAGCAAATTACTATGAGATTTAATCCGAATAAACAGAAGATAAATCATGACCACAGCAGCAGAGATTAAACTAATCATGCGAACTAGCATAGCAGATGAACATATCACATCTAGGGCACATACTAGAAGCATGAATTCTACCACGATCTCGAACAGGAAGGATAGAATCACATACGGTGCAGCGGGTGCAGCACCGCCGGCGTTGACGTTGTTGCCCATGTCGTCGAGGACGAGGTTGCCGAGGTCGGGGCAGAAGTCGTCGTTCGCGAAGTCATCATTGCCAGCAGTCGCGCGAGTGCGCTCCCCAAAAACCTGATCGCCCCTCTCCCGTACAGGATCACGAGAGGCGGGGTGCCGGAGGCCTGCTGTCCCTTCTCGTGGTGCACGCTGGAAGGAGGGATGGAGAAGACTTGCTTGGCGGCGCAATGATCTGGAACGGTGGTGAGAAACCATACGAAGCGGCGGTGGCTAGGGTAGATGTATGCCTGACTATATAGTGCGGGCCGGGTAGGTCGTGGGAGTAAACCCCACGTCCGAGTCGTCACGATCTAAAAGAATCGGAAACGATTCAGTAATTAACGCGTCCGTTAATTATTAATTAATGACTCATTAATTTTCCCATGCAGCAAAAATATATACAACGTGCATAGCTCTGTCCTCGGCTCGGCTCAATCCCGCAACCCGCGGCGCGTCGTGATGTGGCGAGGCGAGTGAGGAGGAGGAGCGCGCGTGTAGGTCTCCTCTTCTCATGCTCATACAAGTGGTAGAAGAGCTCACCTTATAAAGAGGTGCAACTCTCTCTCAACTTCCGGGGTGGGACTAAACTTTAGCCTCACTCACTCCACTCACATGTCTGCATGAATGGGCCAAGAGAATTTCAGAATTTTAGTTGGGCTTTGGGCCAAAGGCCTACTAGCAAAATTCCAACAATCCCGCACAAAGTCTCATTGGCACATCTCATCATTTAGTTCCAAAACATTGTTTTATATATCGGTGCTTAGTGGAGACTGTGAAGTTGAACTTGAAGGAAATATGCCCTAGAGGCAATAATAATGTTATTATTTTATTTCCTTATATCATGATAAATGTTTATTATTCATGCTAGAATTGTATTATCCGGAAACATAATACTTGTGTGAATACATAGACAAACCAAACGTCACTAGTATGCCTCTACTTGACTAGCTCGTTAATCGAAGATGGTTATGTTTCCTAACCATAGACATGTGTTGTGATTTGATTAATGGGATCACATCATTAGGAGAATGATGTGATCGACATGACCCATTCCATTAGCTTAGCACCCGATCGTTTAGTATGTTGCTATTGCTTTCTTCATGACTTATACATGTTCCTATGACTATGAGATTATGCAACTCCCGTTTGCCGGAGCAACACTTTGTGTGCTACCAAACGTCACAACGTAACTGGGTGATTATAAAGGAGCTCTACAGGTGTCTCCAAAGGTACATGTTGGGTTGGCGTATTTCGAGATTAGAATTTGTCACTCCGATTGTCGGAGAGGTATCACTGGGCCCTCTCGGTAATGCACATCACATAAGCCTTGCAAGCATTACAACTAATGACTTAGTTGCAAGATGATGTATTACGAAACGAGTAAAGAGACTTGTCAGTAACGAGATTGAACTAGGTATTGAGATACCGACGATCGAATCTCGGGCAAGTAACATACCGATGACAAAGGGAACAACGTATGTTGTTATGCGGTCTGACCGATAAAGTTCTTCGTAGAATATGTGGGAGCCAATATGAGCATCCAGGTTCTGCTATTGGTTATTGACCGGAGACGTGTCTCGGTCATGTCTACATTGTTCTCGAACCCGCAGGGTCCGCATGCTTAAGGTTTTGATGATAGTTATATTATGAGTTTATGCATTTCAATGTACCGAAGATTGTTCGGACTCCCGGATGTGATCACGGACATGACGAGGAGTCTCGAAATGGTCGAGACATAAAGATTGATATATTGGAAGCCTATATTTGGATATCGGAAGTGTTCCGGGTGAAATCGGGATTTTATCGGAGCACCGGGAGGTTACCGGACCCCCCCCCCCCGGGAGGTAGATGGGCCTTAGTGGGCTTTAGTGGAAGAGAGGAGAGGTGGCCAGGGCTGGGACGCGCGCCCCTCCCCCCTAGTCCGAATAGGACAAGGAGAGGGGGGCGGCGCCCCCCCTTCCTTCTCTCTCTCCTCTTTCCCCCTTCCCGAATCCTATTCCAACTAGGAAAGGGGGGAATCCTACTCCTGGTGGGAGTAGGACTCCTCCTGGCACGCCCTCCTCCTGGCCGGCCGCACCTCCCCCTTGAACCTTTATATACGGAGGCAAGGGGCACCCCTAGACATACAAGTTGATCCACGTGATCATATTCTTAGCCGTGTGCGGTGCCCCCTTCCACCATAATCCTCGATAATATTGTAGCGGTGCTTAGGCGAAGCCCTGCGATGGTAGTACATCAAGATCGTCACCACGCCATCGTGCTGACGGAACTCTTCCCCGACACTTTGCTGGATCGGAGTCCGGGGATCGTCATCGAGCTGAACGTGTGCTAAAACTCGGAGGTGCCATAGTTTCGGTGCTTGATCGGTCGGGCCGTGAAGACGTACGACTACATCAACCGCGTTGTGCTAACGCTTCCGTTGTCGGTCTACAAAGGGTGCGTAGATCACACTCTCCCCTCTCGTTGCTATGCAACACCATGATCTTGCGTGTGCGTAGGAAATTTTTCAAATTACTACGTTTCCCAACAGTGGCATCAGAGCCTAGGTTTTATGTGTTGATGTTATATGCACGAGTAGAACACAAGTGAGTTGTGGGCGATATAAGTCATACTGCTTACCAGCATGTTATACTTTGGTTCAGCGGTATTGTTGGACGAAGCGGCCCGGACCGACATTACACGTACGCTTACACGAGACCGGTTCTCCCGACGTGCTTTGCACATAGGTGGCTTGCAGGTGACAGTTTCTCCAACTTTAGTTGAACCGAGTGTGGCTACGCCCGGTCCTTGCGAAGGTTAAAACAACACCAACTTGACAAACTATCGTTGTGGTTTTGATGCGTAGGTAAGATTGGTTCTTGCTTAATCCCATAGCAGCCACGTAAAACTTGCAACAACAAAGTAGAGGATGTCTAACTTGTTTTTGCAGGGCATGTTGTGATGTGATATGGTCAAGACATGATGCTAAATTTTATTGTATGAGATGATCATGTTTTGTAGCCGAGTTATCGGCAACTGGCAGGAGCCATATGGTTGTCGCTTTATTGTATGCAATGCAATCGCGATGTAATGCTTTACTTTATCACTAAGCGGTAGCGATAGTCGTGGAAGCATAATATTGGCGAGACGAGAACGATGCTACGATGGAGATCAAGGTGTCGCGCCAGTGACGATGGTGATCACGACGGTGCTTCGAAGATGGAGATCACAAGCACAAGATGATGATGGCCATATCATATCACTTATATTTGATTGCATATGATGTTTATCTTTTATGCATCTTATCTTGCTTTGATTGACGGTAGCATTATAAGATGATCTCTCACTAATTATCAAGAAGTGTTCTCCCTGAGTATGCACCGTTGCGAAAGTTCTTCGTGCTGAGACACCACGTGATGATCGGGTGTGATAGGCTCTACGTTCAAATACAACGGGTGCAAAACAGTTGCACACGCGGAATACTCAGGTTATACTTGACGAGCCAAGCATATACAGATATGGCCTCGAAACACGGAGACCGAAAGGTCGAGCGTGAATCATATAGTAGATATGATCAACATAGTGATGTTCACCAATGAAACTACTCCATCTCACGTGATGATCGGACATGGTTTAGTTGATTTGGATCACGCAATCACTTAGAGGATTAGAGGGATGTCTATCTAAGTGGGAGTTCTTAAGTAATATGATTAATTGAACGTAAATTTATCATGAACTTAGTACCTGATAGTATCTTGCTTGTTTATGTTTGATTGTAGATAGATGGCCCGTGATGTTGTTCCGTTGAATTTTAATGCGTTCCTTGAGAAAGCAAAGTTGAAAGATGATGGTAGCAATTACACGGACTGGGTCCGTAACTTGAGGATTATCCTCATTGCTGCACAGAAGAATTACGTCCTGGAAGCACCGCTGGGTGCCAGGCCTGCTGCTGGAGCAACACCAGATGTTATGAACGTCTGGCAGAGCAAAGCTGATGACTACTCGATAGTTCAGTGTGCCATGCTTTACGGCTTAGAATCAGGACTTCAACGACGTTTTGAACGTCATGGAGCATATGAGATGTTCCAGGAGTTGAAGTTAATATTTCAAGCAAATGCCCAGATTGAGAGATATAAAGTCTCCAATAAGTTCTATAACTGCAAGATGGAGGAGAATAGTTCTGTCAGTGAGCATATACTCAAAATGTCTGGGTATAATAATCACTTGATTCAATTGGGAGTTAATCTCCAGATGATTGCATCATTGACAGAATTCTCCAATCACTGCCACCAAGCTACAAGAGCTTCGTGATGAACTACAATATGCAAGGGATGAATAAGACTATTCCCGAGCTCTTCGCAATGCTGAAAGCTGCGGAGGTAGAAATCAAGAAGGAGCATCAAGTGTTGATGGTCAACAAGACCACTAGTTTCAAGAAAAAGGGCAAAGGGAAGAAGAAGGGGAACTTCAAAAAGAATAGCAAGCAAGTTGCTACTCAAGAGAAGAAACCCAAAACTGGACCTAAGCCTAAAACTGAGTGCTTCTACTGCAAGCAAACTGGTCACTGGAAGCGGAACTGCCCCAAGTATTTGGCGGATAAGAAGGATGGCAAGGTGAACAAAGGTATATGTGATATACATGTTATTGATGTGTACCTTACTAATGCTCGCAGTAGCACCTGGGTATTTGATACTGGTTTTTGCTAATATTTGCAACTCGAAACAGGGACTACGGATTAAGCGAAGATTGGCTAAGGACGAGGTGATGATGCGCGTGGGAAATGGTTCCAAAGTCGATGTGATCGCAGTCGGCACGCTACCTCTACATCTACCTTCGGGATTAGTATTAGACCTAAATAATTATTATTTGGTGCCAGCGTTAAGCATGAACATTATATCTGGATCTTGTTTGATGCGAGACGGTTATTCATTTAAATCAGAGAATAATGGTTGTTCTATTTATATGAGTAATATCTTTTATGGTCATGCACCTTTAAAGAGTGGTCTATTCTTATTAAATCTCGATAGTAGTGACACACATATTCATAGTGTTGAAGCCAAAAGATGCAGAGTTGATAATGATAGTGCAACTTATTTGTGGCACTGCCGTTTAGGTCATATCGGTATAAAACGCATGAAGAAACTCCATACTGATGGGCTTCTGGAACCACTTGATTATGAATCACTTGGTACTTGCGAACCGTGCCTTATGGGTAAGATGACAAAAACACCGTTCTCTGGTACTATGGAGAGAGCAACAAATTTATTGGAAATCATACATACAGATGTATGTGGTCCGATGAATATTGAAGCTCGTGGCGGATATCGTTATTTTCTCACCTTCAAAGATGACTTAAGCAGATATGGGTATATCTACTTAATGAAACATAAGTCTGAAACGTTTGAAAAGTTCAAAGAATTTCAGAGTGAAGTCGAAAATCATCGTAACAAGAAAATAAAATTCCTACGATCTGATCGTGGAGGAGAATATTTGAGTTACGAGTTTGGTGTACATTTGAAACAATGTGGAATAGTTTCGCAACTCACGCCACCCGGAACACCACAGCGTAATGGTGTGTCCGAACGTCGTAATCGTACTTTACTAGATATGGTACGATCTATGATGTCTCTTACTGATTTACCGCTATCGTTTTGGGGATATGCTCTAGAGACGGCCGCATTCACGTTAAATAGGGCACCATCAAAATCCGTTGAGACGACGCCTTATGAACTGTGGTTTGGCAAGAAACCAAAGTTGTCGTTTCTAAAAGTTTGGGGCTGCGATACTTATGTGAAAAAACTTCAACCTGATAAGCTCGAACCCAAATCGGAGAAATGTGTCTTCATAGGATATCCAAAGGAAACTATTGGATACACCCTCTATCACAGATCCGAAGGCAAGACTTTTGTTGCTAAATTCGGAAACTTTCTGGAGAAGGAGTTTCTCTCGAAAGAAGTGAGTGGGAGGAAAGTAGAACTTGATGAGGTAACAGTACCTGCTCCCTTATTGGAAAGTAGTACATCATAGAAACCTGTTTCTGTGACACCTACACCAATTAGTGAGGAAGTTAATGATAATGATCATGAAACTTCAGAACAAGATACTACTGAACCTCGTAGATCAACCAGAGTAAGATCTGTGCCAGAGTGGTACGGTAATCCTATTCTGGAAGTCATGCTACTAGATCATGATGAACCTACGAACTATGAAGAAGCGATGGTGAGCCCAGATTCCGCAAAATGGCTTGAAGCCATGAAATCTGAGATGGGATCCATGTATGAGAACAAAGTATGGACTTTGGTTGACTTGCCCGATGATCGGCAAGCAATTGAGAATAAATGGATCTTCAAGAAGAAGACTGACGCTGACGGTAATGTTACTGTCTACAAAGCTCGACTTGTCGTAAAAAGTTTTCGGCAAGTTCAAGGGATTGACTACGATGAGACCTTCTCACCCGTAGCGATGCTTAAGTCTGTCCGAATCATGTTAACAATTGCCGCATTTTATGATTATGAAATTTGGCAAATGGATGTCAAAACTGCATTCCTGAATGGATTTCTGCAAGAAGAGTTGTATATGATGCAGCCGGAAGGTTTTTTCGATCCAAAGGGAGCTAACAAAGTGTGCAAACTCCAGCGATCCATTTATGGACTGGTGCAAGCCTCTAGGAGTTGGAATAAACGTTTTGATAGTGTGATCAAAGCATTTGGTTTTATACAGACTTTTGGAGAAGCCTGTATTTACTAGAAAGTGAGTGGGAGCTCTGTAGCATTTCTGATATTATATGTAGATGACATATTACTAATCGGAAATGATATAGAATTTCTGGATAGCATAAAAGGATACTTGAATAAAAGTTTTTCAATGAAAGACCTCGGTGAAGCTGCTTACATATTGGGCATTAAGATCTATAGAGATAGATCAAGACGCTTAATTGGACTTTCACAAAGCACATACCTTGACAAAGTTTTGAAGAAGTTCAAAATGGATCAAGCAAAGAAAGGATTCTTGCCTGTGTTACAAGGTATGAAATTGAGTAAGACTCAATCCCTGACCAATGCAGAAGATAGAGAGAAAATGAAAGATGTTCCCTATGCTTCAGCCATAGGTTCTATCATGTATGCAATGTTGTGTACCAGACCTGATGTGTGTCTTGCTATAAGTCTAGCAGGGAGGTACCAAAGTAATCCAGGAGTGGATCACTGGACAGCGGTCAAGAACATCCTGAAATACCTGAAAAGGACTAAGGATGTGTTCCTCATATATGGAGGTGACAAAGAGCTCATCATAATAGTTACGTTGATGCAAGCTTTGACACTGATCCGGACGATTCTAAATCGCAAACCGGATACGTGTTTACATTAAACGGTGGAGCTGTCAGTTGGTGCAGTTCTAAACAAAGCGTTGTGGCGGGATCTACATGTGAAGCGGAGTACATAGCTGCTTCGGAAGCAGCAAACGAAGGAGTCTGGATGAAGGAGTTCATATCCGATCTAGGTGTCATACCTAGTGCATCGGGTCCAATGAAAATCTTTTGTGACAATACTGGTGCAATTGCCTTGGCAAAGGAATCCAGATTTCACAAGAGAACCAAGCACATCAAGAGACGCTTCAATTCCATCCGGGATCTAGTCCAGGTGGGAGACATAGAGAATTGCAAGATACATACGGATCTGAATATAGCAGACCCGTTGACTAAGCCTCTTCCACGAGCAAAACATGATCAGCACCAAAGCTCCATGGGTGTTAGAATCATTACTGTGTAATCTAGATTATTGATTCTAGTGCAAGTGGGAGACTGAAGGAAATATGCCCTAGAGGCAATAATAATGTTATTATTTTATTTCCTTATATCATGATAAATGTTTATTATTCATGCTAGAATTGTATTACCCGGAAACATAATACTTGTGTGAATACATAGACAAACCAAACGTCACTAGTATGCCTCTAATTGACTAGCTCATTAATCGAAGATGGTTATGTTTCCTAACCATAGACATGTGTTGTCATTTGATTAATGAGATCACATCATTAGGAGAATGATGTGATCAACATGACCCATTCCATTAGCTTAGCACCCGATCGTTTAGTATGTTGCTATTGCTTTCTTCATGACTTATACATGTTCCTATGACTATGAGATTATGCAACTCCCGTTTGCCGGAGCAACACTTTGTGGCTACCAAACGTCACAACGTAACTGGGTGATTATAAAGGAGCTCTACAGGTGTCTCCAAAGGTACATTTGGGTTGGCGTATTTCGAGATTAGAATTTGTCACTCCGATTGTCGGAGAGGTATCACTGGGCCCTCTCGGTAATGCACATCACATAAGCCTTGCAAGCATTACAACTAATGAGTTAGTTGCAAGATGATGTATTACGAAATGAGTAAAGAGACTTGCCGGTAACGAGATTGAACTAGGTATTGAGATACCGACGATCGAATCTCGGGCAAGTAACATACCGATGAAAAAGGGAACAACGTGTGTTGTTATGCGGTCTGACCGATAAAGATCTTCATAGAATATGTGGGAGCCAATATGAGCATCCAGGTTCCGCTATTGGTTATTGACCGGAGACGTGTCTCGGTCATGTCTACATTATTCTCGAACCCGTAGGGTCCGCATGCTTAAGGTTTTGATGACAGTTATATTATGAGTTTATGCATTTTGATGTACCGAAGATTGTTCGGAGTCCCGGATGTGATCACGGACATGACGAGGAGTCTCGAATTGGTCGAGACATAAAAATTGATATATTGTAAGCCTATATTTGGATATCGGAAGTGTTCCGGGTGAAATCGGGATTTTACCGGAGTACCGGGAGGTTACCGGAACCCCCCGGGGTAGATGGGCCTTAGTGGGCTTTAGTGGAAGAGAGGAGAGGTGGCCAGGGCTGGGCCGCGCGCCCCTCCCCCTAGTCCGAATAGGACAAGGAGAGGGGGGCGGCGCCCCCCCTTCCTTCTCTCTCTCCTCTTTCCCCCTTCCCGAATCCTATTCCAACTAGGAAAGGGGGGAATCCTACTCCCGATGGGAGTAGGACTCCTCCTGGCGCGCCCTCCTCCTGGCCGGCCGCACCTCCCCCTTGAACCTTTATATACGGAGGCAAGGGGCACCCCTAGACACACAAGTTGATCCACGTGATCATATTCTTAGCCGTGTGCGGTGCCCCTTCCACCATAATCCTCGATAATATTGTAGCGGTGCTTAGGCGAAGCCCTGCGACGCTAGTACATCAAGATCGTCACCACGCCGTCGTGCTGACGGAACTCTTCCCCGACACTTTGCTGGATCGGAGTCCGGGGATCGTCATCGAGCTGAACGTGTGCTAAAACTCGGAGGTGCCGTAGTTTCGGTGCTTGATCGGTCGGGCCGTGAAGACGTACGACTACATCAACCGCGTGTGCTAACGCTTCCGTTGTCGGTCTACAAAGGGTACGTAGATCACACTCTCCCCTCTCGTTGCTATGCATCACCATGATCTTGCGTGTGCGTAGGAATTTTTTTGAAATTACTACGTTCCCAACAGAACTTCCACTTAGAAATTTATGCTACACTAGATCACAACTTGAATAGTAGACTATGCCTTGAACTACAAGTTTTCTGTGAAACTAGTTTCACACAAATTCTTGACCGATACTGGGCTGCCGCAAGGCTTCCCCGCGGATGGAGCGTATACGTCATACTCCAGGGCCTTTCATGAATTTATTAGAGAACACCCAATTCTCACAGACTGCGACGTTAACAGTCAAATTCATCTAGGTGTGTTCCTCAGAAGATGTTCTGCAGGACAACATCTCTACTTACCCGAATAAGCCACTTGGAACACATTAAGATAAGTATCAACTTGCCATGCAGATCAGGAGAGTATTGCATCTTCACGGAGTGGGATAATTAATATAGGGATACTCTCCTCCCAGCTGACCAACAGCTTGTCTCCCACTTCTACTTGATCTCGGATCACATAGAGTGGGTTACCACTATGGACAACTCGTGCGGTGGGTCTCAAACCCATCTCCATCGATGCATTATCTATCACATTACGTGATTGACCCTTTGTGAAGGGATCTGCCAAGTTTTTCGACGTTTGGATATAATCCAACGTAATAACTCCGGAGTTCCTCAATTTTCTGACAGATTTTAGTCTCCTCTTCACATGCCTTGAGAACTTCATATTGTCCTTAGAACTGTTTAACTTGACGATCACAGTTTGATTATCACAGTTCATCAGGATAGGGGGTATTGGTTTTTCAACCATAGGTAAGTCAATCAAGAGTTCACGAAGTCACTCTACTTCAACAGTGGCAGTGTCTAATGCTGTGAGTTCTGCTTCCATAGTTGACCTCGTTAAGATGGTCTGCTTGCAAGACTTCCAGGAAACAGCGCCACCACCAAGTGTAAAAACATAACCACTTGTGGCCTTAATCTCATCAGCATCAAATATCCACTTTGAGTCACTATAACCCTCCAGTACCCTTGGATACCCGGTGTAGTGAATCCCATAGCTCGCGGTGCCTTTCAAATAGCGCATAACTCTCTCAAGCGCATGCCAATGATCATCTCCCGGTTTTGACACAAACCGACTCAGCTTGCTCACAGCAAAAGAGATGTCAGGCCTCGTGGCACTCGCCAAATACATAAGCGAGCCAATAATCTGAGGATACCTCAGTTGATCTCTAGCAATCCGTCGATTCTTTCGAAGCAACACACTAGTATCATATGGAGTTGGAGAAGGCGTGCAGTCGCTATACCCAAAACGACTCAAGACCTTTTCCACATAATGAGACTGAAGCAGTGTGATCCCACCATTCTCATCTCTCAATAGCTTGATGTTTAAGATAACATCAGCTACTCCTAGATCCTTCATCTCAAAACAGCGAGATAAGAAATCCTTAACCTCCTTGATTAAATCAAGTTTGGTTCCAAAGATCAATATTCGTCGACATACAGACAAAGAATAACTCCTTCGCCCCCACCATAACGATAGTACACGCACTTGTCACCATCGTTTACTACAAAGCTGGCAGCAGTTAATGTTCTTTGGAACTTCTCATGCCACTCCTTAGGAGCTTATTTAAGGCCATATAAAGACTTTAATAACTTGCACACCTTTCCTTCCTGACCAGGTACTACAAAACCACCTGGCTGATCCATGTAAATTTCCTCCTTCAACTCTCCATTGAGGAAAGTCGTCTTAACGTCCATTTGATGAACGAGAAGACCATGTGAGGCAGCCAGTGATAGTAGCACCCGAATTATGGTCAGTCTAGCCACGGGTGAGTAAGTATCAAAGAAGTCTTCACCTTCTTTCTGGGTATAACCCTTCGCCACAAGCCATGCCTTGTACTTTTCAATCGTACCATCAGGTCTAAACTTCTTCTTGAACACCCACTTACATCCTACAGGTTTGCACCCATAAGGACGGTCAGTGATCTCCCAGGTACCGTTAGCTAAGATGGAATCCATCTCGCTACGTACAGCTTCCTTCCAGTAGTCAGCATAAGGAGATGCATAGGCTTCTGAAATAGTCCTGGGTGTGTCATCCACGAGGTACACAATGAAATCATCACCAAAAGACTTTGCAGTCCTCTGTCTCTTACTCCTCACCCACTTTTTAGGTTTTGGGTTTTTGTTATTCTGAGTACTCAGCACACACACGTGTATTCATGGGACCGGTAGAAAAAACGGCCCAAACAAAACAAAAAATCAGAAGGCTGTTAGTTAGACACTCCCTTTTTCTTGTTGGAAATATGAGCAAATTACTACGAGATTTAATCCAAATAAACAGAAGATAAATCATGACCACAGCAGCAGAGATTAAACTAATCATGCGAACTAGCATAGCAGATGAACATATCACATCCAGGGCACATACTAGAAGCATGCATTCTACCACGATCTCGAACAGGAATGATAGAATCACATACGGTGCAGCGGGTGCAGCACCGCCGGTGTTGACGTTGTCGCCCATGTCGTCGAGGACGAGGTTGCCGAGGTCGGGGAAGAAGTCGTCGTTGCCAGCAGTCGCGCGAGTGCACTCCCCAAAAACCTGATCGCCCCTCTCCCGTACAGGATCACGAGAGGCGGGTTCCGGAGGCCTGTTGTCCCTTCTCGCGATGCAGGCCGGAAGGAGGGATGGAGAAGACTTGCTTGGCGGCGCAATGATCTGCAACGGTGGTGAGAAACCGTACGAAGCGGCGGCGGCTAGGGTAGATGTCTGCCTGACTATATAGTGCGGGCCGGGTAGGTCGTGGGAGTAAACCCCACGTCCGAGTCGTCACGATCCAAAAGAATCAGAAACGGTTCAGTAATTAACGCGTCTGTTAATTATTAATTAATGACTCATTAATTTTTTCATGCAGCAAAAATATAGACAACGTGCATAGCTCTGTCCTCGGCTCGGCTCAATCCCGCAACCCGCGGCGCGGCGCGTCGGGACGTGGCGAGGCGAGCGAGGAGGTGGAGCGCACGTGTAGGTCTCCTCTTCTCATGCTCATACAAGTGGTAGAAGAGCTCACCTTATAAAGAGGTGCAACTCTCTCTCAACTTCCAGGGTGGGACTAAATTTTAACCTCACTCACTCCACTCACATGTGTGCATGAATGGGCCAAGAGAATTTCAGAATTTTAGTTGGGCTTTGGGCCAAAGGCCTACTAGCAAAATTCCAACACTTCTATCCAAAGTTGACGAATCCATTTGCAAGCAAAAGCTCAACCAAAGTTTTGGCAACCAATTTTTTGATAGGGTAATCCTAGGCACAAACCAAATGGACCCTGCCTCTATATGTCGATTCTCAAGTGGTGGGCTCCAATAGTAGCTAAAAAGGAGAAGAAACTGATCAAGTGATCCCAACCTAAAAACAAGTGATCGACTTCCATGAATAGATGTCTCGCTCTTCCAAAACGAAAAAAAAAATGAAGCACCGCCGGCAGTAGCAGTAGCAGCTCAATCGTTGTGCTCGATGATCTTGCATTGTTTAGGCGGGAAGTTGTCCTTCGACAGGAGCGACTCGACGAGCCGCTGCAGCCGCGCAGCTCCTGGGCCAGAATGCAGGAGTGTCGTGTCCCCGATGGCCGAGCAATGATCATCGCTGCCGCCTCCACCAACATTTCTTGTGCACCAGCCGCCTGGGATGACCATGCCGGGCTGCCGTGACAGGAGTTCCACGTCAATCTTAGCGAGCACAGGGTCGTTAGGGTCTCGGTTGAACTTGCGCGCGAAGGGGGCGTCACTGCGGAGCATCCTACCCCAGTGAGTGGCGTTGATGAGCTCCGGATGCTGCCCCAGGGGCTCGCCCCAGGAGATGTAGTGCATGTCGTGGTTCACGGTGGTGTTCTGGAACTCGTCGGCATTGCAGGCCACAGTCTGGAAGTAACCCTCCGGGGAGGAGACAAAGTTGCCGTAGTAGAGGAGGAGGGTGCGCGGGAGGTTGTCCCACCCCCCGATCAGGTACTCCACGAAGGGCCGCGACAACACCGTCCAAGCAGAACCTGGTTATTATCAAACAAAACTATCAACAACTACAATAATACTACATAGATATATAATATAAAAATATATTTTATAGACTTCGTTATATTTCAGTCGATGCTAATATTCCTTTGATCTTGGAGGGAGATTCGCATAAATTTTTTTTTTCTTCTCATATACTATATCACTTGACTGAGACTTGACTAAGTCTCAGTCTATAAAGACCTAACCACACTCTTTATTTAATAATACTAATTTGATATTTGTGGTTGTTGATAAATTTTTCCAAACTTTGTATGGTTTGATTTGGGACAAAATTTATATGCATTCGATTCAAATAGAAAGGGAGTAGTATACTAGCTCGAGTCTTGGCTCCGCCAGGGCACCATGCTAGTTGGTCTATACCTACTATTAAAAGAAATTGGTATTCTTGGTTCGGTTTAGTCCTTTTTTTTGTTTGAGTGCACGCTAATGTTTCGTAATGTTGGCTCGTACACAGACTAAGCGATCTGGGCCAGGTACTTATACATTGATGGGCCTTTTATGGGCTTTCATACAGACCGCGAAAAATAATTGGGTCAAAATAAATGAACATTGTGGGAATTGATCACATGACCTCCTGTCTCGATCTTCGACGTAACAACCAACGGCCAATGTGCCATTCACATTTACTAATCCCAACTCGCTCTGGCCAGGTACTTGTACGTTGATGGGCCTTTTATGGGCTTTCATAAAGACTGCGAAAAATAATTGGGTCAAAATAAATGAACATTGTGGTAATTGATCACATGACCTCCCATGTGGATCTTCGTTGAAACAACCAACGACCTATGCGCCATTCACATTTACTAATCCCAACTCGCTGGCCAGGTATTTGTACGTTGATGGGCCTTTTATGGGCTTCCATAGAGACCGTGAAAAATAATGGGGTCGAAATAAATGAACATTGTGGGAGTTGATCACATGACCTCCTGTCTGGATCTTCGATTTAACAACAAACAACCTATGCGCCATTCACATTTACTAATCCCAACTCGCTCTAAATATACGAGTGGCAGTCCTCGTGTTTAGGTCGAGCTAATTAAGTGAATGAGCTAATTAAAGGATGGACTGTGGGCTTAAATATAATATTTAAACGGATGTGGCTAATTAAGAAAAGTATTATGCGTAAACCGGTGGAATAATTAAAACAAAGATTGTGGTCTTAAAAATAGAATATTCAAATAGATGAGCCTAATTAAAGGAAGGACTTGAGGTAAAAATGTAGAATAATTAAAAGGAAAGATCTGTAGACTTCAATGTATTGGGGCTACTAAATTAGAAAAGGAAGGATTTGATTCCTGACTAAAACGGGTGAGGACGGCATGGTAATTAAAGAAAAAGATTATACTTAAATGGAATTAGTGAGAGATTATACCCGGTAAAGAAAATATAACACGGCCAAATTGCATCGTATTGTTTTATGTTTATATTTTATAGAAAAATGCTGCGTTGCAACGCATGGGCATATGTGCTAGTAGTACACTAATTAATTTTGGATTCGCAGAGGGAGAAGTGCCGTCCATCTTCCCACTACGAGGCACGAGCAGATTAGTTGGAGGCCGGCTCCTGAAAAATGATACTAACAGCCGGCTACTCTAACGACCTTTGTCCGTAGGTACTCGATCGTGCATATAATAATGAGATGGTGCTTTGCTTAGGCGTCGCACAGACGACGTGGCCTGCGACGCATCTGCACGTATGCGAACGTGTGTGCTTTCAACTGAGATCTGAATTGCATCGACCTAATGTCAATGAGATGGTGATGGCTGACCACGAACTTTTATTTATTTTTTTGACAAAGAAAAAAGAAGAAGGAGATGCCGTCCTCTTGCATAGAATAATTGATGCATGCATGAGCAAGTATTGAAGTTCTTGAGCAATTAGGAGCTTGGATCAGCCAAGGACAGAAACGATGGACGATCATGCAACCTCATGCAGCAGCGCGCATGAATGATACGTACCGGTGAAGAGCGTGAAGGCGGTGGGCAGCTCCCGCTTCTCGGTCTCGGTGTTCATCCACATGAGATCGCGCTTCGTCTTCAGGTACAGCCCCGGGTCGACCACCAACGGCTTCGCCCTCGCATGCCTGCCATGGCAACAACGTCCGTCAATGCTACAGCACTCAGCCGTTCACGTCAATGCTACCTTAACGATCGAGAACACGTACGCTTTCCAGCCCATGTCGCTCGTGTGCTCGATGAAGTTCAGGTCGCGCGGCAGCCGCGAGAACACGTCCATCAGATCTGAAGCGGTTGACAATGCCATGGTGAACGAGATCATCAGCAGTAGAATTCAGCAGGAATGGAAACAGTCGTGTATTGCGCCATGGTCCCATTGCCATGCAATGTAAGGCAGGCCAATGGAGATGGATATGTATGCACTGACCGTCCTGCGTAACGAGCGGGTAGTCGGAGGCGGAGAGGTTGATGAACCAGTCCCAGTCGGCGGGGCCGGGGCCATGCAGGAAGGCGGCGGCGGCGTGCAGCGTGGTGGTGACCATGGTGATGCCCCGGTAGGTAACCAGGTTGGCCTTCTCGACCACGCGCACGTTGCCGGCCGCGGCGAGGACCGGGTGCGCGGCCACGAAGGCCGCCAGCTCCGCGCGGTCCGAGTCGGGCGCCTCCGCGTCCAGGTGGAGGATGTAGCGGTTCCGCGGGTGGTAGAGCGCGAGCAGGCAGCGGCGCAGCCTTGCCGCGTCGCCCTTCGAGCCGGAGACGAGGTAGGCGAAGCGCGGTGGCGACGGCCGCTGGGTGGCCGCGGAGTACCGCTGGAGGAAGAGTGAGGCGGAGGGGAGCGCGGCCTGGGACGCCGCGAGGAGGAACACCGTGAAGATGCCCCCGAAGACGACGGAGAGCAGGACCCGCAGGTCGATGCCGGCCCAGGAGGAGGAGCGGCCGCGCGGCGAGGAGGTTGGGGTGCCGATGTCGATGTCCATGGTGGCAAAGCATGGCTGCGACTCGGCAGGCTGGTGTTTGATGGGCGACAGACCGGCGGCAACCATGGCGGCAAAGCACGCAGGATACGTTGTGACCGGTGAGCTGCCAGAAATTTAGTTTTGTAGCTGCTGGATGTGCAACGAACAAAGCAAACCACCGGCGGACTTGTGCCTCGCTCGGTCGTCGGATAAAATATCATATCCAGCTGAGGACTTGACCCCACGGAATGAATGAGAGCTTAATTAGAAATCTGAGATGAGCGTTGATCGGACATGCAATCATGGGCAGTGGCACGTCGAGATAGACACGTCGGTGTCGGTGGCTCGGTCGTTGTACGTGGTCAGGAAGATCCGGATCACTACGGAACAATGTACCTTAGCAACAATTTACCCAGGTTCAGGTCCTCACCCCCTTGCGGCGGGTGATAGGCATGCTTCTTCTTTTCTTGGATTATATTTTGTGTTATAGAGTATAATTGCAAAAATATGGAAGATAAGATTGATAAAACTCGTAGTAGTTGGCAGGGGAGAGGCTCCTGATCATTAGTGGAAGACTTATACTTATTAATCTTGTTTATCTCATATCCCAAAATTTACGATGTACTTTTATGGCCTCTGCGTTGGAGTGAAACAAAATGGATTTCTTTACAGCTGAAGATGTTATGGCAAAAAGATGTAGACGAACGAAAGATATCACGTAGTTAAGTGGCCAGTTCTATGTGTGTGTTGCGGCTTCTCTTCATTCCAACCCTCTCTCTCTCTGTGTGTGTGTGTGTGTGTGTGGTTGCAACGAAGAACCAAACTGATAATTAAAAAACTATTATCCCCAGTATTCCCATGCTATGCAGAAGTTGAAAAGCTTGTGAAAACAAATGAATTATGAGGCAAATTTGACCTACACTACCAGAATTTCAACATGAGTCATATGAACCACATTGTAAAAAAAAACTAAATAACTAGTATTGAATTAGGCCAGGGCTAGCTATGCAGCTACACTGGAGAAAAAACCATCCTAAAAAAGAGTTTCGCCCATGAAGCATGATGAATGTGCTCTCTGTTTGCAGAAGTTGGACTAAACATATAGATATAGGTAGGTGATAGGACAAAAAAAAGGTGAGGCAATTGGCTCTTTTAAGATGAAGACTGGCTCTATTCCTGCGTAACAATTTTGGTGATTTTTGCTTACTGTTCCTTTCCATGATAGCCATCCATCATTATAATGGATAGTTCCCCTGTCCTTAATGCAAAGACAGTAAAAAGGATTATTTCCACATGCACACCAAGGTGCATATTTTATACCTTTTTTCCTTTGCGATCAATCTTATATGTTTGCATCATTCATATCAAAATTATATCTTCCTTGCACCACGAAGTCATTATTAGTTTAAATTGCAAAACTGATGGATAGAACTGGACGATAGAGGGCCTTGGATGGAGCACGTACGTACCATGTTTCGGAAACTCCGCGGAACAGCGAGATTGGAAGGTTTGGGCACAGATGCAACCGATGCCTCACTGGAGGAGTTTGTCAGAGTTGATTGTGGTCATCCATTGTCCCATGCCTCGATCTTGTTGAGTCACCACAGCTACCTATTCTCCTATTCGTATCTATTCCATCCTGTAGCCATGCAAATCACAGCAGAACAATGTAACGTCAATGATTTAATTATCATGGCACAGAGAGAGTCAGATCGACCCAATCTATCGACGCATGCATGTGTCACGAAGATGAATCCAGCAAGGGTACTTACCTTAACTCCGCCGCAGCGGGATCTATCTGCCCAAGCACAGTAGTTGTCGCTGCTGGTCGCTCCATGCTCATCCTGTCCACTCCGCCGGTCGCCCCTCCTAGCCTCCAGGATCACAACTCTCTAGAAGTAATCTGCCAAGATCAAATTTCAACGCGTGCATGAAGCCGCACGTCGGCCCTGGCGCTGCCATGGATGGGGTGGTCTGGCTCCTTGTTGATCCCGCCCAGCATGTACAGCGCGTCATGACCTAGAGCTCGCAGCGACCAGTGTGTCAATTCCAACACACGCGAAGCCAGCGAGAGCGCCCCACACTACCAGCGAGAGCAAACGCGGTCCTAGTTAGGAACGTTGGATGAGGCTTGCAAAGAAACAGAGAGGAGAAACATTTTCCGTGGCTGAGCTGATGTGATTGTCTCCATGAGAATCTCAGCTTGTCCAGCGCTCTTGTATGAGCAGCCGGTAGATAGCAGCGTAGACCCACGACATGCTCCAGGAGAGAACATGGAAGATCACAAAGCCATGGATGTCAACGGGAGGCAGCGAATCGGATGCACAACTCGAACGATGATCTGCAGAAGCGCAGCACCCTAGCCTACGCCATCAAACCCGACAGGTGATAGCGCACCGAATGCAGCATGTCCTGTGAGGAGGACTATAGACCGGCAATCTATCGTAGCAGTGCCGCAATCCGATCTTATTTGGGGTTTCCATGGGGGACCTCGAGTCCTTTCTATAGGCGCCTTTGGCTTGTGGAACCAGTAAAGAGTCCATGTTGGGAACCACAGTCGCTTGCTTGACCAGAGTCATGTCAAAGTAAGAGTTCCTTGCGATCCTAGTGAGGAAGGACAGGATCAAAGGCTGCATGGGCATTTCTTTTCCGGTGATCCGGGCTGATTATTTTCGTTTTTCCAAAAACCTACCGTGCAGAAAAACACTATCGTGCAAGCCTACGAACAGCGGCTAGACACA
>NC_041392.1:734312624-734381114 GCF_002162155.2 Triticum dicoccoides | reverse complement strand
TTTTTTTTTTTTTTTTTTTTGAGAACGGTCAGACAGCTTCGAGCAGACAAAGCAAGGTGGTTGCAATATTGTCTAGCGGGTAATCTGCTTGGAAATGAAAGCAATGGA
Source organism: Triticum dicoccoides (assembly GCF_002162155.2). Taxonomy (NCBI): domain Eukaryota; kingdom Viridiplantae; phylum Streptophyta; class Magnoliopsida; order Poales; family Poaceae; genus Triticum; species Triticum dicoccoides. Next base: position 734,381,006 of record NC_041392.1, on the reverse strand, counting down.
ACTCATTGTGATACCTTGGAATCGCTTCGGATTGCTCCAGACGCTGATTTACCACACGCCACCACTTGCCCCAGCATACGGGATGAGATAACATAACAGATTGGACCGCGCGGTGGCTTTGAAACATCACGATGAGGAGTTGGTAATGGCATTCAGGAGAAAATGTCCATCATAGCTGACAACACATATCGATTACATTGATAATCATTCAGAACTGACCTTTTCTTTCGCTTCTTTCTCATTTATATGCATTTACTTTTTTGAAATTATCCCAAGGGCATGCAGCAATCGACCACATAAAGTTGATTTCCCAGAATCAAGATGACCAACCCAGCATAAGATTCCAATTCGACTTATTCATAAAGGTATGTAGGGTCCAAAACCAAGGAAATACCTTGAAAGAAAAACACTGGATCAGCAACTATATAACGCACAGGTGGTTACTTACAATAGCGAGATTTAGTTGTCTGTGAAACAGAATTTGGCTTCTTAATCTTGGCTTTACTCTTTTTTGTCTTCCTCTCTTATTTCCAAAACAAGAGTTTTATCCTGACCATCAGCAGCAACGCTGCTACTGCTTATACCAACTTCATCTAACTTCACCGATGAACTCGGGTCTGAATTTCTGTCCCTCTCAGTTACAGGATCATCATCACCCATTACCTTCTTTACGGTGATATCAACGAAATCTACAGATGGAGCCTCTGTGTCAATTGTTACGATCCGAGTAAATATGCGACACCAGAAAGCAACAAATAACTCGAGAAAAATGTAGTTTGGAAAGTAACATCAGTTTAGAGTATTGAAGCAGACTAGCAAATGTAATATTCGATGACAGCTCTCCCTTTATCAGACCAACATACTCACTGGTTTTTCCTACAGATATAAGAATAAGAGAAAAGTATACTTTTCGTCCCTCAACTCTTCGCAAAGTTTAGTTTTTGTCCCTCAACTCTAAAACCGGATAAAGTGCACCCCGAACTCTCAAAACCGGTCACTTTTCGTCCCTGCTGCTGAGTCAACCCAGTTTTGACCGCGCGTAAACAGTACACCCGATGAACAGTAAATTCGAAAAAAATAGCAAAAAAATTCAAAAAAATCTGAAATTTTATGGCATCGAAAATACTCAGGTGCGCCACGTGCGTGCAAATTTTCATCATGTTTGGAAGTTCGAGAAGCACGCAGCAAAAAAACAAAAGTAAATGTACACTAAAGTGAACAGTAAAATAAAAAAATAGCAAAAAGATTCAAAAAATTCTGAATTTTTTTGCCATCGAGGACGCTCAGGTGGGCAAGGTGCATGCAAAATTTTGTGGTAAAATGACATCCGAGAAGGTCGTGCAAAAAAAACAAAATAGCGTACGTGTGCGTGCCGCTTTGGGTGGTTTCCAAACCCTCGGATCTTATTTTACCACAAAATTTTGCACGCACCTTGCCCACCTGAGCATCCTCGATGCCAAAAAAATTCAGAATTTTTTTTCTTTTGCTATTTTTTTATTTTACTGTTCACTTTAGTGTACATTTACTTTTGTTTTTTCTTGCTGCGTGCTCCTCGAACTTCCAAACATGATGAAAATTTGCACGCATGTGGCGCACCTAAGTATCTTCGATGCCATAAAATCTCAGAATTTTTTGAATTTTGTTGCTATTTTTTTCAAATTTACTGTTCATCTGGTGCACTGTTCACGTGTGGTCAAAACCGGGTTGACTCAGCAGCAGGGACGAAAAGTGACCGGTTTCGAGAGTTCGGGGTGCACTCTGTCCGGTTTTAGAGTTGAGGGACGAAAACTAAACTTTGCGAAGAGTTAAGGGACGAAAAGTATACTTTTCTCTAAGAATAATCAAGTCCTTGTTAACTAAAAAAGTTGCACATGAGCTTGCAAAAAAAAATTACTAGAACTAAATTCTTAGATGCGTCCTTTTAGGCAATCCAACAAATAAGTAGAAATGCAGTGCAAAGGCTACCCCTTCTCAAATGTCTGGATGATTTTAAGCCTGTAGAGACCATGTCATCACGAGATGATATATCAAACTTGAAAGGCACTGTCAAGCGTCAATATCATACTAATGTAGTCATATTTCAGTTACCTCCGCTCTTAAATTTAGTTTACAAATACCCAGGGAACCGAACAATAATTAACCAAAGCAATACAAACTTTCGTACTAGAGTCAAGTACTAACTCTAGGAACAAAAATGCAGCAACAATAGATTGCCTATTATAAGCTTATTAACCTAACTGTAAATGGACGTCCAAGATGCAAAGCCCTTCACAATTACTATGGACTTTGAGTTTGCTTGCAAGTTTAGTTATTGTCTTAACCTTCCACAATCGAAAAGATTGTTGGCAGTTGCATAGTGGTAGCTGTATATTGTGAATCCTTCATACCTCTCGTGCTCTCAATTTCAATCTTTTTTGAACGCTTTACTAACAAATATGGTCCTGTAGGGCAGAGTATCAACTCCCAAACCTTATTGTGGGAGCTATTACAAAAGAAAGACTGTGTGGCGCATTTGATAACGGGATCACTGCTGAAAAGGTAATCCTCTTAAGCACACATTTCTACTTGATTTCCAGATGAAAAACGAACCCAAGGTGTATGCGATGTTGAGAGTTTGACGATGAGGGTTAGGTCGGGTGCTTTTATGGCTTGTTGTGCACACCAAGGGTTCAGGGAAGGCTCTTTGTTGGGGAGCTCCTGTTCAGCGCTTCAGGAGCCAGGAAAGCTCCGTGGCGCCCACGAACCGGCGTTGGTGAGCTAGCCCATGTACTAGTTCACATTTGAGGGAAAAAAGAGAAAAAAATCACAAATAAAAGAAAAAGAAACTCGTGAATTCATAAAAATTCAAGGATTTCAAAAAATATTGCATGAACTTGAAAAAAAGTTCTTCAATTTTTTAAAAGATCATTGAATTTGAAAAAAAGGTCATAAATTTTGATTTTTTTATCGATTTTTTAAAAAAAATATTGAATCTGAAAAAAGTTCAATGATTTTGAAAATTTTCACCGATTTTGGAAAAAAAGTTCATTGATTTTGCAGAATTTCTGTAAAAATCATCGATTTTAAATAAAGATCATTGATTCTGAATGAAGTTGGTCAATTCTATAAACAGTTTACGAAATTGAAAAGGGTCTGTCTAGAACTCAGTCTCAGACAAGTGAGGTCAGCGTAGTTGTTTTGCTGTAAACGGCATGGCTAGATGCTACAACCGACGATGAAAAATGTTGCGACGGTTTTGCAAGCAATGACAATTGATGCAGCAACCGGCGTGATTAAAATGCTACAACCGTCAATGTCGTATGTTACAACCAGTGAGACGATGTGCTACAATCGATGAGGGGCAATATGCTACAACCAACAAGATGGATGCTGCAATTGGTAGGAAAAAAAGTTGCAAACGTTGAGACTGATTTTTAGCAAGCCCGAATTGAAAAAGTTCTTCGCTTTTCTTTAAGAAAAATACCGATTTTGGAAAATGTTCACGAAGAAATTTAAGTTAAGAAAAAAGAAAAGGAAAAAAATAGCTAAACGGGCAGGCCCAGCTTGGAGGGCTCCAAGTGCCCGTTTGCAAAATGCACAGTAACATGTGCCTCAAGCACCAAATAGGATCCGCCTCATTGTTCTTCGCACCAGGTGTTTGAGGTAAGGCTCTTTTGTTGGGCTGTTTTGGCTAAATGCATTATGGGCACCAACGAAAAATTACTAGCGTAAGGCAGGCCGAACTACTCTCAGTCTCAGTCTCAGTCTCAGGCTAAAAACTTGAAACCTGAGCACATACATACATACTCCGGGTTGGAAATGAAAGCCCAAGTATGAAGCCCGGTCTGACCCATGATTTTTGGGCTGGATGCCTGGCCGGTCTGCCCATGCCGCATGCCGCATGGATTGCAGGAGGCTTTGTTCATTTCATCCTTTGCGGGGGAGGGACAATCAATGCAACGCAAATCATCGGTGGCGAACGTCCACAAACTAAAGAAGTTTTCGCCCTCTCCCTCCGCCCGCGTTTTCGGAATTCGAAATTGAAATCACGCACGGTACAACATACCCCCTCCGTTTCAAAATAGATGACTCAATTTTCTACTAGCTTTGTACTAAAGTTAGTATAAAGTTGAGTCATCTATTTTGAAACGGAGCGTACGCGCGCAGGTGCAACAGAGAGGAGGGCAAAAGCCAGGCAAGGCAAGCACTTAAAGTTGGGGATGAGGCCAAGCTTGTGGCGTTTTTCGTGGAAACGGCAATACCGCCTGGCAGCATCAGCATGTGAGGAGAGGAGGATCAGCGTCAGCGGGGGAGGATTAATCAACGCAACGCGATCATCGGTGGGGAAGGCAACGCAGCGCGTGCGATGGACGCGGAACCATATTTTTCGAAATTCAAAATTCAAAAACTGAAACCACGCACGGGCACGGCACCTACGTACCTCTTATCTTTCCCCGTACGCGCGCAAGCGCAGCAGCAGGAAGGCAAAGTGAGTTAAAGGCAGAAGAGGAGGAGAAAGTGTTGGCGTTTTTCCTCGAAACGGTCAGGCAGCGTCAGCGTGTGAGGAGCGAGGGTGAGGCCACCACCAGCTCGCGCCGCCGCCCTCTTCCAGACCGAGGCGCGCCACCTCCACGCCGCTGCGCTACAGACAGCCGGACGCCGACGCACAGGTACAGCAAAACCAAGGTACGTGTGTCGTCGGTCAGTCTCTGTCTCAGTCTCAGACTCTCAGCACTTAGATCGGTGGTACGCATATTAATTATGTTCCTTCCTGCATCGGAAGTGAGTCTGACTGAAGAAAATCCTTCAACTTTCTGCTGCAGGGTTCTCACCATTCGCGCACTCGATTCTCATCATTCCCTCTGCTCACCCGGTTGTAATCATGTCAAAGACTCAAAGGGAGGGAGCTCATTCATTTGCGCTGCCTGTTTTCAAAATGTACTCTATATGTAAACCTGAACTGGACTTCATTCCATATGTACAGCAGCTTTGCATATTGGGAAGGGGAGCAGATCAGTGCCCGGTGCCACTACACTTCTGCTTCTGTCGACAATGTCATATTCAATCTCAATGACGATGTCTTCATCAAGGTCAACCATTAGTTGCTACTGCATCCGAAGAATGAGTGATTGCTTAGTTCGTGGTATGCTTTATTTCGGTGCATTATTGCTTTTTAATTGATCGACTGCCATTATTTCTGGATGCTAAGTTGATAACTGATGAAATGCTCTGCTCCTTCTTGTTTCTGGCATGCTGTTAACTTCCAGAACTTCAATTTGGAGATATTATTGTACTATATGTATACTCAAAGTTTGCATGTAAACTAGTTAAATCATGTTCGATGATGAAGATTAAAGACGTACCTAAATCAATTTCTGGATTTAATGATTGATGATTGTCGAGGTCCTAGGTTCCTTCTATTTTAATTGATTGCCATTAATTTCTTAGCTAGAGGGTTAATTCCTACAGTATTGGACATATACAGCACATGCGCCATTTCTGTTATGCTAACTCTTGAAATGCTCTGCTCCCTGTTATTTCTGGAATGCTGATGCTGCTAACTGCCAAACATTCAGTTTGGAGGTATTGTTGCATATATAATAATTAAATTATGTCCAATGCTGGAAATAAAAAACGTATGGAGATGATTAATTCAGCAGCACATGTTGCCTTTTTTTTGTCACACAAACTGTTGAATGTGGTGCTGCTTTCTGTTTCTGGCATGCTGTTAACCTTCAGACATCCACCAAGTTTGCTAATTATGTTGTTATTTTGAGTGGCTGCAGGCTGGTCCCGATGAAGAGAGTTACATTGGCCGTATTACAGAGTTTTTTCAAGGTAGAGATGACAGATCATACTTCACATGCCGTTGGTTTTTCCTTGCGGCGGATACGGTATGTATTATGAAGGTGTTTTCCTTTTTAAAAGGCAATTGAGCACGTGCCTAAGACAAATGCATTGCACAATAGAATGCAACTTGCATAATATTTTTAACTTTTCTTTTAGCTGTTGCATTTTCAACCTTGCACAACATTTTTATCCTGAATTTCTGGCTTTTCTTTCCTTGGAGTGAATTAACAGGATAAAAATAATGCATTGTTTCAGAAATAAAGCCCACAACGTACCAACTAACAGTCATATTACTCCACGCACGCACTGAGTTCATCAGTTTAACTTGCAGGTCATCTCACCGAAGCTGCTTAAGGTCCATGATCATCAACATAATGATAGGCGTGTTTTCCTTTCAGAGGAAAAGAATGACAACATTATTGAGTCAATAATTTGTAAACTGAACATAATTTATGTTGCCCCAAATGTAAGTGATTTTTTCTTTCAAGTTAAAGTAGGCTTATTACATACTACTTGTCAGGTTTGTGTTGATCTTTTATATTTCTGTTTTGTCAAACAACTACAGGAGATACCACAGGCAAAAGATCGGTTAATATCAAATTCTGATTACTATTATGATATGTCTTACTCGGTGGCATGTTCCACATTTGCAAATTTGCCAGCAGGTAATAATTTATAGGTGTATTTTGTTTCTGTTGGAATCTTCACATGTCTTGCTCGGTGATGCCTGTAGGCAACTTATTTAATTAAACAACACAGTGGACTTGGATAGTATATTGTTGTGATACTGAACTGTCTTACACTATAATGGTACATATCTGTACTGATTTTAATACATCTCAGAGGTACATTTCACAAACTAAAATGCATTCATCAACAATTGCACTACCATGATATTTCTTGTCATGTTTATTGATGAGTTATTTTGTTGTAGAAAATGATGATGCAGAAGACAGTGATGCAACTTCAAATATATCTTGTGAAGAGGGGAAACCAGTGGCTGATCTTGTGACATACAGTCTGCTCGATCTATATTCAGGGTGTGGGGCTATGTCAACAGGGCTCTGCCTTGGTGCAGAATTGGCTGGCATAAAACTAGAAACTGTATGTGTTGTGATTTGTACGTCGTAGCGCTGTAGCTTTTTTCGAAAAGGCGTAGCACTGTAGCTGACCCTATAATTGACAGTGTTAAGGTTCTCTTGTGCAGAAATGGGCTGTGGACATGAACTCACATGCTTGTGAGAGCCTAAAGCATAACCACCCTTCAACACAGGTAGTTAAAATTGGCAAAGTGCCACTGATTGCATTCCCTTTTTCATCAACCAGAGATATTGACTTGTACGCCTTTCCCCTCTAACTGTAGGTACGAAATGAGAAGGCTGAAGATTTCCTATCCCTCCTTCAACAGTGGAATGCACTCTGTAAGAAATATGTCATCCACGGCAGCAATTCTTTGGGCTCTGATCTAGCTCAGGCATCAAACGATGATGGAAATGATGAAAACGAATCTCTACCAAAGGATGTATTTGAGGTAGAGAGGCTTGTTGATATATGCTATGGCGATCCAAATAAGACTGGAAAAAATGGCTTATGGTTTAAGGTACTGCAGACTTGATTACATATCTGTGCAATTCCTTTAGATTTCAGAGTTACTTATGTTCCTGTCTGTATTATTCTACGCTTGCTACCATGGACATGAGTATATGATTTTTGTCTAAAGAGAAGGATTATTTAAATAGGTTCGGTGGAAAAAATATGATGCTAGTCAAGATACATGGGAGCCAATTGATGGTCTGAGGTTGGCATCTTTTGTATTACATTTGTCTCTTTAATTTTCATCGGTGGTTTCTCATCCTTGTTTGCATTTCAGCTATTCCTATGAGTGCATTAAAGAATTTGTTCAGAGTGGATATAGGGATTCCATTCTGCCTTTGCCTGTAAGATTATATCCCTCCTTGTTCCATTTGTGCTAGTTTTATTGTGGCATCTAATTGTGTATTTTCCGAAGGGCTCTGTGGATCTTATTTGTGGGGGTCCTCCCTGCCAAGGCGTTAGTGGATTCAACAGATTCAGAAAGCCTGATGATCCGCTGACGGATGAAAAGAACAAGCAATTGGTTGTCTTTATGGATATTGTGAAATATCTGCGACCTAAATATGTTCTTATGGAGAACGTTGTAGACATCTTGAAATTTGCAGATGGGTTCCTCGGCCACTATGCATTGAGTCGCCTTGTCTCTATGAACTACCAGGCCAGGCTTGGGATGATGGTTGCGGGTTGTTATGGGCTGCCGCAGTTTAGGATGAGGGCATTTATCTGGGGAGCTCTTCCTTCCATGGTTTGTGTCCTTTCTGTGCTCATTTTTACCTTGTGACACTACTGCCATATGAAGGTACATCTGGCTATGTAGGTTCTTCCGAAATTCCCACTTCCCACCCATGATGTTATTAAGCGAGGACTAGTGCCAAATGCATTTTTGGTACGAAAATACATCATAGGCCACTATGTTATTTACTATCATTTCTCCCGAACACTATAATGATTGTTACTTTATCTTACTAAAATGATGTTCTGTCCTCAGCGGTGTCTCGTTGCTTATGAGGAAACAGCAAATAAATACTTGAAAAAGGCTCTTGTCCTCGAAGATGCAATATCTGATTTACAGGAGGTTGGCAATGATTGTTTTCCTCCCATATTCATTTATTTCTGGAACGCTGCTTGAACTTTTGTGATGTTTGTATGAATTGTATTGTTCTCTACAGGTTCAAAACAATCAGCCTAATGATGTCATGGAGTATGGCAGTGACCCCAAAACAGAGTTCCAACGCTATATCCGGCTTAGCAGTAAAGGTGTGACCAGGGAGTTAATGTCAGCAGGCAGTCCCGTTGGGTCATATACCTGCGCAAGGAGCTGCCCATACATTGTCATCTGTTATGAAACACTCACCTGTCCAATTCTTCAAACATTTGTCAACGTTTGTAAATTCATAATTAAGTTCAGTTATTCCCCCATTGTGTACCTGTCTATTCCTTCAAGTTCAGATACTGAGATGGATGATTCTGAATAAACACCTATCATAATGAGTTATGTCTGTATGTTAACAAATGTCTTCTGTGTTTGTTTTCCTTCAAGAACTCGCTATCTGATGATTCTGTAGTATATCAGAGTAAGTATATATTTTTCACTTTTTGTGTTTTTTTCGTGTAGTGCGATATGATTTCAGAAGTTTCTAGGTACACAGCAGGTTGCAATATATATATTTTTCCACTTTAGGTGATATTTTTTCAGTGTAGTGTTGGATACGTTTCTGATGTTTAATTTGGTACACAGCAGGTTGCATATCTTGATGCTACTTGTGAAGGGACAACCTGAATCTTGCAAGTTCAGGTTTCAGCCTACTTGTCTGAAGATGACACCCCCCCTGCACACGAAGACCCAACACTGGCTGCTACAGTAAGTTACAACCACCCTTTTCTTATAATGTGTCTTTTTCTGTACAGTTTTGGTTTGTCAATCAATACTAGCATACTCTTCTTTGCTATAAACGGTTGCGTTGGCAATTTTCATGAGCCTATAATAAAATTTGTAATCCTGATTGGTAACAGAATCAGTGTGATGGAAACATAGTAAGTAAAAAATGGCCCTCTATATATGATTTTCTACATATATTGTGACTCAATATCCGATGATTCTGTAGCGTATCAGAATAGATACATAGTTTCCACTGAGATGTTGATTTGTTCATGTGCTTGAACAAAATTTCAGAAATTTCAGGCACACAATAGGCTGCAGCTCTTAATGCTACTTCTCATTCTCAAGGACCACCTCAATCTATTTCACTGAAGTGTGAAATATTTCTTGCCTCGCTGAAGGCACCTGTACTGTGGAGAAGGTATAAAAAATTATTTGTGTAAGAATATATACCGCTCTACCCAAGATAATCATTTCTTCAGTCATGGATGTATATACCGGAGCGTCCTTCGAAAGAGAATCATCATCCTTGGTGTCTTCACCTTTAGGTAGCAAGTAGCAACTCGTTACAGTGGCACATAGCGGAGGAGGCATCAGGCTGTCGCCCGGTGAGGCCGTGCCACTGAATATGTTCACGAGCCTGTAATAGAACTGTAATATTACTTTGAAATGAAATCAGTGAGATTCATCAAGATGGAGCCTTACTGTGTCTGTCTGTATGCTAACAGCTGTGCTCTTCAAGCTACTCCTACCAGTCTTGCCAGTTCAGGTTTCAGCCCGCTCTTCTGAAGATGACACTTCCCTGGACATCAAATCCATCGTCCGGTCACATAGTACATGAAGTAAAATATATATAAGATTCCATATAATTGAAAATGTAAAACCAATTTCGTTGTATGTTTGAACTGCTTCCTTTTACATTTGTTCGTTTAACACGGATGTGCAGCCGCCCTTATAGCTCCTTTTTTTTTCTTTTCGAAAAGGGGGGTTTCCCCGGCCTCTGCATCAGAGCGATGCATACGGCCATCTTATTAACCAAATAACAAAAAGTGCCAACAAGGTTCCACAGTCTCCAGCTAAAAAAGAAAAAGATAAATGCAGCTCACACAAGAGCGATGGACGGCTAGATGCACAAACTAGCCCGAAAAAGATGCCACAACCGGCTGGCTAACAATAGATAGGTAAACTAATTGCCTATCCTATTACATGACCGCCATCCAAACCGGTTGAAGATATCCCGAGCTACCATCTCCCAACGGATAGATCCAGTAACCAAATGCTCCCTGGCCTCCATCGGAGTGAGTAGCGACCAAGAACGGATCAATGCCGTAGCTCGGAAAATAACCAGAAGATATCGCAGCATCGTGAAGCTTGGCCGCCCTCATAGCGCACCGTTGCTGCATATCGTCCACCTCCGGAAGGTCCATAACGCGAGCACTCATCCGTCTCCCCGTGAAGACCGGGTCTGGGACCCCGCCAAAGGCAATAACCTCCTCTCGCGAATGAGAAGGCCGCGGGCTCCCAATGCCCTCGGACAAGTGCCCGGCGGGTAGGACAAGAGACGGGTCCACTGGGGCCACCTGCCCACTCCCTCCTCCTGCCCCGCCCACCGGCTCAGAGCAAAGCGTCGGAGTCGTCGACGGTGCGGTCCTCCTGACCGCAGACGAGGAAGTCGAAAGAGAAGCATTCCGCCCGACTACCGGAGCGGAGGGGAGAGCCACGGCCACCTGCCCCAGCTCTCTCCCCAGCGCAGCCGCCGGCGCGAGAGCCACCGCCCCAATCGGAGAAGCAGGAGCCGAGGCCTCCTGCCTCGGGCTCGCTACCCCGGCACTGGCCAAGCCGACCGGTACCGGCGTCGCAGTGGGATAGACGGCTAGGCTACCTCCTCCACTGCCGACCAACGCCGGCCTCACCGGTGTGACCTGCACCAGACCGCGAGAGTGGGAGGCCGGGGCCACCTGCCCTAGACTCCCCTCCCCAGAGAGCACCTCCAAACCTGTCGTAATATCCCTACTCGAAGCCACAGTAGTAGGAAGCGAACCCACCTGAGGCTCCACCCCGTTAACCATCCCAGGAATAGCCACCACATCAAACTCCAAAGGAGGGAGCATACACTCAAAGCAATCATCAGACTCAACCCTGTCACTCCAAAGCCGAGGAGGAGCCGAAGCTGGCTCGAAGGACCCAAAACGCAATGTACTCATCGGTACCGTCGGAGCCGATGCAGGTTCTACTCCAGAACCATCACCGGGCAACTGAGCAGCCGTACTAGGCCCATTGGCCCTCTCTCGTCCTGCCTCCTCAGTCGGGTCCTCACGAGCACCGGCATCACCATCCCCCTCGTGCATGTCCATATCAGCCCCAGAACCCACATCGGCAAACAACTCGGCATCCTCAAACTCTATCTCAAGAGGAAACACCTTTCCCCGATAAAACCAGTTAACCACGTTCGGGATAAAATCAATGTCCAGAACGCCCACTAAGAGCCGGGCCACCCCATGTGCGCAGGTAAAAGCCATGTCCACTTCCTCAGTCTTACCCTTATAGCTCCTATCACTGCATCTTTTTCTGTCAGTTTTGGCAGCTCTGAACTTGTGTGTTACTGGAATTTGAGTTGGAGCCCTGATTGCAGTCTGCATGTTTAGCAGCTACCTCCTACCTGATTGCCAAACTTGATGGACATGGAGGTGAATATATCTATCTTTTCATAACAATTCAAACTTTTGATATAATCGTGCCAAGTAAAAAAGGTTATTACAGGCTGAAACATGGAAATCGAGTGGTTGCTTCTGTATGTAAACGTTAAGGCCACACATTCTGCAACCATTATTTTCAGAATCATTCAGAACATGTAGGCGGCCGTGTGCGTGCACGGTGATCAATTTACAACTGGATGTGAAATCTTGCTTGTTTCCTCGAAGGCACATGTACCGAAAGCATATACTTTTTTTTTGCTCTTTGTGTGATCAATATTTTCCTCCGACATGGTCACATGGGCTTCCCTGCACCACCACCTCCAAGTGCCTCGTGCGCGAGGTTTCAATCCTCTCCTACATCCGCCTGAAGGTGGCCATGCACCGCACCTTCTGTTTTCATCCGCGACGCCATCAACACCCACCGTGGCTCTCTGACATTCGCCGTCTCGTCATCAAGCCGTGGCCCACGTTGCCCACCTTTCCCAACGCCAAGGAGCACTACCGCATCACCTGCCGCAACCTAATCCACACGAGGGCAACACCCTCTTCTTCGAGCTCATGGAGTGATGGAGAACGCAGACAACCGCTCCACCACTCTCTTCAAGGACATGGCTGAAATGAAGCCATCGACTTTTCTGATGAACTCTGGCATTCAGAGGTCGAACCGTGCGGAGTACTTCTTCTCCCACCTCGGCGATTTCTGCACGGCCGACCGGTACTGTTTCGATGGTGACCACACGTCCACACCATGCCTACATGCTGGTCATGGTGGCTTGTGGCTCCACACCCTCCAGGAATTTGCATCCGGGTATTCTTGTGTATTCATTTTGCCAAAATCATTGCTGTTTTTCGAAAATTGTCACTGTTTTGGAAAGATCACCGGTATTCACGTGAAGACCCAAGAATACCCCTAGCGCCGCCCCGGCACACCCCCCTCCTGGCTTGGCTACGCAGCTGCCTGGCAACGCCATTGTTGTTATCAAGCTCAATCAGTGACAGGTGGTGGCTTGCCTATAACTCTATAACCTAGGCGGTATATAAGCTGCTGCTACTGCTGGTCGTCCAGCAAGGTGGTACTAATAAGCATCAGAGTGAACAGCGGTCCGATCCCAGCCTCTGAAGCAGCTGCGCCCTGCACGGACGAGCCGCAGCCGCCCCCCTCCGGCTCTCCCTAGTCCCCACACCGGCGGGAGCACTCCCGGCCGCCGCTCGCCATGTCCCTCTCCGGAACCCGGCTCTGCTTCCCGCTCCCCAGTGCCCACTCCGGTGTGAATTGGAGCCGCTCCCCTGCCTGGCTGCCTCCGTGCCTCACCCCGGCGCTGGCGTGCTTGTCTCCCGTGCGCCGAGCTGCCGAGCCGGACCAGAAGCCGCCACGCCACGCCGTCTGCTCCCGTCGCTTCCTGCTTCTACAAGGTTTTCTCTGTTATGCACTTATATACTTCATTATGTTCTAATTGGAGTAGCCACTGGGCACTAGCTCTGCATGCATGTATGATGTATCCATGTACGGATCCCATCCGAGCTCAGTCAAATTGATCCAATTGGATGTGTCATGTGTTGTGTGTGTCAAACAAGCAACTCAATATATGTATCAATTGGATGTGTCCTGTTTGCTGCGTCTTAGTCAAATAGGAGGTAGCACTGCTTAATTTATGTCCATTGTTTGTCTATATGATGCTAATATATGTATTGTAATTTTGCGCATTTGGAATATGTTTTCTGAACTACAGTCTTGTGAGACTTGATTGAGCTATTTATTTTATTCTTTTGCCAGATATTGCTTGACACTTGGATTAGGTAGATTTTTTTTTTTGCGTGCGCACCCATCATCAGTAATAAGAATACTTATCTGGCCAACTGTTGATTCACGTCACACTCTTGCCTGAAAGAGGAGCTGTCCAAACATTGTCATTCATTATGGAACACCTTATTTGTCCATCTCTTCGAACATTTGTCAACATTTGCAACATGTAAATAAGTTCAGTTATTTCGCCATTGTCTATTTCCTTAAGTTCATATACTGAGAGAAAACGAATGGTTCTGATCAATACTACTCCATCCGATTCAAAATAAGTGTCGCAACTTTGAACTATGGTTAGGAGGGAGTAGCATACTGTTCTTTTCCTGCAATCTATATTTTTCCTTCATTCTATTAATCCTGTTGGTTTTTCTGTCTTTATGTTAAAAATTGTGCTTTCTTTGTTTTTCTTACAGAACTCACTATCTGATGATTCTGTAGTACTATATCAAAAAGGTGTGACACAACAGTCTCAGTCTGTAGTGTATATTTATTTTCACCGAGAGTCTGAGATGGTGACTTTCAGAGGTCTTAGGCACACAACAGGCTGCAGCTCTTGACTCTACTTCTCAAGTACCACCTCAACCTATTTCACTGAAGTGTGAGATATTGCTTGTCTCGCTGAAGGCAGCTGTACTGTGCAGAAGGTATAAATCTTCCTCTTTGTGTGAGAAATATTTTGTAATGGAAGTGTTCATGTCCAAAACTTGACATTTTATATGGTCCGTACCTACACTCCTACAGGTGTAAATTCTACAAACCCCTACCCATTGGATTTCGAGCTCTGTGTATGTACACAGTTGTTTATCAATCTGTTTCACTCAAGCGTGAAATCTTGCTTGTTTCCTCCAAGGCATATGTACATAAAGCATAATTTTTTTTTCTCTTTCCGTGATCAATATTTTCCTCCGACATGGGCTTGGCCTCCAATGCCCCTGTTGGTGCCTCCCAAGTGTCGACACCGTCATCTTTCATCCGCGACGCCATCCACACCAGGGGCGGAGCTGGGCCCCGGGCACCCAGGGCCCAGGCCCGGGGCGTGGAGTTTTTTCAAAGCTATTACCAATATAGAATTCGATATGGACCCAGGTTGTAGCCCAGCCAACATGCATAATGCTCTTCCATGTAGAGCGTCGTCCCACACGCACGCACGACGGGCTGACCTACGCACGCGCACATCCAGACTCCAGAGGATCAGATTTCAGCCGCCGCGCGGATCGATCAATGGAAAAAAAACTGTGTGTGTAGCAGTATGTATATGTCTTGCATGTATTGCTGAACTGAAATTTAATTTTTTAAATGAAATTTGGGACATATATAAGTGTTAAGTTTTTTGGAATGTTAGTACACGGTTATTTTGGTTAGTAAGTGAGAAAGTTTTTCAATATCGGCAAAAAAAAAAAATTGGCCCGGGGTTTGCTTAAATCCTGGCTCCCCCACTGATCCACACCCACCGTGGCTCTCCGACATTCGTTGTCTCGTCATCAAGCTGTGGTGCCACGTTGCTCATCTTCCTCATGCTACCTTGTCACCGTCCACAACTCAATCCACAACAAGGGCAACACCCTCTTCTTCGAGCATCTGAAGCATGCAGACAACCGCTCCATTGCTCTCTTCAAGGACATGGCAGAAATCGAGGCCATTAACTTCCCTGATGAACTCTGGCATACTCCATGCCGTGCCAGCCCGTGTGCCTAGCCTCCAAGCCGAGGCACGACCCTTGGCGTTCCGGGCCTGGCCAGTCTATCACCGCCCGCCCAGCAAGCAGAGAAAGAAAACATATTTATGTCCCCCCTATAGCCAGTAATCCTCGTGACAGCTTTCCAGAACTCAATCGAAACAAGGCAACTAAAAAAATATGGTGACAGGATTCAGATTCTGAACAAAAAACACAGGTAGTATCAGGAGCATTCTGTCTCTTGCACATGTTATCCGTAGTCAATATTTTGTTGTTGACCAACAGCCACAGAAAAATATGATTCCTGGCAGGAATTTTAGACAGCAGGGGCATTGCTAGGGAGAACTCCTCTGAGATTAACAATTTTATTAAAAGATTTGACAGTTAAACACCAATAGAATTAAGAATGCAAAGTAGAGAGTCATCCACATCAGAAAATTGAATGGAATTAGCTATTTCAAAAAGCTCAAACCATAGTATAAGAAGCTCCTCAGAAACATCTCCTAAATGTAATTTTAAGATCAGTACCATCCCAAACTCTATCTCGATAAAGGAGAGGCACGATTCTGGACCATGGTACGCCGTTGGATTGCCCAGCCTTCTGCATGTGGATCCTTGTACCATTTGAATTAAAAAAAACGATTAAGGCCCAAACAGCCCGAGGCCTCATTAGTCTCTTTGATTGCACCGATTAGCTGGCACACCCCTAGGCCTGCGGAGGCTAGTTTTTTTTCTTCGTAATGATGGATGGCACACCTATCTAAACGCTTTAGCACTTGAGCCAATGCCCAATGAATAAAAAAGCAATCCTCTGCTCATTCATCTGTGATACTGTTCATCTTCCAGACCGCTACATATTGCGGATGAGGAGCCCATTTTGCGCCACAACTCCTTTGCTCGCAGCATGAGAGCTCCATCCATGGCTAGCGAAGAAGCCACCTCTTTAGACCATCAGCACATGGCCGTGCTCTCACTCGCGTCGGCATGGATGCACTCTCTAACAGGTATTTACCCTGTTCAGCAGCTATCAAAAAGATGCCGTCTCATGTTTGATTTGCATACTTATCCTTTTCCCTTGAAAAAATGACTCAAGCACCTGCGCCCCCCTCCTTGCAGATCAAACAAAGGCGGCACCGAGCTATCAGATTGTTCTAATCCTGGCTGTGGTGTTGTTGACTCAATCACAACGAATCCAGAGTTCTCAGAACTGCAATCTGGAAGATCGGCACCGAAGTGGAAAAGATAGTACATTTGGATTTATTTTCTACTGGGATTGTTTAACTATTGTTAGAAGTAATTTTTCTGTGCTATACGATGGTGATAATGGCATAATATCTGAACTGTCAAGTGTCATTTTGTTGTTAATTAGTCTTGTTCGATAGTTATAGCGAAGTTTTCATTAACGTGAACCATCAGCTAAACTCCAGGTTTTGTGTGTAGTTTTTTTTTTAAGAAATGGAAGAGGACCCCGGCCTCTGCATCTGGACGATGCATGCATCTACTTTATTAATTATTCATACAAGACCTTATAAAGTCATACAATAGTAAGACTAAAGCCACCGTCTAGGCAACATCTGTCGCTACTCCTATCCAATTGATGTAGGGATGCTGATATTCTGAGCGTAATACCAAACAGACCTCGCAGCCAAACCTAACATCTAAGACTTGAGGTCCCAACCAGGACGCCTGCCGGGTATGGGACACCCACCAGTCCGGCGCACTACTCAATCAGGACGCCTGTCGGGTATGAGGCCGCCGCAGCTACCTGCCATCAATCCATCTTGAGTGATGTAATGTTGCATCTACCTTGCCCGGTCTAGCTGTCGTCGACGCCACCACGACGCCAAACAACGCCATCATCCTGCACTTGTCCATCATCACACGCTCAGGATAACCAGGTTTTGTGTGTAGATACCAGGTAGTTTTTTTATGAGTACTATCTTTAGACTGTATTTGCCGCCGTTAAACTTCATCAATTTTTGCAGGTACAACAATATGTTCTTGGCGAAAACATATCACTATAAAAGCCAAAATGTAATTTACTTATTTGTTCACTAAAAGCAAAGGTTTAGCATAGTCTTTTAAGCACAATATGCCAAAAAATCATGTTTATAAAAATATTTAGCAGAGTCTTTTAAGTACACTGTGCAAAAAGGTCATGTTTTAATACTCCACGGTTGTTTTGTTTCTCTACATTTTTGCTGGACGAATACGTTGGTCTAAACTTCGGTTTAATACTCTATAATGGTTTTGCCGAAATATGTAGTAAACGGGAAGCGTTCAAAGGACCGGACTACAAAATTGCCCCTTCGGTAAAAAGTCCGTTCCAGAAGTGTGTGGAACGCGCTGCTTTTAGGGGTGATGCACGTTCCAAGTGTTGGGACAATTTTTGATTCAAAAGATGAAGCGTACGATTTCTACAACATGTTCTCCTGGGAGGGTGGCTTTGGTATTCCTATGGAAAGAGTAGCACTAATAGCAAAAATTACAGAACAATGCAGGACATCGTTTGCCAGTGTGCGATATGCATCATTTTAAACTTAATTGTTTGTATGGTCTCGGTCGGTTTAGTGGTTCATACTTTTTTTTTCTGCCTATGACTCCGTCTCTTTACCATTATCACAGGGCAAAGAAGAAAGGCCCAGCACAACAACATGTCGCACTCGTTGTGAAGCTCGTATAAGACTACATCGAACTGACGACCATGGATGGTATGTGACCGTTTTCATTAACAAGCACAATCACCCACTATCTGTGAAGTGTGGCGAGAAAAAACAGTAGAAATCACATAGCGTCATAAGTCCTTTAGCAAAGGATTTTATTCGTAACCTTAGGGAGAACAACATCAGGTTTGACCAGATATACAACATATTATGGTCAGGTCTTGGTTCTTCTCTAGGCGTGCCTTTTAGGAAGTAGACATTGAGAACACTGTGCGCAAGCATAGCTCATGATTCTATCGCCGATGATATGGACAAAACCACTAGTACACTTCAGGATATGAGTGCCAAAGATCCGGACTTCAAAGTTTGCGTGCAAGTAGACGGTGAAAGCAGGGTGAAAATAGTAATATGGTGTAATGGTAAAAACCGTCTAGATTATGCACATTTTGGTGAGGTGGTTACTTTCGACCACTTACAGGACCAACCTATATAACATACCATTTGGGCTTTTTGTTGGTGTGAATAACCATTTCCAGTCTATTACTTTTGGTGGCGTCCTCATGGTTGATGAAAAGACTCCTACATTTGAGTGGGCATTCAGAAAATTTATTGACTTGATGGATGGGAAACATCCTAATACTATATTGACAGGTTAGATTATAAAAGTTTTCTTTATACATTGTTGTAGGTTATCAGGTTCTACATATGCTATTATATGTTCACCTTAGTTTGATCAATTTTCTTTTGTACTCCTACAGATCAATGCAAAGCTATGCAAAATGCTTTACAGACTACAATGCCCCACACCCGTCATAGGTGGTGCAGATGGCATGTGTTAAATGTGTTGAAAGAGAAAATTGGACATCTGTACAGGAAACATTTTGTCTTCAAGAAGAAATTCCACGCGATAGTAAATGAAGAGACGGATGTAGAATCATTTGAGCGGAGGTGGCATCAATTGATTAAAAAAAAATACAAACTTCAAGGAAACAAGTACCTTCGCAGGATTTTCAAATGGAGGGACATGTGGGCAATGCCATATTTCATGGGCACATTCTGTGCCGGAATGACCAGCACGCAACGGAGCGAGAGTGCGAATCATCTCCTGAAAAAGTTCATCAGCAGATCATCCCCAATGGACTTGTTTGTTAAGCAGTACAACAAATTGCTTGAATCTAGGAGCCAGGCAGAAGACGAGGCAAACTATGTCAGCAAGCAGGTATAAAAGAAATGCATGTATTAATAACCCAACTACTCTCTGATATTATTTTATTTTATCTCACGCATTTATATATTTGTTCCACTGAATAATAGACATGCAGACGGCTTGTAATTGGCGCTACTATCGAGATAGATGCAGCGGCTGTGTACATGAAGGCCTTGTACGAAAAAAATTCACATGAACTTTTTAGATCAGGCTCTTTTGATGCACGCCGTTCCAACCCTGGACATGTCTACAAGGTCAAGTTGTCGCCGCAACTAGCCGTAACTGATTATGACAAAAAAAAAATTCACTGTCAAAGTGGAAGACGGTGGGGATTTTGTCACATGTGATTGTGTATTTTTGATCATGTCCGATTGTTGTGCTGCCATTCATTAAGGGTATGCACATATTTTCATTATGATCCTATGACACGCGTCTCAATCTACTACATTAATGATTGCACATCTTACTCATAAATTTATTTTCTCAGTTCATAATTCAAAACAATATTGGCAAGATTCCATCAAGGAATATAGTCAAACGATGGACTTTATGGGCAAGGGAAACAAGGGCACTACACCTGGCAAACGAGGGTGAAATGGGGGAGCTGTCTTCTCAAATTACGTATAGAAGAAATTCTATATGTGGCTGCTATGGACCTTATCAAGGAGGCAGAGTTCAGGTTTGAGTCATTCCAAACGGCGTTCGCAGCTATATGCGAGGCAAAAGAAAAAATTGCAAGTAAGAAGGCTTCAGATATGCTTATTGATAATATCGCCGAACAAGCAAATCCTGTCCGGCATACCATAACTGATTTTGGGTCAGAAACTCAACTGCTTCCTCCACGACGTGTGCTGTCTAAAGGACGACCTAGCTCCCTTTGTCCAAAGAGTCGTATGGATTACATTGTGGCTAAGAAAGCTAAAAAACACTACGAGGACGGCCCATGCCATGCTCATGAAGAGACTACCGGCCCAATGCCACCCCCTCCATCCGGAAGAAGGATTGTGAAGTGTAACCTATGCAAGATTCCAGGGCACACAAAGGGTAATTACACTGCTAGGGGAGTCTGAGTGCAAATGTTCAGATCAGCCAGGAATTGAGACATCTCCTGTGGTCATGCAAGTTTATGTTCAATGTCACTACATTTTACGTGTAGCGTATGGTTTTGTTCATGATTTGCTAGTGTGCTTTTGTGTACTATGTTTTGTACTGTGTTTTATTTTTATATGAATCTGTATGTTCATGGGTTTTTGTTCTCTTTTTTTGTGCCTCCATGCATGATGAAATTTCTTTTCTAACTTATATTGACCATCCCTAAATTTTTGGTTTTTATCTTGACCACGCCTTCAGGAAGATAGGACAGGTTTTCACCCCGGCCAACACTCAACACCACTGAATGCCACACCCACGCCACCATGTTGCCCACATTCCATGGTCATCTGGCAGCACCGAATTCACGGATTTTGCCCATGAGCATTGCGCTACCACCACCAGGGTCGTCCCGGCAACAAATACCTTGACACCATCTCATCCGAGACCCGCCGCTATTCCAACCAAAAAGGAGAGTGGAAAGGCCCCGTCTTTCACACCCCTGGGCAGCCCCCAACACAAATACTCGATAGGGCGGCCCAAAAGCTGGCCTCCATCGACCCATCCTGTTGCACCCAGTGCGAGACTAGTTCGGTCCTACTACTCGGGCGCGAGACGAGCGATGGACCACGGCTGGGAGAGGGCCAGCCTTTCGACGAAGGCAGCACCTGGACGGCGAGGGAAGGGATCGAAGGCTGAAACAAGCTGCTAACAGATGGGCCGACGCCGAAGATGTCCAGCCGCCGCCGCAAAACGACCTAGACCATCGCCATGAGCCACCACCATGTCGTACCGCCCACAGTCTCGTCTACAAAAAATGGCCAGATCCAGCAACGACAAATTGGCTAGATCTAGTGCTGCTACTTCTATAAGAGGCTACCTTGCGAAGCCTAACACATCGATGCCCCACCGCACCCAATGCCAGCGTGCTACCAACGCTCACCGCCAAAACCACCTGGGTCAGCCGCCACGGAGAAAGGGTAGAAGAAGCCTTGCCGCGACACCAGCTGGCCTTAGTCTGGCGGCATGCCCAGGTGGCGGCTAGGGGAGTGGGCGAAGGGAATATAGCTGGTGGCAATAGGTTTTGCCCTCACGACGAGGGACGGGTTTCGAAGGCCAAAACAAGCCGCTCATCGATGGGCCGACACCGGATATGTCCAGCTGTCGCCATGAAACGACCTAGACCAATGCCATGAGCCACCATCACGTTGTGGTAGTGGCCACAACTATCTCCATTGCCCTAGAATACCGTCGCACCGCCTGTAGTCTCGACTATGGAAAACAGCCAGACCCAGTGCAGCCACGGCTTTAAGAGGCCACCTCACGAAGCCTAACGCATCGGCGCCACCGTGCACAGCCGACCACCCGCGTCAGCCGCAATGGAGAGAGGGGAGAAGAAGCCTCGCACGCTTCCTACGCCAGCTGGCCTTAATCTGGCTGTGGTGAGGGGAGTGGGCGAACGGAAGATGGCTTGCGGTGCTAGGGTTTGCCCTCCAGAGCTGTGCGCGGGAGACAGAGGTCGTCTCTACAAAGGATGTGAATGAACTTTTTTATCTTAGTGGCTGGGGGTGGTAAATCTATTATAGTAATATAAAATGTAGAGTAAATTAGTTTTTGAATATTTGTTCAGATGTCAATATCTTGTTCCTTCGCCCGGATGTATGTTAACTGCGCGGGAGCGGCTCCAAAAAAAATGTTACCCCAGCAGAGCCGCCACCATATACACTTTGATTTTCAGAACATTGATAGACAAGACAGACCTAAGCACGTTCTATTTGATTTAAGTTTCCAAATCATCACCATTTCATGCGGATAACAAACTGTATGAAGAAGTAGAACATAGGCATTAAGTGATGTACGACACTTAACATAGTCATTAGCTGTCTCATAGACCAGCAGATACAAACAAAAGTGCATTTTACGACTCACAACAAATAGCCCCATATTGAATTACAGACGCTAACACTGACAGACCACAACACACACAGTGTGTGAGGGCTTTTAGGTACACATGGGTACATAGACATACAATAACTTTCAGTCGCAAACATAAATTTCTAGTGAAAAAAGATGGATAGTCTTGATGAGAATGTTGCTTAGACCGTCGTTGATCTTCAGAATGTTGGAATCCATGGTCATGAGCAGGTATCCAAGCAGCTTCCTATGTTCAAGCAAGCCCAGCTGGAACATTTTGATTAAAAAATAGTTGAGTTTTCCAACAATACTGCATATGCATTTAATTAAGAATAAACATTTCATAGGACACCCAAAATCACAGTTGTTGGGGAACGTAGTAATTTCAAAAAATTTCTACGCACATGCAAGATCATGGTGATGCATAGCAACGAGAGGGAAGAGTGTTGTCTACGTACCCTCGTAGACCGGAAGCGGAAGCGTTATGACAACGCGGTTGATGTAGTCGTACGTCTTCACGGCCCGACCGATCAAGCACCGAAACTACGGCACCTCCGAGTTCTAGCACACGTTCAACTCGATGACGATCCCCGGACTCCGATCCAGCAAAGTGTCGGGGAAGAGTTCCGTCAGCACGACGGCGTGGTGACGATCTTGATGTACTACCGTCGCAGGGCTTCGCCTAAGCACCGCTACAATATTATCGAGGATTATGGTGGAAGGGGGCACCGCACACGGCTAAGAATATGATCACATGGATCAACTTGTGTGTTTAGGGGTGCCCCCTGCCCCCGTATATAAAGGAGCAGGGGGAGGTGCGGCCGGCCAGGAGGAGGGCGTGCCAGGAGGAGTCCTACTCCCACCAGGAGTAGGATCCCCCCCTTTCCTAGTTGGAATAGGATTCGGGAGGGGGAAAGAGGAGAGAGAGAAGGAAGGGGGGGGGGGGCGCCGCCCCCCTCTCCTTGTCCTATTAGGACTAGGGGGGAAGGGCGCGCGGCCCAGCCCTGGCCACCTCTCCTCTCTTCTACTAAAGCCCACTAAGGCCCATATACCTCCCCGGGGGTTCCGGTAACCTCCCGGTACTCCGGTAAAATACCGATTTCACCCGAAACACTTCCGATATCCAAATATAGGCTTCCAATATATCAATCTTTATGTCTCGACCATTTCGAGACTCCTCGGCATGTCCGTGATCACATCCGGGACTCCGAACAAACTTCGGTACATCAAAATGCATAAACTCATAATATAACTGTCATCAAAACCTTAAGTGTGCGGACCCTACGGGTTCGAGAACAATGTAGACATGACCGAGACACGTCTCCGGTCAATAACCAATAGCGGAACCTGGATGCTCATATTGGCTCCCACATATTCTACGAAGATCTTTATCGGTCAGACCGCATAACAACATACGTTGTTCCCTTTGTCATCGGTATGTTACTTGCCCGAGATTCGATCGTCGGTATCTCAATACCTAGTTCAATCTTGTTACTGGAAAGTCTCTTTACTCGTTTCGTAATACATCATCTCGCAACTAACTCATTAGTTGCAATGCTTGCAAGGCTTATGTGATGTGCATTACCGAGAGGGCCCAGAGATACCTCTCCGACAAACGGAGTGACAAATCCTAATCTCGAAATACGCCAACCCAACATGTACCTTTGGAGACACCTGTAGAGCTCCTTTATAATCACCCAGTTACGTTGTGACGTTTGGTAGCACACAAAGTGTTCCTCCGGCAAACGGGAGTTGCATAATCTCATAGTCATAGGAACATGTATAAGTCATGAAGAAAGCAATAGCAACATACTAAACGATCGGGTGCTAAGCTAATGGAATGGGTCATGTCAATCACATCATTCTTCTAATGATGTGATCCCGTTAATCAAATAACAACTCTTTTGTTCATGGTTAGGAAACATAACCATCTTCGATTAACGAGCTAGTCAAGTAGAGGCATACTAGTGACACTCTGTTTGTCTATGTATTCACACATGTATTATGTTTCCGGTTAATACAATTCTAGCATGAATAATAAACATTTATCACGATATAAGGAAATAAATAATAACTTTATTATTGCCTCTAGGGCATATTTCCTTCAGTCTCCCACTTGCACTAGAGTCAATAATCTAGTTCACATCGCCATGTGATTCAACACCCATAGTTCACATTGTCATGTGACCTATACCCAAAGGGTTTACTAGAGTCAGTAATCTAGTTCACATCGTTTATGTGATTAACACCCAAAGAGTACTAAGGTGTGATCATGTTTTGCTTGTGAGATAATTTTAGTCAACGGGTCTGTCACATACAGATCCGTAAGTATTTTGCGAATTCTATGTCTACAATGCTCTGCACGGAGCTACTCTAGCTAATTGCTCCCACTTTCAATATGTATCTAGATCGAGACTTAGAGTCATCCAGATCTGTGTCAAAACTTGCATCGACGTAACTTTTTACGACGAACCTCTTTGTCACCTCCATAATTGAGAAATATTTCCTTATTCCACTAAGGATAATTTTGACCGCTGTCCAGTGATCTACTCTTAGATCACTATTGTACTCCCTTGCTTAACACAGTGTAGGGTATACAATAGATCTGGTATACAGCATGGCATACTTTATAGAACCTATGGCTGAGACATAGGGAATGACTTTCATTCTCTTTCTATCTTCTGCCATGGTCGGGCTTTGAGTCTTACTCAATTTCACACCTTGTAATACAGCCAAGAACTCTTTCTTTGACTGTTCCAATTTTTGAACTATTTCAAAATATTGTCAAGGTATGTACTCATTGAAAAAAACTTATCAAGCGTCTTGATCTATCTCTATAGGTCTTGATGCTCAATATGTAAGCAGCTTCACCGAGGTTTTTCTTTGAAAAAATCCTTTCAAACACTCCTTTATGCTTTGCAGAATAATTCTACATTATTTCTGATCAACAATATGTCATACACATATACTTATCAAAAATGCTGTAGTGCTCCCACTCACTTTCTTGTAAATACAGGCTTCACCGCAAGTCTGTATAAAACTATATGCTTTGATCAACTTATCAAAGCGCATATTCCAACTCCGAGATGCTTGCACCAGTCGATAGATGGATCGCTGGAGCTTGCATATTTTGTTAGCACCTTTAGGATTGACAAAACCTTCTGGTTGCATCATATACAACTCTTCTTTAAATCCATTAAGGAATGTAGTTTTGTTTATCCATTTGCCAGATTTCATTAAAATGCGGCAATTGCTAACATGATTTGGACAGACTTAAGCATCGCTACGAGTGAGAAAATTTCATTGTAGTCAACACCTTGAACTTTGTCAAAAACATTTTTCGACAAGTCTAGCTTTGTAGATAGTAACACTACTATCAGCGTCCGTCTTCCTCTTGAAGATCCATTTATTTTCTATGGCTTGCCGATCATCGGGCAAATCCATCAAAGTCCATACTTTGTTCTCATACATGGATCATATCTCAGATTTCATGGCCTCAAACCATTTCGCGGAATCTGGGCTCATCATCGCTTCCTCATAGTTCGCAAGTTCGTCATGGTCTAGTAACATGACTTCTAGAACAGGATTACCGTACCACTCTGGTGCGGATCTCACTCTGGTTTACCTACGAGATTCGGTAGTAACTTGATCTGAACTTACATGATCATCATCATTAGCTTCCTCACTAATTGGTGTAGTAGTCACAAGAACATATTTCTGTGATGAACTACTTTCAATAAGGGAGAAGGTACAATTACCTTATCAAGTTTTCTACTTTCCTCCCACTCACTTCTTTCGAGAGAAACTCCTTCTCTAGAAAGTTTCCGAATTTAGCAACAAAAGTCTTGCCTTAGGATCTGTGATAGAAGGTGTATCCAATAGTTTCCTTTGGATATCCTATGAAGACGCACTTCTCTGATTTTGGTTTGAGCTTATCAAGTTGAAACTTTTTCACATAAGCATTGCAACCTCAAACTTTAAGAAACGACAGCTTAGGTTTCTTGCTAAACCATAGTTCATACGGTGTCATCTCAAACGGATTTAGATGGTGCCCTATTTAACGTGAATGTAGCTGTCTCTAATGCATAACCCCAAAACAATAGCGGTAAATCTGTAAGAGACATCATAGATCGCACCATATCAAATAAAGTACGATTACGACGTTCGAACACACCATTACACTGTGGTGTTCCAGGTGGCGTGAGTAGTGAAACTATTTCACATTGTTTTAACTGAAGACCAAACTCGTAATTCAAATACTCTTCCCCACGATCAGATCGTAGAAACTTTATTTTCTTGTTACGATGATTTTCCACTTCACTCTGAAATTCTTTGAACTTTTCAAATGTTTCAGACTTATGTTTCATCAAGTAGATATACTCACATCTGCTCAAATTATCTGTGAAGAACAGAAAATAATGATACCTGTCGCGAGCCTCAATATTCATCGGACCACATACATCAGTATGTATGATTTCCAACAAATCTGTTGCTCGCTCCATTGTTCCTAAGAACGGAGTCTTAGTCATCTTGCCCATGAGGCATGGTTTGCAAGCATCAACTGATTCATAATCAAGTGATTCCAAAAGACCATCAGCATGGAGTGTCTTCATGCGCTTTACACCAATATGACCTAAACGGCAGTGCCACAAATAAGTTTGCACTATCATTATTAACTTTGCATCTTTTGGTTTCAATATTATGTTTATGTGCATCACTATGATCGAGATCCAACGAACTATTTTCATTGGGTGTGTAACCATATAAGGTTTTATTCATGTAAACAGAACAACAATGTATTCTCTTACTTAAATGAATAACCGTATTACAATAAACATGATCAAATCATATTCATGCTCAACGCAAACACCAAATAACACTTATTTAGGTTCAACACTAATCCCGAAACTATAGGGAGTGTGCGATGATGATCATATCAATTTTGGAACCACTTCCAACACACATCGTTACTTCACCCTTAACTAGTCTCTGTTTATTCCGCAACTCCCGTTTCGAGTTACTAATCTTAGCAACTGAACTAGTATCAAATACTGAGGGGTTGCTATAAACACTAGTAAAGTACACATCAATAACATGTATATCAAATATACTTATGTTCACTTTGCCATCCTTTTTATCCGCCAATCACTTGGGGTAGTTCTGCTTCCAGTGACCAGTCCCTTTGCAGTAGAAGCACTTAGTCTCGGGCTTAGGATCAGACTTGGGCTTCTTCACTTGAGCAACAACTTGCTTGCCGTTCTTCTTGAAGTTCCCCTTCTTCCCTTTGCCCTTTTCTTGAAACTAGTGGTCTTGTCAACCATCAACACTTGATGTTTTTCTTGATTTCGACCTTCGTTGATTTCAGCATCACGAAGAGCTTGGGAGTTGTTTTCGTTATCCCTTGCATATTATAGTTCATCACGAAGTTCTACTTACTTGGTGATGGTGACTAGAGAATTCTGTCAATCACTATCTTATCTGGAAGATTAACTCCCACTTGATTCAAGCGATTGTAGTACCCAGACAATCTGAGCACATGCTCACTAGTTGAGCGATTCTCCTCCATCTTTTAGCTATAGAACTTGTTGGAGACTTCATATCTCTCAACTCGGGTATTTTCTTGAAATATTAACTTCAACTCCTGGAACATCTCATATGGTCCATGACATTCAAAACGTCTTTGAAGTCCCGATTCTAAGCCATTAAGCATGGTGCACTGAACTATCAAGTAGTCATCATATTGAGCTAGCCAAACGTTCATAACGTCTACATCTGCTCCTGCAATAGGTCTGTCACCTAGCGGTGCATTAAGGACATAATTCTTCTGTGCAGCAATGAGGATAAACCTCAGATCACGAGTCCAATCCGCATCATTGCTACTAACATCTTTCAACACAATTTTCTCTAGGAACATATCAAAATAAACACAGGGAAGCAACAACGCGAGCTATTGATCTATAACATAATTTGCAAAATACTACCAGTACTAAATTCATGATAAATTTAAGTTCATTTTAATCATATTACTTAAGAACTCCCACTTAGATAGACATCCCTCTAATCCTCTAAGTGATTACGTGATCCAAATCAACTAAACCATGTCCGATCATCACGTGAGATGGAGTAGTTTCATTGGTGAACATCGCTATGTTGATCATATCTACTATATGATTCACGCTCGACCTTTCGGTCTTCGTGTTCTGAGGCCATATCTGTATATGCTTGGCTCGTCAAGTATAACCTGAGTATTCCGCGTGTGCAACTGTTTGGCACCCGTTGTATTTGAACGTAGAGCCTATCACACCCGATCATCACGTGGTGTCTCAGCACGAAGAACTTTCGCAACGGTGCATACTCAGGGACAACACTTCTTGATAATTAGTGAGAGATCATCTTAAAATGCTATCGTCAATCAAAGCAAGATAAGATGCATAAAAGATAAACATCACATGCAATCAATATAAGTGATATGATATGGCCATCATCATCTTGTGCTTGTGATCTCCATCTTCGAAGCACCATCGTGATCACCATCGTCATCGGCGCGACACCTTGATCACCATCGTAGTATCGTTGTTGTCTCGCCAATCTTATGCTTCCACGACTATCGCTACCGTTTAGTGATAAAGTAAAGCATTACAGCGCAGTTGTATTGCATACAATAAAGCGACAACCATATGGCTCCTGCCAGTTGCCGATAACTCGGTTACAAAACATGATCATCTCATACAATAAAATTTAGCATCATGTCTTGACCATATCACATCACAACATGCCCTGCAAAAACAAGTTAGACGTCCTCTACTTTGTTGTTGCAAGTTTTACGTGACTGCTACGGGCTTAAACAAGAACCAATCTTACCTACGCATCAAAACCACAACGATAGTTTGTCAAGTTGGTGTTGTTTTAACCTTCGCAAGGACCGGGCATAGCCACACTAGGTTCAACTAAAGTTGGAGAAACTGTCACCCGCTAGCCACCTTTGTGCAAAGCACGTCGGGAGAACTGGTCTCGCGTAAGCGTACGCGTAATGTTGGTCCGGGCCGCTTCGTCCAACAATACCGCCAAACGAAAGTATGACATGCTGGTAAGCAGTATGACTTATATAGCCCACAACTCACTTGTGTTCTACTCGTGCAAATAACATCAACACATAAAACCTAGGCTCTGATGCCACTGTTGGGGAACGTAGTAATTTCAAAAATTTCCTACGCACACGCAAGATCATGGTGATGCATAACAACGAGAGGGGAGAGTGTTGTCTACGTATCCTCGTAGACCGGAAGCGGAAGCGTTATGACAACGTGGTTGATGTAGTCGTACGTCTTCACGGCCCGACCGATCAAGCACCGAAACTACGACACCTTCGAGTTCTAGCACACGTTCAGCTCGATGACGATCCCCGGACTCCGATCTAGCAAAGTGTCAGGAAAGAGTTCCGTCAGCACGACGGCGTGGTGATGATCTTGATGTACTACCGTCGCAGGGCTTCGCCTAAGCACCGCTACAATATTATCGAGGATTATGGTGGAAGGGGGCACCGCACACGGCTAAGAATATGATCACGTGGATCAACTTGTGTGTTTAGGGGTGCCCCCTGCCCCCGTATATAAAGGAGCAGGGGGAGGTGCGGCCGGCCAGGAGGAGGGCGCGCCAGGAGGAGTCCTACTCCCACCAGGAGTAGGATTCCCCCCTTTCCTAGTTGGAATAGGATTCGGGAGGGGGAAAGAGGAGAGAGAGAAGGAAGGGGGGGGGGGCGCCGCCCTCCTCTCCTTGTCCTATTCGGACTAGGGGGGAAGGGCGCGCGGCCCAGCCCTGGCCACCTCTCCTCTCTTCCACTAAAGCCCACTAAGGCCCATATACCTCCCGGGGGGTTCCGATAACCTCTCGGTACTCCGGTAAAATCCCGATTTCACCCGGAACACTTCTGATATCCAAATATAGGCTTCCAATATATCAATCTTTATGTCTCGACCATTTCGAGACTCCTCGTCATGTCCATGATCACATCCGGGACTCCGAACAAACTTCGGTACATCAAAATGCATAAACTCATAATATAACTGTCATCAAAACCTTAAGCGTGCGGACCCTACGGGTTCGAGAACAATGTAGACATGACCGAGACACGTCTCCGGTCAATAACCAATAGCGGAACCTGGATGCTCATATTGGCTCCCACATATTCTACGAAGATCTTTATCGGTCAGACCGCATAACAACATACGTTGTTCCCTTTGTCATCGGTATGTTACTTGCCCGAGATTCGATCGTCGGTATCTCAATACCTAGTTCAATCTCGTTACTGGCAAGTCTCTTTACTCGTTTCGTAATACATCATCTCGCAACTAACTCATTAGTTGCAATGCTTGCAAGGCTTATGTGATGTGCATTACCGAGAGGGCCCAGAGATACCTCTCCGACAAACGGAGTGACAAATCCTAATCTCGAAATACGCCAACCCAACATGTACCTTTGGAGACACCTGTAGAGCTCCTTTATAATCACCCAGTTACGTTGTGACGTTTGGTAGCACACAAAGTGTTCCTCTGGCAAACGGGAGTTGCATAATCTCATAGTCATAGGAACATGTATAAGTCATGAAGAAAGCAATAGCAACATACTAAACGATCGGGGTGCTAAGCTAATGGAATGGGTCATGTCAATCACATCATTCTTCTAATGATGTGATCCCGTTAATCAAATAACAACTCTTTTGTTCATGGTTAGGAAACATAACCATCTTCGATTAACGAGCTAGTCAAGTAGAGGCATACTAGTGACACTCTGTTTGTCTATGTATTCACACATGTATTATGTTTCCGGTTAATACAATTCTAGCATTAATAATAAACATTTATCATGATATAAGGAAATAAATAATAACTTTATTATTGCCTCTAGGGCATATTTCCTTCAGCAGTAGCGCAAACAATCTGATACCTCATCCAGAATAGGTTTAGTTTGGTTGTTCGTCATGTTCCTCACGGCATATGCAACATATATCGCATCGTTTGGGCTATTTTTTAAGAAAAATGGTGAAGTATTTCAGCAACCTGAAGATCTTACTTACAAATGATAATTAAGACTCAATGTTTGTTAGAGCTAACCTCGCTCCTAGACCCCCAGTGTGTTTGATGATGTTAAAGCCCAGTGCACTAGGAATAGTTGCAGCTAGCACAATAGACATGCAATGAACCAGTGCCAGAAAATATTATAAGCTCTATGATGGTGGTTGGCCACAACTATGACGGGAATATCACCATTGACCACAGGGTCGTACACATGCACTGTTGTATGTGTTCCCTTAATATTGTAAGTGTAGCAGACCCAAGTATCACAACCACCTGATATGGGAAACGAATTGTTATGGAGCAAGACTACATTTTTCATAGTTTTAGTTCTATCAAAATATGAGGCAAAGAAAAAAATGTGTACAATTTGACGATATATAGCAAGTTACCTCTTTGCAGTCCTGGACCTTGTATGGTACACTTGGCCCCCTGAAGAAGTGCCCTATGGCTTCCAGAGGTGGAGTTCCTTTGTAAAGATCGCATAAGTCCTAAAAGAAAGTTTCATTCGTTAATTGTTTTGACCACACGCCAAATTATTTATTATCTTAGGTACTTACCACGAACTCTTGAGGAAGGAAATGACGATTGCGCAAGAGAGAAAGATGCTCACACGCCTTGCGGTCAACCACATTGAATAACACAACTACAACTGACATCACGTCTTTCTCAAACGCACCGTTGAGCTGCTTCTTCAGACTAGTCCCTGTATAATGACTGGCATTTGTCCAGGGATGTAGATAAAGTTCCTGCATGACACGGATTAGTTGATAACTTTGTTTTGCAAACTTTCATGAAAGGGGAAAGGCCAAATGAAATTCATGCAAAAAGAAAAAAATACCTTGTCAAGAAATCTTGTGTAGCAGCAAACAGTATCCATCAGCATACCACCCCAACACGGACGTGCTGATTTTGAAGGGACTGTTCAATCATTTCGTTAGCATTCGATGGATCAGCTTCCATCTGTTGAGCTGTTCATTAATTCATTAAAAAGTTAGTACGGTTAAAAACTTCTTTTGAAGTTACTAATTGACAATCTAGCATGCCACAAGAACACTCACAAACAGGGTTCACAATAGGCGCATTGCGTATGTGGTCAAAGATTCTCTGGCTCATATTGTTTTGCCCAACCGCAACCATTGATATCATAGTGAGCACATGAGCTTCATTTTGGAAAGAAAAAAAATCTGTCAGCATTTATTTAATTTGAAAATGAGTAGAAACGAAAAACATGTCACTCAACCACTAGTATACCTTACATGGTATGTTAGCTACAAACTGTTCCAGGTCTGGTTCATTGTCCATGATAGGTGGAGCCATATCAAGTGGGTGTGCAACAACAACATTTTCTGGAATGATAGGAGCTGCTACTGGTCCTCCTGCCCCGGTAGTGGCATCATGTTTTTTAACCTCTTGGAGAAATTCAATGCTTGGGGCCCTGAAACAAAATGTTTGTAAATTATTAGTGATAAGCATTAGTTTTTGAAAGATCCAACTACACTAATCATAAGAAAACAACGAAGTTATTCCAAACAACAAGAAGTTTAATTACTTTTATCTTTTTTTGTGGCTAGAGCTGCCTGCGCCATCATATATTTTGAAGGCACTGGCATTTGTTAAGTCAGCAATCCCCTTCTTGATAGTATCAAGAAGATTCTCTTGTTGCTAGACCCACTTGTCGATATTTCCTACAGTGACAAATATATACGAGAGATATCTTGATCACTTTTGTTCATCCATAAAGTAATATTGACATCAAATTCGCTTTGAAAAACACTTCACATACCGTCCTGCCCACCTTTCGACCCGCTCTCCACTTTAGCCTTTCTCTGGAATACTATTGTAGGCTTAGCTTTTTTGCCTGGAGAAAAATAAGTATTGTGGTTTAAATTTTATCCCCTAAAAGGTTAAAAACCTCATGCATCAAAATAGATTTTTGTTGTGGCGAACATTTCACTTTCAGTTGGCGTCAGCGGTTCTTCGGCACCTGCTCTGCCTTTGATATATCTATGCTGCGCTTGCGGCTATCTGTTCCAATACTATCCTTTTCCTCGATTACCTTAATTAAGCCTTGCAAGGAGGTTACCAGATTTTTCAGCTGCCAAGTGTGTAAATGCACATAAAACACAATGAGATACATGCACCTATGTTGGCTCTTAAGCTGGATAATGAAAATATACTTGTTTACTTGTTTAGGAAAATAATTAGCATGAGCAAATGATTGTGCTTGCAGAGACGCATCATCTGTCACAATACTATCCTTTTTCTCGATAACCTTATTTAAGCTTTGCAAGGAGGTTACCAGATTGTTCAGCTGCCAAATATGTACATGCACATAAAAACAGTGAGATTCATGCACCTATGTTGGCTGAATAATGAAAATATACTCGCTTACTTGTTCAGAAGAATAATTGACATGAGCAAATGATTGGGCTTGCACTGGTGCGTGTGCATGAGACGCATTTGTTGTTCCGTTTGATGATATAAAGACACTGCCTACACCAGACCGAGCTGGGCATGATTGATTATCGGCTATTCATGAGCATGGTGTTCCTTGATGCGCAGCACTGCCATGCGTAACCTCTTCAGCCCGCAACACAAACTAAAAAAAGATAAATAAGGCCCAGTTACTTGCTTTTATAGTCCTACAAAAAAATGCGGTGTGGTCCATTGGGGGGAAGCAAAATCACCTTTCTATCCTGTTTTAGTAAAGTGATTTATTTGCACCAAGAGCTTGTCGTTGCTGTAAGCCTTTGATCTTGGGACATACAGAGAGTGCATAGGCTTGGGTGGTCCCATTATTTTCTCAAGGTAAAAACCAGTTTCATAAAAGATTACACATCAATATGTTGGGTTAGACCATGTGTAAAAATAACAATGTATTTACAGGAGCTAACCTGCGGCAGTATTGGGCATGATTCTAGCTTGATGTTCGTCAATCCTTCATGTTTACCTTTTTGCACAGCAGCCACATCATCCATCGTGGCGTTGAAAACATGCTTGGCCCGATTGTATTGTGCTACCCGCTCAATGTCTCCAGCGGCTCTAACCACCTTTATATCGATCTTACCAAGACACAGGACAAATCCTGCAGGGGTAGTACATTACATCAAAGGTTTTGTCATGTTTTCATTGCAGTAAGTAACAGAGGTATGTGCAACAGAAAGTTGGGACGAATGTGGTAAAGAATGACAAATAACGTACTCAAATGAATTTGTTCATATTGTCATAAGAGGGTCATTTTGGTCAGGTGGTAATTTGATCTGTATACGCTAATGTCAGGCGGTAATTTTTTTGCAGCCTTGAGGCTATGACCATCTTAGTTCTCCATGTCTAAACGGTTCCTAATCAAATAAACTATGCCCTGCTTGCCAACAGAAATCTTTACTAGGACCCTCCTTCCAGAGCATGGGATGCCGAAAACGTTTTTCACATATTTAGGGCTCATTTTGTACTACCTACTTTCATCTATAATTATCATACATCTAATCTCATCCACTTTCCTTAGCAACCATACTGAAAACTTCAAGTTCAGTTTGTTCAGCAAGCGGAATTGCAGTAAACTTTCAAACCCCATTTTTGTAAAAAAGTCCTTTTGAAATCATCAAAGGAGGATATGACCTTGAAAACGAATTTTCTGGAGAACCTGGATGTCGAACAGCTGCCATGGCTACATTCAAACTCCTCATCTGACCAGTCTGGTATATTCATGATTTGTTCAATTCAAGTGCCCAAACCTATCAACAAATATCAAAGATGTATAAGTGTGATTATTTAATTGTTCTCGAGTTTATTTATAAAGCAAAAACCTATTATTCTGGATGCGCAGCACTGCCGTTCGTAACCTATTCAGCCGGCAACACAAACTGGAAAAAAGAAAAATAAGGTCCAGTTACTTGCTTTTTCTGTCCTACAACAAAATGCAGTGTGGTCCATTGGGGTGGAAGCAAAATCACCTTTCTCAACTTGAACTTCTTGTACAAACTCCAAGATCTTGCTTTAGTAATGTGATTTATTTGCGCCAAGAGCTTGTCGTTGCTGTAAGCCTTTGATCTTGGGGCATACAGAGAGTGCATAGGCATGGGTGGTTCCATTATTTTGTCAAGGTAAAAAACTTGTTTCATAAAAGACATGTACACATCAATATGGTGGGTCAGACCATGTGTAAAAATAACAATGTATTTACAAGAGCTAACCTGCGGCAGCATTGGGCAAGATTCTAGGTTGATGTTCGTCAAGCCTTCACGTTTAGCTTTTCGCAGAGTCGCCACATCATCAATCGTGGCGTTGAAAACATACTTGGCCCAGTTGTATTGTGCTACCCGCTTAGTGTCCCTAGTGGCTCTAACCACCTGTATCGATCTTACCAGGACACATGACAAATCCTGCAGGGTAGTACATTACATCAATTTTTTGTCATCTTTTCATTGCAATA
This sequence comes from Triticum dicoccoides, assembly GCF_002162155.2. Classification (NCBI taxonomy): domain Eukaryota; kingdom Viridiplantae; phylum Streptophyta; class Magnoliopsida; order Poales; family Poaceae; genus Triticum; species Triticum dicoccoides. Next base: position 734,345,154 of record NC_041392.1, on the reverse strand, counting down.
AGTAACAGAGGTATCGGCAACAAAAAGTTGGGACGGATATGGCAAAGAATGACAAACAACGTACTCAAATGTATTTGTTCATATCGTCATAAGAGGGTCATTTTGGTTAGGTGGTAATTCTATCAGGATACGCTAATGTCAGGCGGCAATTTCTTGTGCAGCCTTGAGGCTATGACCATCCTTCTTCTCCATGCCTAAACCCTTCCTAATCAAATAAACTATGCCCTGCTTGCCATCGGAAATTTTTCCTTGGACCCTCCTGCCGGAGCATGGGATGCTGAAAATGTTTTTCACATCTTTAGGGCTCATTTTGTACTACCTACTTTGATCTATAATTATCATACGTCTAATCTCATCCATTTTGCTGAGCAACCATACTGTAGACATCAAGTTCAGTTTGTTCAGCACGGGGAATTTCAGTAAAACTTCAAACCCCATTTTGGTAAAAAAATTCTTTTTGAAATCATCAAAGGTGGATATGACCTTGAACACGAGTTTTGTGGAGCACCTGGATGTCGGACTGCTGCCATCGCTACGTTCAAACTCTTCATCTGACCAGTCTCGTATATCCATGATTTGTTCAATTCAAATCCACAAACCTGTCAACAAATACCAGAGATGTATAAGTGTGGTTATTTATTTGTTCTCGAGTTTATTTATAAAGCAAAAACATATTATTCTGGATGCGCAACACTGCCATTCGTATCCTCTTCAGCCGGGAGCACAAACTAAAAAAAGATAAATATGATGCAGTTACTTGCTTTTTTAGTCCTACAACAAAATGTAGTGTGGTCCACTGGGGGGAAGCAAAATCACCTTTCTCAAGTTGAAATTCTCGTACAATCTCCAAGATCCTGCTTTAGTAATGTGATTTATTTGCGCCAAGAGCTTGTCGTTGTTGTAAGCCTTTGATCTTGGGACATACAGAGAGTGCATAGGCGTGGGCGGTCCCATTATTTTGCCAAGATAAAAAACCAGTTTCATAAAAGACATATACACATCAATATGTTGGGTCAGACCACGTGTAAAAATAACAATGTATTTACAAGAGCTAACCTGCAACAGTATTGGACATGATTCTAGCTTGATGTTCGTCAAGCCTTCACGTTTAGCTTTTTCCACACTAGCGACATCATCCATCGTGGGCTTGAAAACATGCTTGGCCCAGTTGTATTGTGCTACCTGTTCAGTGTCCCCAGCGGCTCTAACCACCTGTATATCAATCTTACCAGGACACATGACAAATCCTGCAGGGTAGTACATTACATCAAAGGTTTGTCATCTTTATATTGCATTAAGTAACAGATGTATCATCAACAAAAAGTTGGGACCGATATGGCAAAGAATGAAAAACAACGTACTCAAATGAATTTTTTTCATATTGTCATAAGAGGGTTATTTTGGTCAGGCAGTAATTTGATCTGGATACGCTAATGTCAGGCGGTATTTTTTTGTGCAGCCTTGAGGCTAGGACCATCCTTCTTCTCCATGCCTAAATGCTTCCTAATCAAATAAACTATGGCCTGCTTGCCATCAGTAATCTTTTCTAGGACGCTTTTTCAGAGCATGGGATGCCGAAAACATTTTTTACATCTTTAGGGCTCATTTTGTACTGCCTACTTTCATCTATAATTATCATACATCTAATCTCATCCACTTTGCTCAGCAAGGGGAATTTCAGTAAACCTTCAAACCCCATTTCGGTAACAATTTTCCTTTTGAAATCATCAAAGGAGGATATGACCGTGAATACAAGTTTTGTGGAGCACCTGGATGTCAGATAGCTGCCATCGCTGCATTCAAACTCCTCATCTGACTAGTCTGGTATATCCATGATTTGTTCAATTAAAGTCCACAAACCTATCAACAAATATCAGAGATGTATAAGTCTGGTTATTTATTTGTTATCGAGTTTATTTATAAAGCAAAAACGTACTATTTTAGATGCGCAGCACTGCCATTCTTAGCCTGTTCAGCCGGCAGCACAAACTGAAAAAAAAATAAGGTGCAGTTACTTGCTTTTTCAGTCCTATAACAAAATTTAGTGTGGTCCATTGGGGGGAAGCAAGATCACCTTTCTCAACTTGAACTTCTTGTACAAACTCCAATATCCTTCTTTAGTAATGTGATTTATTTGCGCCAAGGGCTTGTCATTGAAGTAAGCCTATGATCTTGGGACATACAAAGAGTGAATAGGCGTGGATGGTCCCATTATTTTGTCATGCTTAAAAACTTGTTTTATAAAAGATATGTACACATCAATTTGTCGCGTCAGACCATGTGTAAAAATAAAAATGTATTTACAAGAGCTAACCTGCGGTAGTATTGGGCATGATTCTAGCTTGTTGTTTTTCAAGCCTTCACGTTTAGCTTTTCGCACAGTAGCCACATCATCCATCGTGGTGTTGAGAACATGCTTGGCCCAGTTGTATTGTCCTACCCGCTCAGTGTTGCCAGCGGCTCTAACCATATGTATATCGATCTTACCAGGACACATGACAAATCCTGCTAGGTAATACATTACATCAAAGGTTTGTCATGTTTTCATTGCAGTCAATAACAGAGGTATCAGGAACAAAAAGTTGGGACCGATATGGTAAAGAATGAAAAACAACGTACTCAATTTATTTGTTCATATTGTTATAAGAGGGTCATTTTGGTCAGGCGGTAATTTGATCTCGATACGCTAATGTCAGGCGGTAATTTTTTGTGCAGCCTTGAGGCTATGACCATCTTTCTTCTCCATGCCTAAACGCTTTCGAATCAAATAAACTATTGCATGCTTGCCATCAGAAATCTTTTCAAGGGCCCTCCTTCGGGAGCATGGGATGCCGAAAATGATTTTCACATCTTTAGGGCTCATTTTGTAGTGCCTACTTTTAGCTATAATTATCATACTTCTAATCTCATCCACTTTGCTTAGCAATCATACTAAAAACTTCAAGTTCAGTTTGTTCAGCAAGAGGAATTTCAGTAAATGTTCAAACCCCATTTCGGTAGCAATTTTCTTTGAAATCATTAAAGGAGGACATGATCTTGAATACGAGTTTTGTGAAGCACCTGGATGTCAGACAGCTGCCATCGCCGCGTTCAAATTCCTCATCTGACCAGTCTGCTATATCCTTGATTTGTTCAATTTCAAGTCCACAAACTTATCAACAAATATCAGAGATGTATAAGTGTGGTTATTTATTTTTTGTCAAGTTTATTAATAAAGTAAAAAGTACTATTCTATATGGGCAACAATACCATTCGTAGCCTCTTCAGCCGGCAGCACGAACTGAAAAAAAGATAAATAAGGTCTAGTTACTTGCCTTTTCAGTCTTACAGCAAAATACAGTGTGGTCCATTGGCGGGGGAGAAGCAAAATCACCTTTCTCAACTTGAACTTCTCGTACAAACTCCAAGATCTTGCTTTAGTAATGTGATTTATTTGTGCCAAGAGCTTGTCGTTGTTGTAGGCCTTTGATCTGGGGACATACAGAGAGTGCATAGACGTGGGTGGTCCCATTATTTTGTCAAGGTAAAAAACCTGTTTCATAAAAGACATGTACACATCAATATGTTTGGTCAAAACATGTGTAAAAATAACAATGTATTTGCAAGAGCTAACCTGCGGCAGTATTGTGTACGATTCTAGCTTGATGTTTGTCAAGCCTTCATGTTTAGCTTTTCACACAGTCGCCACATCATCAATCGTGGCGTTGAAAACATACTTGGCACAGTTGTATTGTGCTACCCACTCAGTGTTCCGAGCGGCTCTAACCACTTGTATATCGATCTTACCAGGACACATGACAAATCTTGTAGGGTACTACTTTACATCAAAGGTTTGTCATCTTTTCATTACAGCAAGTAACAGAGGTATCAGCAACAAAAAGTTGGGACGAATATGGTAAAGAATGAAAAACAACGTACTCAAATGTATTGGCTCATATTGACATAAGAGGGTAATTTTGGTCAGGCGGTAATTTTTTGTGTAGCCTTGAGGCTATGACCATCCTTCTTCTCCATGCCTAAACGCTTCCTAATCAAATGAACTATGCCTTGCTTGCCATCAGAAATCTTTTCTAGGACCCTCCTTCCGGAGCATGCGATGCCGAAAACGTTTTTCACATCTTCAGGGCTCATTTTGTACTGCCTAATTTCATCTATAATTATCATACGTCTAATCTCATCCACTTTGCTCAGCAACCATATTGAAAACTTCAAGTCCAGTTTGTTCAGCAAGGGGAATTTCAATAAACCTTCAAACACCATTTGGGTAACAATTTTTCTTTTGAAATCAACAAAGGAGGATATGACCTTGAATAAGCATTTTGTGGAGCACCTGGATGTCGGACAGCTGCCATTGCTGCGTTCAAACTCCTCATCTGACCAGTCTGGTATATCCATGATTTGTTCAATTCAAGTCCACAAACCTATCAACAAATATTAGAGATGTGTAAGTGTGGTTATTTATTTGTTATCGAGTTTATTGATAAAGCAAAAACGTACTATTCTGGATGTGCAGCACTGCCATTCGTAGCCTCTTAAGTCGGCAGCACAAACTGAAAAAAATATAAATAAGGTGCAGTTACTTGCTTTTTCAGTCCTACAACAAAATGTTGTGTGGTCCATTGGGGGGAAGCAAAATCATGTTTCTCACCTTGAACTTGTCGTACAAACTCCAAGATCCCGCTTTAGTAATGTGATTTATTTGCGCCAAGATCTTGCTGTTGTTGTAAGCCTTTGATCTTGGGACATAGAGAGAGTGCATAGGCGTGGATGGTCCCATTATTTTGTCAAGGTAAAAACCCTGTTTCATAAAAGACATGTACATATCAATATGTTGGGTCAGACCATGTGTAAAAATAACACTGTAGCTACAAGAGCTAACCTGTGGTAGTATTGGGCACAATTCTAGCTTGATGTTTGTTAAGCCTTCACGTTTAGCTTTTTGCACAGTAGCCATATCATCCATCGTGCCATTGAAAACATGGTTGGCCTAGTTATATTGGGCTACTCGCTCAGTGTCCCCAGCGGCTCTAACCACATGTATATTGATTTTAGCAGGACACATGACAAATCCTGCAGGGTAGTACATTATATCAAAGGTTTGTCATCTTTTCATTGAAGTAAGTAAGACAGGTATCAGCAACAAAAAGTTGGGACGGATATGGTTAAGAACAACAAACAACGTACTCAAATGTATTTGTTAATATTGTCATAAGAGGGGCATTTTGGTCAAGTGGTAATTTGATCTGGATACGCTAATGTCAGGCGGTAATTGTTTGTGCAGCCTTGAGGCTATGACCATCCTTCTTCTCTATGCCTAAACGCTTCCTAATCAATTAAACTATGCCCTGCTTGCCATTAGAAATCTTTTCTAGGACCCTCCTTCCGGAGCATGGGATGCCGAAAACGTTTTCCCTATCTTTAGGGCTCATTTTGTACTACCTACTTTCATCTATAATTATCATATGTCTAATCTCATCCACTTTGCTCAACAACCATGCTGAAAACTTCAATTTTAGTTTGTTCAACAAAGGGAATTTCAGTAAACCTTCAAACCCCATTTCGGTTATAATTTTCCTTTTGAAATCATCAAAGGAGGATATGACCTTGAATACGAGTTTTGTGGAGCACCTGGATGTCGGACAGCTACCATCGCTGTGTTCAAACTCCTCATCTGACCAGTCTGGTATATCCATGATTTTTTCAATTCAAGTCCACAAACCTATCAACAAATATCAGAGAAGTATAAGTGTGGTTATTTATTTGTTATCGAGTTTCTTTATAAAGCAAAAACCTACTATTCTGGATGGCAGCACTGCCATTCGTTCAACCTCTTTAGCCGACAGCACACACTAAAAAAAGATAAATAAGGTCCAGTTAGTTGGTTTTTCAATCCTACAACAAAATGCAGTATGGTCCATTGGTGGGGGGAGGAGAGAAATCACGTTTATCAACTTGAGCTTCTCGTACAAACTCCAAGATCCTGCTTCAGTAATGTGATTTATTTGCGCCAAGAGCTTGTCGTTGCTGTAAGTCTTTGATCTTGGGACATACAGAGAGTGCATAGGCGTGGGTGGTCCCATTATTTCATCAAGGTTAAAATCCCCTTTCGTAAAATACATGTACAAATCAATATGTTGGGTCAGACCATGTGTAAAAATAACGATGTATTTAAAAGCAAACTGGCGGCAGTATTGGGAACGATTCTAGCTTGATGTTCGTCAAGCCTTCACTCTTAACTTTTTGCACAGTAGCCACATCATCCATCATTGCGTTGAAAACATGGTTGGCCCAGTTGTATTGTGCTACCCACTCAGTGTCCCCAGCGGCTCTAACCACCCGTGTAGCGATCTTACCAGGACACATGACAAATCCTGCAGGGTAATACTGTTGGGGATCGTAGCAGAAATTTAAAATTTTCTACGCATCACCAAGATCAATCTATGGAGTAATCTAGCAACGAGGGGAAGGGGAGTGCATCTACATACCCTTGTAGATCACTAAGCGGAAGCGTTGCAAGAACGCGGATGAGGTAGTCGTACTCGTGGCGATTCAGATCGCGGTCGATTCCGATCTAAGTGCCGAACAACGACGCATCCACGTTCAACACACGTGCAACCCGGTGATGTCTCCCATGCCTTGATCCAGCAAGGAGAGAGGGAGAGGTTGGGGAAGACTCCTCTAGCAGCAGCACGATGGCGTGGTGATGGTGGAGGAGCGCGGGACTCCAGTAGGGCTTCGCCAAGCACTACAAGAGACGAGGAGGGAGAGAGGTAGGGCTGCGCCAAGAGGGAGATCAAATCATGTCTTGGGCAGCCCCCAATACCTCAAGTATATATAGGGGGAGGGGAGGGGCTGCGCCCCCTTCTAGGGTTCCCTCCCTAGGGGGGGAGGTAGCCCTAGATGCCATCTAGGGTGGCGGCCAAAGGGGAGAGGAGAGGGGGGCGCCCTAGGGTGGGCATTAAGGCCCATATGGACCTAGGGTTTGCCCCCTTCCAACTCTCCATGCGCCTTGGGCCTTGGTGGGAGGGTGCACCAGCCCACCTAGGGCTGGTCCCCTCCCACACTTGGCCCACGCAGCCTTCTGGGGCTGGTGGCCCCACCTGGTGGACCCCCGGGACCCTCCTGGTGGTCCCGGTACGTTACTGATAGCACCCGAAACTTTTCCGGTGACCAAAACGGGACTTCCCATATATAAATCTTTACCTCCGGACCATTCCGGAACTCCTCGTGACGTCCGGGATGTCATCCAGGACTCCGAACAACATTCGGTAACCGCGTACATACTTTCCCTATAACCCTAGCGTCATCGAACCTTAAGTGTGTAGACCCTACGGGCTCGGGAGTCATGCAGACATGGCCGAGACAACTCTCCGGTCAATAACCAACAACGGGATCTGGATACCCATGTTGGCTCCCACATGATCCACGATGATCTCATCGGATGAACCATGATGTCAAGGATTCAATCAATCCCGTATACAATTCCCTTTGTCTATCGGTACGATACTTGCCTGAGATTCGATCGTCGGTATCCCGATACCTCGTTCAATCTTGTTACCGGCAAGTCTCTTTACTCATTCTGTAACACATCATCCTGTGATCAACTTCTTGGTCACATTGTGCACATTATGATGATGGCCTACCGAGTGGGCCCAGAGATACCTCTCCGTTTACACGAAGTGACAAATTCCAGTCTCGATTCGTGCCAACCCAACAGACACTTTCGGAGATACCCGTAGTGCACCTTTATAGCCACTCAGTTACGTTGTGACGATTGGTACACCCAAAGCATTCCTACGGTATCCGGGAGCTGCACAATCTCATGGTCTAAGGAAATGATACTTGACATTAGAAAAGCTTTAGCATACGAACTACACGATATTGTGCTAGGCTTAGGCTTGGGTCTTGTCCATCACATCATTATCCTAATGATGTGATCCCGTTATCAATGACATCTAATGTCCATGATCAGGAAACCATGACCATCTATTGATCAATGAGCTAGTCAACTAGAGGCTTACTAGGGACATGTTGTGGTCTATGTATTCACACATGTATTACGGTTTCCGGATAATACAATTATAGCAAGAACAATAGACAATTATCATGAACAAGGAAATACAATAATAACCATTTTATTATTGCCTCTAGGGAATATTTCCAACAGTCTCCCACTTGCACTAGAGTCAATAATCTAGTTCACATCACTATGTGATTGTAATGAATCCAACACCCATGGGGTTTGTTCATATCTTGCTTGTGAGAGAGGTTTCTTAGTCAATGAATCTGAACCTTTCAGATCCATGTGTGCTTTACAAATCTCTATGTCATCTTGTAGATGCAGCTACCACGCTCTACTTGGAGCTATTCCAAATAACTGTTCTACTATACGAATCCAGTTTACTACTCAGAGTCATCCGGATTAGTGTCAAAGTTTGCATCGACGTAACCCTTTACGACGAACTCTTTTACCACCTCCATAATCGAGAAAATTCCTTAGTCCACTAGTTACTAAGGATAACCTTGACCGTTGTCCTATGATCCATTCCTAGATCACACTTGTACCCCTTGACTGACACATGGCTTAGCACACTTCAGGTGCGGTACACAACATTGCATACTTTAGAGCCTACGTCTAAAGCATAGGGGACGACCTTCGTCCTTTCTCTCTATTCTGCCGTAGTCAGGTCTTGGGTTTTACTCAATACTCATACCTTATAACACAGCGAAGAACTCCTTCTTTGCCGATCTATTTTTGAACTCCTTCAAAATTTTGTCATGGTATGTGTTCGTTTGAAAGTACTATTAAGCGATTTTGATCTATCCTTATAGATCTTGATGCTCAATGTTCAAGTAGCTTAATCCAGGTTTTCCATTGAAAAACACTTTTCAAATAACCCTGCATGCTTTCTAGAAATTCTACATCATTTCCGATCAACAATATGTGAACAACATATACTCATCAAAAATTCTATTGTGCTCCCACTCACTTCTTTGGAAATACAAGTTTCTCATAAACTTTGTATAAACCCAAAATCTTTGATCATCTCATCAAAGCGTACATTCCAATTCCGAGATGCTTACTCCAGTCCTTAGATGGATTGCTGGAGCTTTGCATACATGTTACCATCTTTTAGGATTGACAAAACCTTCTGGTTGTATCACATACAACGTTTCCTCAAGAAAAACGTCAAGGAAACAATGTTTTGACATCCTATCTGCAAGATTTCATAAATAATGCAGTAACTGCTAACATAATTCCAACAGACTCTTAGCATCGCTACGAGTGAGAAAGTCTCATCGTAGTCAACTCCTTGAACTTGTCGGGAAACATCTTAACGACAAGTCGAGCTTTCCTAATGGTGACACTTACCATCATTGTCCGTCTTCCTTTTAAAATCCATCTGCACCCAACAGCCTTACGACCATCAAGTAGTTCTTTTCAAAGTCTATACTTTGTTTTATACATGGATCCTCTCTCGGATTTTATGGCCTCGAGCCATTCGTCGGAATACGGGCCCACCATCGCTTCTCCATAGCTCGTAGGTTCATTGTTGTCTAGCAACATGATTTCCAAGACAGGATTACGTACCACTCTGAAGTAGTACACATCCTTGTCGACCTATGAGGTTTGGTAGTGACTTCATCTGAAGTTTCATGATCATTATCATAAGCTTCCACTTCAATTGGTGTAGGTGCCACAGGAACAACTTCATGTGCCCTGCTACACACTAGTTGAAGTGACAGTTCAATAACCTCATCAAGTCTCCACCATCCTCCCACTCAATTCTTTCGAGAGAAAATTTTCCTCGAGAAAGGACATGTTTCTAGAAACAATCACTTCTGCTTCCGGATCTGGATAGGAGGTATACCCAACTATTTTTGGGTATTCTATGAAGATGCATTTATCCTCTTTGGGTTCGAGCTTATCAGCCTGAAACCTTTTCACATAAGCATCGCAGCCCCAAACTTTTAAGAAACGATGGCTTAGGTTTCTCTAAACCATAGTTCATACGGTGTCGTCTCAACGGAATTGTGTGGTGCCCTGTTTAAAGTGAGTGCGGTTGTCTCTAATGCCTAACCCATAAATGATAGTGGTAATTCGATAAGATACATCATGGTATGCACCATATCCAATAGGGTGCAGTTATGATGTTCGGACACACCATCACACTATGGTGGTCCAGGCGGTATTAGTGTGAAACAATTTCCACAATGTCTTAATTGTGTGCCAAACTCGTAACTCAGATATTCATCTCTATGATCATATCATAGACATTTTATCATCTTGTCACGACGATCTTCAACTTCACTCTGAAATTACTTGAACCTTTCAATAATTCAGACCTGTGTTTCATCAAGTAAATATACTCAGCATCTACTCAAATCATCTATGAAGTAATAACATAACGATATCCACTGCGTGCCTCAGCACTCATTGGACTGCATACATAAAAAATGTATTACTTCCAACAAGTTGCTTTCTTGTTCCATCTTACTGAAAACGAGGCATTTCAGTCATCTTGCCCATGTGGTATGATTTGCATGTCTCAAGTGATTCAAAATCAAGTGAGTCCAAACGATCCATCTGTATGGAGTTTCTTCATGCATATCTACCAATAGACATGGTTCGCATGTCTCAATCCTTTCAAAACGAGTGAGTCCAAAGATCCATCAACATGGAGCTTCTTCATGCGTTTTATACCAACATGACTCAAAAGGCAGTGCCACAAGTACGTGGTACTATCATTACTATCTTATATCTTTTGGCATGAACATGTGTATCACTACGATCGAGATTCAATAAACCATTCATTTTAGGTGCAAGACCATTGAAGGCATTATTCAAATAAACAGAGTAACCATTATTCTCCTTAAATGAATAACCGTGTGGCGATAATCATAACCCAATCATGTCTATGCTCAACGCAAGCACCAAATAACAATTATTTTGGTTTAACTCCAATCCTGATGGTAGAGGGACCGTGCAATGTTTGATCACATCAACCTTGGTAACACTTCCAACACATATCATCATCTCACCTTTAGCTAGTCTCTGCAGCCTTTTATTTCGAGTTACTAATGCTTAGCAACCGAACCGGTATTTATTACCCTGGTGCTACTAGGAGTACTAGTAAAGTACACAATAATATGAAGTATATCCAAAATACTTCTATCGACCTTGCCAGCCTTCTCATCTACCAGGTATCTAGGGTAGTTCTGCTTCAGTGACCATTCCCCTCATTATAGAAGCACTTAGTCTCGGGTTTGGTTCAACCTTGGGTTTCTTCACTAGTGCAGTAACTGATTTGCCGTCTCATGAAGTATCCCTTCTTTCCCTTGCCCTTTTTGAAACTAGTGGTTTAACCATCAACAATTGATGCTCCTACTTGATTTCTACTTTCAGGGTGTCAAACATCGCGAGTTGCTCAAGGATCATCATGTCTATCCCTGATATGTTATAGTTCATCACTAAGCTCTAATAGCTTGGTGGCAGTGACTATGAAGATCTATCACTATCTCATCTGGAAGATTAACTCCCACTTGATTCAAGCGATTGCAATACTCAGACAATCTGAGCACATGCTCAACGATTGAGTTTTTCTCCCTTAGTTTGCAGGCTTAAGAAACTTGTCAGAGGTCTCATACCTCTTGACGTGGGCACTAGTCTGAAATTCCAATTTCAGTCTTTGGAACATCTCATATGTTTTGCGACGTTTCAAAAACATCTTTGGTGCCACAATTCTAAACCGTTAGTATTACGCACTGAACTATCATGTAGTCATCAAAACATGTATGTCAGATGTTTCCCAACATCTACAGACGACGCTCGAGGTTCAACGCACTGAGCGGTGCATTAAGGACATAGCCCTTCTGTGCAGCAATGAGGACAATCCTCGGTTCATGGACCCAGTCCACATAATTGCTACTGTCAACTCTCAACTAAATTTTCTCTAGGAACATATCTAAAACAGTAGAACCAAAGCGTGAGCTACGACATAATTTGCAAAGACCTTTTGACTATGTTCATGATGATTAAGTTCATCTAATCAAATTATTCAATGAACTCCCACTTAGATAGACATCCCTCTAGTCATCTAAGTGATACATGATCTGAGTCAACTAGGTCGTGTCCGATCATCACGTGAGACGGCCTAGTCATCATCGGTGAACATCTTCACGTTGATCGTATCCACGATACAACTCATGTTCGACCTTTCGGTCTTCCGTGTTCCGAGGCCATGTCTGTACATGCTAGGCTCGTTAAGTTAACCTAAGTGTATTGCGTGTGTAAATCTGGCTTACACCCGCTGTATGCGAACGTTAGAACCTATCACACCTGATCATCACATGGTGCTTCGGAACAACGGACCTTAGCAACGGTGCACAGTTAGGGGGGACACTTTCTTGAAATTATTGCGAGGGATCATCTTATTTATGCTACCGTCGTTCTAAGCAAATAAGATGTAAACATGACAAACATCACATGCAAATCATAAAGTGACATGATATGGCCATTATCATCTTGCGCCTTTGATCTCCATCTTCGAGGTGTGGCATGAACACCATCGTCACCGGCATGACACCATGATCTCCATCATCGTGTCTTCATGAAGTCGCCTCGCCAATTATTACTTCTACTACTATGGCTAACGGTTAGCAATAAAGTAAAGTAATTACATGGCGGTTTCATTGACACGCGGGTCATAAATAAATTAAGACAACTCCTATGGCTCCTGCCGGTTGTCATACTCATCGGCATGCAAGTCGTGATTCCTATTACAAGAACATGATCAATCTCATACATCACATATATCATTCATCACATCCTTTTGGCCATATCACATCACATAGCATACCCTGCAAAAACAAGTTAGATGTCCTCTAATTGTTGTTGCATGTTTTACGTGGCTGCTATGGGTTTCTAGCAAGAACGTTTCTTACCTACGCAAAACCACAACGGTGATATGCCAATTTCTATTTACCCTTCATAAGGACCCTTTCATCGAATCCGATCCGACTAAAGTGGGAGAGACAGACACCCGCCAGCCACCTTATGCATCAAGTGCATGTCAGCCGGTGGAACCAGTCTCACGTAAGCGTACGTGTAAGGTCGGTCCGGGCCGCTTCATCCCACAATGTCGCCGAATCAAGATAAGACTAGTAACGGCAAGCAAATTGAACAAATCATCGCCCACAACTACTTTGTGTTCTACTCGCGCATAGAATCTACGCATAGACCTAGCTCTGATACCACTGTTAGGGATCATAGCAGAAATTTAAAATTTTCTACGCATCACCAAGATCAATCTATGGAGTAATCTAGCAACGAGGGGAAGGGGAGTGCATCTACATACCCTTGTAGATCGCTAAGCGGAAGCATTGCAAGAACGCGGATGAGGTAGTCGTACTCGTGGCGATTCAGATCGCGGTCGATTCTGATCTAAGCGTCGAACAACGACGCCTCCGCGTTCAACACACGTGCAGCCCGGTGACGTCTCCCATGCCTTGATCCAGCAAGGAGAGAGGGAGAGGTTGGGGAAGACTCCGTCCAGTAGCAGCAAGACGGCATGGTGATGGTGGAGGAGCACGGGACTCCAGCAGGGCTTCGCCAAGCACTACGAGAGACGAGGAGGGAGAGAGGTAGGGTTGCACCAAGAGGGAGATCAAATCATGTCTTGGGCAGCCCCCAATACCTCAAGTATATATAGGGGGAGGGGAGGGGCTGCGCCCCCTTCTAGGGTTCCCTCCCTAGGGGGGCGGCAGCCCTAGATGCCATCTAGGGCGGCGGCCAAAGGGGAGAGGAGAGGGGGGCGCCCTAGGGTGGGCCTTAAGGCCCATCTGGACCTAGGGTTTGCCCCCTTCCCACTCTCCATGCGCCTTGGGCCTTGGTGGGGGGGGCGCACCACCCATCTGGGGCTGGTCCCCTCCCACACTTGGCCCAGGCAGCCTTCTGGGGCTGGTGGCCCCACCTGGTGGACCCCCGGGACCCTTCTGGTGGTCCCGGTACGTTACCGATAGCACCAGAAACTTTTCCGGTGACCAAAACGGGACTTCCCATATATAAATCTTGACCTCCGGACCATTCCGGAACTCCTCGTGACGTCCGGGATCTCATCCGGGACTCCGAACAACATTCGGTAACCGTGTACATACTTTCCATATAACCCTAGCGTCATCGAACCTTAAGTGTGTAGACCCTACGGGCTCGGGAGTCATGCAGACATGGCCGAGACAACTCTCCGGTCAATAACCAACAGCGGGATCTGGATACCCATGTTGGCTCCCACATGCTCCATGATGATCTCATCGGATGAACCACGATGTCAACGATTCAATCAATCCCGTATACAATTCCCTTTGTCTATCGGTACGATACTTGCCCGAGATTCGATCGTCGGTATCCCTATACCTCGTTCAATCTCGTTACCGGCAAGTCTCTTTACTCGTTCCGTAACACATCATCCCGTGATCAACTCCTTGGTCACATTGTGCACATTATGATGATGTCCTACCGAGTGGGCCCAGAGATACCTCTCTGTTTACACGGAGTGACAAATCCCAGTCTCGATTCATGCCAACCCAACAGACACTTTCGGAGATACCCGCAGTGCACCTTTATAGCCACCCAGTTACGTTGTGACGTTTGGTACACCCAAAGCATTCCTACGGTATCCGGGAGCTGCACAATCTCATGGTCTAAGTAAATGATACTTGACATTAGAAAAGCTTTAGCATACGAACTACACGATCTTGTGCTAGGCTTAGGATTGGGTCTTGTCCATCACATCATTCTCCTAATGATGTGATCCCGTTATCAATGACATCTAATGTCCATGATCAGGAAACCATGACCATCTATTGATCAACGAGCTAGTCAACTAGAGGCTTACTAGGGACATGGTGTGGTCTATGTATTCACACATGTATTACTGTTTTCGGATAATACAATTATAGCATGAACAATAGACAATTATCATGAACAAGGAAATACAATAATAACCATTTTATTATTTTCTCTAGGGCATATTTCCAACAAATACATTACATTAAAGGTTTGTCATCTTTTCATTGCAGTATGTAATAGAGGTATCAACAACAAAAAGTTGGGACGGATATTGTAAAGAATGAAAAATAACGTACTCAAATGTATTTGTTCCTATTGTCATAAGAGGGTCATTTTGGTCAGCCAATAATTTGAACTGGATACGTTAATGTCAGGAGGTATTTTTTTGCAACTTGAGGCTATGACCATCCTACTTGCCATCAGAAATCTTTTCTAGGACCCTCCTTCCGGAGCATGGGATGTCGAAAACGTTTTTCACGTCTTTAGGGGTCATTTTGTACTGCCTACTTTCATCTATAATTATAATATATCTAATCTCATCCACTTTGCTTAGCAACCATAGTGAAAATTTCAAGTTTAGTTTGTTCAACAAGGGGAATTTCAGTAAATCTTCAAACCCCATTTCGGTAACAATTTAATGTTTTAAATCATCAAAGGAGGATATGACCTTGAATACGAGTTGTGGAGGACCTGGAAGTCGGACAGCTGCCATCGCTGCGTTCAAACTCCTCATCTGACCAATTTGGTATATATCCATGATTTGTTCCATTCAAATCCACAAACCTATCAACAAATAAATGATATCTATAAGTGTGGTTATTTATTTGTTATCGATTTTATTTATAAAGCAAAACGTACTATTCTGGATGCGCAACACTGCCACTCGTAGCCTCTTCAGCTGGCAGCACAAACTGGAAAAAGATAAATAAGGTCCAGTTACTTGGTTTTTCAGTCCTACAACAAAATGCAGTGTGGTTCATTGGGGGGAAGCAAAATCACCTTTCTCAACTTGAACTTCTCGTACAAACTCCAAGATCATACTTTAGTAATGTGATTTATTTGCGCCAAGAGCTTGTCGTTGTTGTAAGCCTTTGATCTTGGGACATACATAGAGTGCATACGCGTGGGTGGTCCCATTATTTTGTGAATGTAAAAAACGGTTTCATAAAAGACGTGTACACACGTGTAAAAATAACAATGTATTTACAAGACCTAACCTGCGACAATATTGGGAACGATTCTAGCTTGATGTTCGTCAAGCCTTCATGTTTAGCTTTTTGCGCAGTAGCCACATCATCCATTGTGGCGTTGAAAACATGCTTGGCCAGTTGTATTGTGTTGCCTGCTCAGTGTCCTCAGCAGCTCTAACCACCTGTATATTGATCTTACCAGGACACATGACAAATCCTGCAGGGTAGTACATTACATCAAAGGTTTATCATATTTTCACTGCAGTAAGTAACAGAGGTATCAGCAACAAAAAGTTGGGACCGATATGGTAAAGAATGAAAAACAACGTACTCAAATGTATTTGTTCATATTGTCATAAGAGGGTCATTTTGGTCAGGCAGTAATTTGATCTGGATACGCTAATGTAAGGCGATAATTTTTTGTGCAGCCTTGAGGCTATGACCATCCTCCTTCTTCATGCCTAAACGCTTCCTAATCAAATAAACTATGGCCTGCTTGCGACTAGAAATCTTTTCCAGGACCCTCCTTCTGGAGCATGGGATGCCGAAAAAGTTTTTCACATCTTTAGGGCTCATTTTGTACTGCCTACTTATCATACGTCTAATCTCATCCATTTTGCTCAGCAACCATACTGAAAACTTCAAGTTTAGTTTGTTCAGCAAGGGAAATTTCAGTAACCCTTCAAACCCCATTTTGGTAACAATTTTACTTTTGAAATCATCAAAGGAGGATATGACCTTGAATACGAGTTTTTGGAGCACCTGAATGTCGGACAGCTGCCATCGCTGCGTTCAAACTCCTCATCTGATCAGTCTGGTATATCCATGATTTGTTCAATTCAAGTCCACAAACCTATCAACAAATATCAGAGATGCATAAGTGTGGTTATTTATTTGTTATCGAGTTTATTTATAAAGTAAAAACATACTATTCTGGATGCGCAGCACGCCATTCGTAGCCTCTTCAGCCGGCAGCACAAACTGAAAAAAAGATAAATAAGGTGCAGCTACTTACTTTTTTAGTCCTACAACAAAATTCAGTGTGGTCCATTGGGGGGAAGAAAAATCACCTTTCTCAACTTGAAATTCTTGTACAAAATCGAAGATCCTGCTTTAGTAATGTGATTTTTTGCGCCAAGAGCTTGTCGTTGATGTAAGCCTCTGATCTAGGGACATACAGAGAGTGCATAGGCATGGGTGGTCCCATTATTTTGTCATGGTTAAAACATGTTTCATAAAAGACATGTACACATCAATATGTTGGGTCAGACCATGTGTAAAAATAACAGATATTTACAAGAGCTAACCTGTGGCAGTATTGGGAACGATCCTATCTTGATGTTCGTCAAGCCTTCATGTTTAGCTTTTTCTACAGTAGCCACATCATCCATCATGGCGTTGAAAACATGGTTGGTCTAGTTGTATTGTGCTACCTGCTCAGTGTCCCCAACGGATCTAAACACATGTATATTGATCTTATCAGGACACATGATAAATCCTGCAGGGTAGTACATTACATCAAAGGTTTGTCATCTTTTCATTGCAGTAAGTAACAGAGGTATCAGCAACAAAAAGTTGGGACCGACATGGTAAAGAATGAAAAACAACGTACTCAAATGTATTTGTTCATATTGTCATAAGAGGGTCATTTTGGTCAGGCGCTAATTTGATCTGGAAAGGCTATTGTCAGGCGGTAATTTTTTATATGGCCTCGAAGCTATGACCATCCTTCTTCTTCATGCCTAAACACTTTCTAATCAAATAAATTATGCCCTGCTTGCCATCAGTAACTTTTCTAGGACCGTCCTTCCGAAGCATGGGAAGCCGAAAACGTTTTTCATATCTTTAGGGCTCATTTTGTACTATCTTCATTCATCTATAATTATCATACGTCTAATCTCATACACTTTGCTCAGCAACCATACTGAAAACTTCAAGTTCAGTTTGTTCAGCACGGGGAATTTCAGTAAAGCTTCAAACCCCATTTGGGTAACAATTTCCTTTTGAAATCATCAAAGGAGGATATGACCTTGAATATGAGTTTTGTGGAGCACTTGGATGTCAGACAGCTGCCATCGCTGCGTTCAAACTCCTCATCCGACCAGTCTGGTATATCCATAATTTGTTCAATTCAAGTCCACAAACCTATCAACAAATATCAGAGATGTATAAGTGTGGTTATTTATTTGTTATCGAGTTTATTTGTAAAGCAAAAATGTACTATTCTGGATGCCCAGCACTCCTATTTGTAACCTCTTCAGCCGGCAGCACAAACTGAAAAAAAGATAAATAAGATCCAGTTACTTGCTTTTTCAGTTCTACAATAAAATGCAGTGTGGTCCATTGGGGGGGGGAAGCAAAATCACCTTTCTCAACTTGAACTTCTCATACAAACTCCAAAATCCTGCTTTAGTAATGTGATTTATTTGCCCCAAGAATTTGTCGTTGCTGTAAGCCTTTGATCTTGGGACATACAGAGAGTGCATAGGCGTGGGTGGTCCCATTATTTTGTCAAGGTAAAAAACCTGTTTCATAAAAGACGTGTACACATCAATATGTTGGGTTAGACCATGTGTACAAATAACAATGTATTTACAAGAGCTAATCTGCGACAGTATTGGGCACGATTCTAGCTTGATGTTCATCAAGCCTTCGCGTCTAGCCTTTTGCACAGTAGCCACATCATCCATCGTGGCGTTCAAAACATGCTTGGCCCAGTTGTATTGTGCTATCCGCTCAGTGTCCCTAGCGGCGCAAACCACCTGTATATCGATCTTACCAAGACAAATGACAAATTCAGCAGGGTAGTACATTACATCAAAGGTTTTTCATCTTTTCATTGTACTAAGTAACAGAGGTATCAGCAACCAAAAGTTGGGACAGATATGGTAAAGAATGAAAAACAACATACTCAAATGTATTTGTTCATATTGTCATAAAAGGGTCATTTTGGTGAGTGCTACCTCTTGAGCACTGCGTTGGTTTTCCCCGAAGAGGAAGGAATGATGCAGCAAAGCAGCGTAAATATTTCCCTCGGTTTTTGAGAACCAAGGTATCAATCCAGTAGGAGGCTACGCGCGAATCCCCCGTACCTGCACAAAACAAATAAATCCTCGCAACGAACGCAAATAGGGGTTGTCAATCCCTATAAGGCCACTTACGAGAGTGAGATCTGATAGATATGATAAGATAATATTTCTGGTATTTTTATGATAAAAGATGCAAAGTAAAATAAAGGCAAAGTAAATATCAAAAGAAATAACTAAGTAGTAGGAGATCAATATGATAAAGATAGACCCGGGGGCCATAGTTTTCACTAGTGGCTTCTCTCGAGAGCATAAGTATTCTACGGTGGGTGAACAAATTACTATTGAGCAATTGACAGAATTGAGCATAGTTATGAGAATATCTAGGTATGATCATGTATATATAGGCATCACGTCTGAGACAAGTAGACCGACTCCTGCCTGCATCTACTACTATTACTACACTCATCGACCGATATCCAGCATGCATCTAGAGTATTAAGTTAAAAACAGAGTAACGCCTTAAGCAAGATGACATGATGTAGAGGGATAGACTCATGCAATATGAAGAAAACCCCATCTTGTTATCCTCGATGGCAACAATACAATACGTGCCTTGCTGCCCCTACTGTCACTGGGAAAGGACACCGCAAGATTGAACCCAAAGCTAAGCACTTCTCCCATTGCAAGAAAGATCAATCTAGTAGGCCAAACCAAACTGATAATTCGAAGAGACTTGCAAAGATAACCAATCATACATAAAAGAATTCAGAGAAGATTCAAATATTGTTCATAGATAGACTTGATCATAAACCCACAATTCATCGGTCTCAACAAACACACCGCAAAAAGAAGATTACATCGAATAGTTCTCCACAAGAGAGGGGGGAACATTGTATTGAGATCCAAAAAGAGAGAAGAAGCCATTTAGCTACTAACTATGGACCCGTAGGTCTGAGGTAAACTACTCATACTTCATCAGAGAGGCTATGGTGTTGATGTAGAAGCCCTCCGTGATCGATGCCCCCTCCGGCGGAGCTCCGGAACAGGCCCCAAGATGGGATCTCGTGGATACAGAAAGTTACGACGGTGGAATTAGGGTTTTGGCTCCGTATCTGATCGTTCAGGGGTACATAGGTATATATAGGAGGAAGAAGTACATCGGTGGAGCAATAGGGGGCCCACAAGGGTGGAGGGCGCGCCTAGGGTAGGCAGGCGCGCCCCCCTACCTTGTGGCCTCCTCTTTTCTTTTTTGACGTAGGGTCCAAGTCTCCCGGGTCTTGTTCGTTGAGAAAATCACGTTCCTGAAGGTTTCATTCCGTTTGGACTCCGTTTGATATTCCTTTTCTTCGAAACCCTAAAACAGGCAAAAAACAACAATTCTGGGTTGGGCCTCCGGTTAATAGGTTAGTCCCAAAAATAATATAAAAATGGATAATAAAGCCCAATGATGTCAAAAACAGTTGATAATATAGCATGGAGCAATCAAAAATTATAGATACATTGGAGACGTATCAGTGAGGCAGTAATTTGATCTGGATACGCTAATGTCAGGCGGTAATTTTTTGTGCAGCCTTGAGGCTATGACCATCCTCCTTCTCCATGCCTAAACGCTTCCTAATCAAATAAACTATGGCCTGCTTGCGATTAGATATCTTTTCTAGGACCCTCCTTCCGGAGCATGGGATGCCGAAAACGTTTTTCACATCTTTAGGGCTCATTTTGTACTGCCTACTTTCATCTGTAATTATCATATGTCTAATCTCATCCACTTTGCTTAGAAACCATACTGAAAACTTCAAGTTCAGTTTGTTCAGCAAGGGGAATTTCAGTAAACCTTCAAACCCCATTTTGGTAAACAATTTCCTTTTGAAATCATCAAAGGAGGATATGACCTTGAATACGAGTTTTGTGGAGCATCTGGATGTCGGACAGGTGTCATCGCTATGTTCAAACTCCTCATCTGACCAGTCTGGTATATTCATGATTTGTTCAATTCAAGTCCACAAACCTATCAACAGATATCATAGATGTATAAATCTGGTTATTTATTTGTTTTCGAGTTTATTTATAAAGCAAAAACGTATTATTCTAGATACGCAGAGTTTATTTATAAAGCAAAAAAGGTATTATTCTTAGTACTTCTACTGCTGAATTTATCCCATAATTTCTAACTCGATACCGGCTTGTCTATTTTCACTCTTTGAAGTGAGGACACTTTCATGTACATTCTACGCGAGTCTCTTCTTCCTTGCCCAACTACAATCGTATCCATGAACACAAAACATAAAAGAGAATAGAAATAGAACAACATGAGCTCCAGCTATATAGAACTGGCAAGAATAGAGATAGAATAACATGAGCAAGTTGTTTTAGGTACATACCAAGGTCCGTCGCCGCATTAGACCAGTCCGGGCCTGGCGAGGCTGCACTGTCCCGATGGCCGCTAACACAGCCTCACTGCCACACTCCTTTCTGAAGAACTATGTGAGAGACCTTGTGAGCCTTAGAGTGGATAAATGGAAGGAGAAGGAGGTCTGGGGTGAGCAAGATCATTGCATCGGATACCTTAGCCTACTCAATGATCCTCTTGGGGGGAGAGTTGTCACGCATATCAACCCAATAAACAAGTAGTAAACAGTTGGTCATGCATGAAGAGGGCATTGCCATGCCCGACGCAGTCTGACTATTGTATTGCCTAGTGTATAAAAAATTGAGTAGGTTTTCTTAGCAATTCATAGCTCATGACCTAGACTAAACAACTCACGCCATGCATGGCCACACCCGTCAACTCCCTCCAACAGTTCCCGCCATGAATTCTTTACTCAACCATGCACGAATCCATAGAAACAGTGTGCAGGGATCAACGTCTCTGAGCGTAGGTTTGGCTGGACCATGGTCCTGCCCAACATTTTCGCTCGATAAAGGGAATATATATTAATATCGCGAAGATACCAATTACACCTAGCATCTGCACCAACAAGATACCCGAAGACATTAAGCATGCACACGGCCAAAATAAAAATAAAAAAGAGAGAAATATAAAAAACAAAGACCCCGTTGCAGTGATGAAAAACTCTCAACACCAACACTCTAACTACCACCGAAGACAACACCCAAACTATAGAAAAGGTTCTCCAAAAGGGACGCCTTCAAGAAGAAAATAATGCATAAGCATTGTCGTCGCCCGATCAAGAATCTTTAGTTTTCACCCTGGAGAGAGACCGAGATCTCAAAAACAATGCCTTCACAAGACCATTGCCAGGTACAACCAATGAAGGCCAGACCTTGGGCTTTCATCCTGGAGATCGCGGCTCAGTAGCACCCCCAAAAATGTTGTCCACCTATGTTGCCGCCCCCTCCTGCCAAGGCCGCCACTTCAAGTTCTGAACACCCCACACACAGGAAAAAAACATGTGCCACCATTCTTCACCGCAACCAAAACTCCTCTCCACCGTTACAAGTCTCCTACGCAACCACCATGACTTTCTTCACCACTGTCAACGCCATGAAAATCTATACTTAGACATGTCCGACAAGACAACAAAGTTTCACACCATGCCCTCATGAAGCCTCTCTGGCCGAAGATGAGGGCGCGCCTGTCATGGTTTTGTCACGGCAGATGTCCTCGTGAAAGGACTTAGTCGTCATCACTGTTGGGTTTCGTAGTAATTTCAAAAAATTTCCTACGCACACGCAAGATCATGGTGATGCATAGCAACGAGAGGTGAGAGTGTTGTCTACGTACCCACGCAGACCGACTGCGGAAGCGTTGACGCAACGTAGAGGAAGTAGTCGTACGTCTTCACGATCCAACCGATCAAGCACCGAAACTACGGCACCTCCGAGTTCGAGCACATGTTCAGCTCGATGACGATCCCCGGACTCCGATCCAGCAAAGTGTCGGGGAAGAGTTCCGTCAGCACGACGGCGTGGTGACGAACTTGATGCACTACAGCAGCAGGGCTTCGCTTAAACTCCGCTACAATATTATCGAGGAATATGGTGGCAGGGGGCACCGCACACGGCTAAGGAATAGATCACGTGGATCAACTTGTCTGTTTCTGGGGTGCCTCTGCCTCAGTATATAAAGGACTAGAGGGGGGGAGGCTGGCCGGCCAAGGTGTGGCGCGCCAGGAGAGTCCTACTCCCTCTGGGAGTAGGATTCCCCCCCCCCCCCAATCCTAGTTGGAATAGGATTCGCGGAGGGGGAAAAGAGAGAGAGGGGGCCGGCCACCTCTCCTAGTCCTAATAGGACTAGGGGGAGGGGGGAGGCGCGCAGCCCATGTAGGGCTGCCTCTTCTCTTTTCCACTAAGGCCCATCATGGCCCATTTAACTCCCCGGGGGTTCTGGTAACCTTCCCGGTACTCCGGTAAAATCCCGATTTCACCCGGAACACTTCCGATATCCAAACATAGGCTTCCAATATATCAATCTTTACGTCTCGACCATTTCGAGACTCCTCGTCATGTCCGTGATCACATCCGAGACTCCAAACAACCTTCGGTACATCAAAATGTATAAACTCATAATATAACTGTCATCGTAACCTTAAGCGTGCGGACCCTACGGGTTCGAGAACAATGTAGACATGACCGAGACACGTCTCCGGTCAATAACCAATAGCGGGACCTGGATGCCCATATTGGCTCCTACATATTCTACGAACATCTTTATCGGTCAGACCGCATAACAACATACGTTGTTCCCTTTGTCATCGGTATGTTACTTGCCCGAGATTCGATCGTCGGTATTCCTATACCTAGTTCAATCTCGTTACCGGCAAGTCTCTTTACTCGTTCCGTAATACATCATCCCGCAACTAACTCATTTAGTTGCAATGCTTGCAAGGCTTAAGTGATGTGCATGACCGAGAGGGCCCAGAGATACCTCTCCGACAATCAGAGTGACAAATCCTAATCTCGAAATACGCCAACCCAACATCTACCTTTGGAGACACCTGTAGAGCTCCTTTATAATCACCCATTTACGTTGTGACGTTTGGTAGCACACAAAGTGTTCCTCCGGTAAACGGGAGTTGCATAATCTCATAGTCATAGGAACATGTATAAGTCATGAAGAAAAGCAATAGCAACATACTAAACGATCGGGTGCTAAGCTAATGGAATGGGTCATGTCAATTAGATCATTCAACTAATGATGTGACCTCGTTAATCAAATAACAACACTTTGTTTATGGTTAGGAAACATAACCATCTTTGATTAACGAGCTAGTCAAGTAGAGGCATACTAGTGACACTCTGTTTGTCTATGTATTCACACATGTATTATGTTTCCGGTTAATACAATTCTAGCATGAATAATAAACATTTATCATGATTATAAGGAAATAAATAATAACTTTATTATTGCCTCTAGGGCATATTTCCTTCAATCACGACGGGTTAGCTTGAAGGGGTTAAAGCGGACAAGGGACGCGAGGAATTATATTGGGTTGGCCCCTTACGATGAAGGTAAAAGCCTATGTCCAGTTGTGATGGAATTGCTAGGGTTTCGATGACCAGGGAGTGAATCCGCTTTGCCTGGCTCTCGAGTTATTGTTTTTTCTCCCTAAACCGCCGCCGGGTCGTCCCTTTATAGACACAAGTTGACGCCCGGCGGTTTATAGAATCCCGAGACCGGCTCGTAAACGTGTCCGGCTCGGTTTCTACCTTTCCTTGCCTTACAGAATAAGTTACATATCATATGGCGGTTTAAGCCTACGGGCTTTAATCCGCCTTTGGGCCCTGGGCCTTCATGTTAGATCTCCTCTATAAAGCGTCATTCCTCTTGTCTTCATGGGCTTCAAACATAACTAACTCCTTGTGGACATAACCCGACTCTTCATGGCCGGTTTATACTTAATAGTAATATCCCCAACATCCCGACCGGATCAATTCCGATCTAAATATCTAGTGGCGCCACACGCCAAAAACTGAGATCTCCGAGAAGAAGACCGAAACCCGTCGGTGTCTAGATCGAGGAGATCGACACCAAGCAGATCAGATTTTTGGAGCTCGAAGAACAGCAGGGCCAACCACCGTGTAAGTAAACTTTTGAATGAAAAAAGGAAGGAAAACGTTTATTCTAAGCCGGCTGATTTTCTCGCACCGTAAGTCTCCTCAGTTGTGTGACACGTGTCCCGTGGACCAGCCCACCGCTCTTATCTTCTCCAGCCACTGCGCGTCGCTCCCAGCCATTCACTTCCCCCTCCCCTACTCTGCCTTCTACCTCTGATCCTGTGGCACATCTTTCATTCGTCCCTCTTTTTTCTTGGCGTTCTCTCTCTGCGGTCTGGCCGGCAATCACCGGAGCAACCACTTGCCACCAGCTGCGGCAAGGACGCCCCATCATCACCGCTACTTTTTTCTGCAACAACCACAGGGCTGCAACCTGCATCTCTTCGGCGGAACGTTGCAGAGATGCTCGTGGTGGTGACCATGGCTCTGCACTGGCCGACGGCAGAAGACCCGCAACGCAGCGTCGCTTGCTGCGACGGTGACCGCGGCGAGTGGCTAACGGGAAGCTTTTGCAACTTCGGTGATGTTGCCTTGAAGCTATTGGGAGCATCACCGGAGCTGCAATGGAGCGTCGCCGTCGTCGCAACGGCGGCCGCAGCGAGTTGACGGGGAGCTTTCTTGCAACTCCGGTGATGTTACCTTGAAGCTGTTGGGAGCACCGACGGAGCTGTCATGAAGTCTTGCTGGTGTTGCGACGGCGACCGCGTTGGCCGATGGGGCGATGCACTCCGGCGATGTTGCCTTGAAGCTGTTTTGAGGGAGCAACGCCCGGCCATTGGAAGCATAGTCGGCGCTGCAATGGAATTTCGCCGGACGCCAGTGGTGCTGCGTTGCAGCTTTTTATCATGCCGTGTGGTCCGCCATGAGAGCTGCATTGGAGCTTCACCGGGTTTTCATTGGTGCTGCATTGAAACTGTCGCACACTTTTGCTGCTGGGTGGCATTGCTGCGATCGGACGGTCAACTATGCACAGATCTGATGGTTGGCTAGCCGGATGATTTTTCCAGAAAATCATCCGACTCATTCGTAGCACCGGCCAAAAAGAAAAGAGTTGGTATATGAAGTTGAGTGAGCGAACCCGTGCAGCAGGAAAAGCACTCTAACCGCTAGGCTACGGCTGGGGAAGATTTCCCACAGCCCACACGCCTGAATGCCTAGGTCCTAAGAGCCGACATCTAGGCCTAGGCTGTTTTGTTCTCTCCTCGATAGGAAGGAGAGAGTAGGGGCCAAGGATCAAAACCCCATTAAGATCGGGTTGCGAGCACGCAGCAGGCGCCGACCTTAATTTGCCACGGGCTCCAAGCCCACAACCCCACACTACCAACTCTTTAGCCCTCCGTAGATGTAGCTGGAGTCACAAGCGCGCGCTGCCACGCTCGGCCGTAGCGACGGACGAGTGCTGGGCATATAAGCCGCTACTGCTGCTGGTCGTTTAGCAAGGTGGTACTAATCATCAGGGTAAATAATCGGTGTCCCGGCGTAACGTGCGGAAGAGCTCCTGATTTGGCCTCATCTCCTTTACGTGGGTGAGAAGCACGAGCTGGTTCGGGTCACGTTTTGTGAATCATCCGTCAGTCACTACTCACTAGGTTATGCAAAACACAGCAAATGCTAATAAGCAGTGCTCCTAATAACTAACCGCCGTGCTGCCAACAAAACGTGCACTTGCTAGCTAAGCTCTAACCACTTTTTTTGTGACATGTCTAATCACTATTGCTGATAAAAGAAATTGCCATCCAAATACTGCTCTTAAGCAAAAGATAAAAATGAGTACCTGTTTTTTTTCTTTTATGTCCAATTGATAAACTTAAATGCTGATTGGTGTGCGTGCGGCTTTTTTCCAAGCACACACACAATGTACCGGAACCCCCTGCATGGGATGAGTAGTAGCAAAAACAACATAATACCATTCTCGCAAAAAAGAACAACATAATACCTACGGTGACTTCATAAATCTCAAGATGATATGCCGGCTCAGTCTCTCGAATGTGTTCATAGGGGTAGGATGTGCGTGTGTGCGTTTATAGACGTGAGTGTATGCGCGTATGTATGAGCGCTTGGATCCGTACCGTGTTAAAAAAATTAAAATAAATTATGTTGGTGCATCCAAATATGTCTTGGCACTTTTATTTTATTTTCAGAACCCCACCATGTATTAATTAAATTCAAACATCTATACAATCATTCGTTATAGCTTGTGACACGCAGGGAAGAACACTATTAATAAATACATCATCATATCTATTAACAAAACTAAACTTCATAATTTCATGTGCCAGCATATTAGCCTTCCTGCTAATCTAGGAGATCTTAAAAGTCGTCATGAAGGGGACTTTCATAGAAAAAGCAACCCCCGTGCCCTCCCGAGTTTCCACTAGTAGAAAACAGGGCTTTGGTCCAGGCCGGGTCAGCCCATTAGTCCCGGTTCAGTCCAGAACCGGGAGATGGGGGCATTGGACCCGGTTCGTGAGCCCAGGGAGCCGGCCGGGCCACGTGGGCCATTGGTCCCGGTTCATCTGGACCTTTTGGTCCCGGTTGGTGGGACGAACCGGGACCAATGGGCCTCGCTCCTGGCCCACCATCATTGGTCCCGGTTGGTGGCTTGAACCGGGACCAAAGGCTCCCCTTTAGTCCCGGTTCATGCCACCAACCGGGACCAATGAGGTGCCTATATATACCCTCTCGCGTAAGAGCAGAGCACACTGCTCTGTTTTTTCTGGCCGAGGGGGAGAGGGCTTGGTGGTGCTCTAGCTCACCTCCTATGCACACAAGTGTTCGATGGAATGCCCGAGCCACACTACTTAAGCTTTCTCCTCTCCAAGCTCGACCTCCAAACTCCATTTTCCTCAATATTTGTCTAGATTTAGCGGTCCGTCACGCCCTGTCCCCGTCTTCACCGCCGTCGATCACCCGCGCCGAGCTCATCGCCGGCACCACCGTGGTGAGCCTCTTGTTCTTATCTTCTTTCCGAAAGGAAAAATATTCTTACTTGTATGTTTACATAGATACTTGTATTATTTTCTTATTTTTATTATTGCATCTTATATAGTGCGATGGTTTTGGTATCCGCCCCCGTCGGCCCTCGTCATGTCTATGATTCGGATGTGGTATATATATTATCTTTATAACTATTGGTTCATTTAATGTTTATAAAAATTATGCCGACCAACGTGACATAGATTTTATTTATGTAGGATGTATGTGAATCGGAAATGCCAACCGACCCTATTGTCGAGAGGTTAAATTTAGTTGAAGAAGAAAACAATTTGTTGAAGGAAAAAATAAAAAAATTGAGGAAGAGAAGATGATATTGGAGTTGCATGTTGCGGATGTCGTCGATGATCACAAGATCAAGATGGATGCAATGCGCTTGAAGATTAGAAAGATTAGAAAATATGCCATTCATACCGAGGCTTGGTATCATTATGCCGTTGGATCAATTGTTAACTTGGTTGCGATTATGATCGCATTTGTTTTCACATTGAAATGTTTTACATAGTTTCAATGTATGGTTTAATTAATTAGATGCTCTGGAGAGCTATATGTTGTTAGATGAGAACTATGTATGCACTTTGGTTTTAATATGATGATGAACTTCTATTAATTTGGACACTTAATTATATATAATGCACGCAGATGAACCGGCAATGGATGTACGGTGACAGACACACCTCCGAGTACATTAAGGGCGTGCATGAGTTTCTCGATGCGGCTGAGGCAAACAAGCAGAATGGTTTTATGTGTTGTCCATGCACTGAATGTGGGAATACGAGGTCTTACTCTAACCGGAAAATCCTTCACTCCCACCTGCTTTACAAGGATTTCATGCCACACTATAATGTTTGGACGAGGCACGGAGAAATAGGGGTTATTATGGAAGACGGTGAAGAAGAAGAGTACGATGACAACTATGTGCCCCCTGAATACGGTGATGCTGCAACGGGGGGAGCTGGTGAAGATCAAGAGGAACCAGACGATGTGCCCAATGATGCTGCAACGGGTGAAGCTGCTGAAGATCAAGAGGAACCAGACGATGTGCCCGATGATGATGATCTCCGCCGGGTCATTGTCGATGCAAGGACGCAATGCGAAAGTCAAAAGGAGAAGCTGAAGTTCGATCGCATGTTAGAGGATCACAAAAAAGGGTTGTACCCCAATTGCAAAGATGGTAACACAAAGCTCGGTACCGTACTGGAATTGCTGCAGTGGAAGGCAGAGAATGCTGTGGCTGACAAAGGATTTGAGAAGCTACTGAAAATATTGAAGAAGAAGCTTCCAAAGGATAACAAATTGCCCGACAGTACATACGCAGCAAAGAAAGTCGTATGCCCTATAGGATTGGAGGTGGAGAAGATACATGCATGCCCTAATGACTGCATCCTCTACCCCGGTGCATACAATGATCTAAACGCATGCCCGGTATGCGGTGCATTGTGGTATAAGATCAGACGAGATGACCCTGGTGATGTTGACGGCGAGCCCCCCAGGAAGAGGGTTCCTGCGAAGGTGATGTGGTATGCTCCTATAATACCATAGTTGAAACATTTGTTCAGAAACGAAGAGCATATGCCAAGTTGATGCGATGGCACAGTGAGAACCGGAAGAAAGATGGGAAGTTGAGAGCACCCGCTAACGGGTCGCAGTGGAGAAAAATCGAGAGAAAGTACTGGGATGAGTTTGCAAAGCACCCAAGGAATGTATGGTTTGCTTTAAGCGCGGATGGCATTAATGCTTTCGGGGAGCAGAGCAGCAATCACAGCACCTGGCCCGTGACTCTATGTATGTATAACCTTCCTCCTTGGATGTGCATGAAGCGGAAGTTCATTATGATGCCAGTTCTCATCCAAGGCCCTAAGCAACCCGGCAACGATATTGATGTGTACCTAAGGCCATTAGTTGAAGAACTTTTACAGCTGTGGAATGGAAACGGTGTACGTACGTGGGATGAGCACAGACAAGAGGAATTTAACCTAAAGGCGTTGCTGTTCGTGACTATCAACGATTGGCCAGCTCTCAGTAACCTTTCAGGACAGACAAACAAAGGATACCACGCATGCACGCACTATTTAGATGACACTGAAAGTATATACCTGGGCAAATGCAGGAAGAATGTGTACCTGGGCCATCGTCGAATTCTTCCGACCAACCATCAATGTCGAAAGAAAGGCAAGCATTTCAAAGGCGAGGCAGATCACTGGAAGAAGCCCGCCATGCGTACCGGTGATCACGTACTTGCTATGCTCAATGATTTACATGTAATCTTTGGAAAGGGTCTTGGTGGATTAGCTGTTCCAAATGACGCTGAGGGACATGCACCCATGTGGAAGAAGAAATCTATATTTTGGGACCTACCCTACTGGAAAGACCTAGAGGTCCGCTCTTCAATCGACGTGATGCACGTGACGAAGAACCTTTGCGTGAACTTACTAGGCTTCTTGGGCGTGTATGGGAAGATAAAAGATACACCTGAGGCACGAAAGGACCTACAACGTTTGCACGAAAAAGACGGCATGCCTCCGAAGCAGTATAAAGGTCCTGCCAGCTACGCTCTTACGAAAGAAGAGAAATAAATCTTCTTTGAATCCCTGCTCAGTATGAAGGTCACGACTGGCTTCTCGTCGAATATAAAGGGAATAATAAATATGCCAGAGAAAAAGTTTCAGAACCTAAAGTCTCATGACTGCCATGTGATTATGACGCAACTGCTTTCGGTTGCATTGAGGGGGCTTCTACCGGAAAACGTCCGATTAGCCATTGTGAAGCTATGTGCATTCCTCAATGCAATCTCTCAGAAGGTGATCGATCCAGAAATCGTTCCAAGGCTAAGGAGTGATGTGGCGCAATATCTTGTCAGTTTCGAGCTGGTGTTCCCACCATCCTTCTTCAATATCATGACGCACGTCCTAGTTCATCTAGTCGACGAGATTGTCATCCTGGGGCCCGTATTTCTACAAAATATGTTCTCCTTTGAGAGGTTCATGGGAGTCCTAAAGAAATATGTCCATAACCGCGCTAGGCCAGAAGGAAGCATCTCCATGGGCCATCAAACAGAGGATGTTATCGGGTTTTGTGTTGACTTCATTCCTGGCCTTAAGAAGATAGGTCTCCCTAAATCGCGGTATGAGGGGAGACTGACTGGAAAAGGCACTCTTGGAAGTGACTCAATAATATGCAGGGACGGATATTCTTGGTCTCAAGCACACTACACAGTTCTATAGAACTCTACCTTGGTGACCCCGTATGTCGATGAACACAAGAACAGTCTGCGCTCCAAACAACCGGAGCAGTGCGACGACTGGATTACATGTGAACACATCAAGCCTTCCAGCAGTTGGTTGGAAACACGTCTCAGAGGTGACAACACTGTTTGTGATGAGTTGTACTTGTTGTCCAGGGGACCATCTTTGACTGTATTGACTTACAAAGGATACGAGATAAATGGGAATATATTTTACACGATCGCCCAAGATCAAAAGAGCACCAACCAAAACAGCGGTGTCCGCTATGATGCAGCAACCGAGAGCGGAAAGGACACATATTATGGTTACATAGTGGACATATGGGAACTTGACTACGAACATGATTTTAAGGTCCCTTTGTTTAAGTGCAAATGGGTCAATCTGTCAGGCGGCGGGGTACAGGTAGACCCACAGTACGGAATGACAACAGTGGATCTGAAAAATCTTGGGTACACTAACGAACCGTTCATCCTAACCAATGATGTGGCACAGGTTATCTAGTGAAGGACATGTCTACCAAACCGATAAAAAGAAAAGATAAGGAAGCGAATACATCATACGATGAGCCAAAGCGCCACATAGTTCTTTTAGGAAAAAGGGACATCCTGAGAGTGGACGGCAAGACAGACATGTCTGAAGATTATGAAAAGTTTCATGAAATTCCTCCCTTCAATGTCAAGGCTGACCCAAGCATCTTGATAAACGATGAAGATTATGCATGGTTACGGCGCAATAAGCAAATGACACAAGCGAAGAAAAAGTGAAGACTTTCTCCCGCAACTATTATGATGATACCATGCCAACTTTGTAACACACGAGTATGCTATGCCAACTTTTTCAGAGTTCATTTGAAAACTATGAATTTAGGTCGAATTTTCTCTCTAGGTGCATCTATGTTCATTTTTTTAGTAAAGTTAATCACAAACTTGTGATTCACACAAATTTCAAAGAATTCAAATTTTAACTATTCAAATTTGAAAACTAATGGCACTAACAGAAAGTTTATAATTTTTCTAAAACTAATGGCACTAACAGAAAGTTTATAATTTTGCTAACCTAAAAGCAAAAAGAAATAAAAAAACAAAGCAAAAAACAACAGAAAATAAATAATGTAGAAAACAAAACAAAAAATCTGGAAAACAAAAAAAATAGCAACAATAAGTATTTTTTTTGTAAATATAAACAAAATAAAATAAATATAGCAAC